>NW_009258299.1:1193253-1270976 GCF_000687185.1 Egretta garzetta | reverse complement strand
GACCCGGCACTTGGCCTTGTTGAACCTCATACAGTCGGTCTCGGCCCATCAATCCAGCCTGTCCAGGTACCTCAGCAGAGCCCTCCTCCCCTTGAGCAGATCGACACTCGCACCCTCTTTGATGCCATCTGCAAACTCGCTGAGGGTGCATTCAATCCCCTCATCCAGATAATTGATAAAGATATTAAATAGAACTGGGACCAAAACTGAGCCCCAGGGAACACCACTTGTGACTGGCCTCCAACAGAATTCAACTCCATTCACCACAACTCTTTGGGCCTGGGCCTCCAACAAGTTTTTTGCCCAGTGGAGAGTATGCCCGTCCAGGCCATGAGCAGACAGTTTCTCAAGCAGAATACTGTGGGAAACGGTGCCAAAGGCTTTACTAAATTCCAGGTATACTACATCCACAGCCTCATCCACTAAGGGTGGATAGAGGGAGATCAGGTTGGTCAAGTAGGATCTGCCTTTCATAAACCCATGTTAACTGGGCTTGATCTTCCGGTTGTCCTGTGTGTGCTGTCTGATAGCACTCAGGATGATCTGCTCTATAACCTTTCCCAGCACTGAGGTCAGACTGGCAGTCCTGTAGTTACCCAGATAACCTTCCCCAGCACTGAGGTCAGACTGGCAGTTCTGTAGTTACCCATATCCTCCTTTTGCCTCCTATTGACACACTCCAGGTGGGATTCAGCTCACAGATTAAAATATATAAATTAACATGTTAATTTTTGGGCATACACTGGAGCTCGGAATCTGAGCTCCCATTTTAATCAATGGAGAATGAGCTGGTACATGTGGAGTCTGGAGAGCTCTTCAGTTTATCTTCAAGTGGACATATACATCTGATTGGCCTAATTTGCAAGCTGAATCTTGTTTTGCTTTTCTGACCTATTTTCTTTCCAGCAAAGGAGGAAGCACTGCAGCAGAGGGGAATCGAATGTGGAGCCAACAAACAATCCCACAGACATGTGAGACATGGTTGCTTGAGGCTTTGTTTAAGTTACCAGTGTTGGAGGTCTCATACATTCCTTAATTTCCTTCTGAATGATCAATGCTTCTAGAGCGCTTCTGGAGGTCTTGTTTTCTGCCAAGGCTCAATAAGAAGGTTGTCTCTTCCTCTCAAATGGGGACGATGTGTTTCTCCCTATGACATCTCTTGCAAATGTGCACTACGTGGGACAATATTCAGTATTTGTCTTGAATTTGAAGCTGAGATATTTCTTGAGAGAAATATTCTATTGTAAGCATATCTTATCAGCTCTTCAAGATCTGCCCTGCCTAAACATGGCTTTGAAAAGTCCCAGAAGATCTGAGATGAGCCCACTTCACAAGTTGTAGCTGTGTCCTGGTGTACAGCCATGTATAGAAAACCTGTGGAACCTCCTTCGTGTAGAAAACTTAGAGGCTCTAACTTCAGAGTTCATCACCACTTACATGCTTGACAGGAAAATGTGGTATCCATCTTTGTAAAGGAAGAAAAGAAGGTCAGGCATGCTTTCAGAAATATCATGGAGAAGGATTTTTATTTGCTAGGCACTATGAATTAACTGCTTTCAGCACTGGAGTGGAAAACGTTCTTTTATAGTGATTGTGCAATCTTAAACGTAATGCTTGTGAGCTATCTGAATGCAGAGAGCATCAGCAAAGATTAAGTGCTCATGACCTCTGACTCCAGATACCACCCGAGACCATATCAGCATCTGGATTAAATAATTTGAAGTTATTGGCATGATATCAATTTATAAAATCCCATGTTATCATTATTCTATCAATAATATATATATTACATTAATATATGTGCTTTTATTTGCCGATTTTATTTAAAATAACTCTGGAGATGAATATATACTTATTATAGAGTTTATAATTTATTATGTGTGAGAAATGTCACTGGTTTGTAATTAGGGAAGGGCTCACCTTCCCCCTCCTGGCATCCAGGCAAATTTAGTTCCTCTTTCTCCAAAATTCTGAGCTGATGTCTACCAAAAATGTCCTGAGTACAGTTAATCCGATTAAGTACAGAAGATATCTGAATAACTTCCTGTGATTCCTACTACCCTAGCTTGCAATAATTTCATTTTTAAAAGAAGACCACTACCAACAAAAAGGGAACCGAAGAGTATCCTTTTGTAGTGTGAAGTACAAGAAGCTTTGAAGGTATCCTGGTGAAATGTATTCATGGCTTTATCTTTGAACAACTTCATTACATGAGTACTTTAAGTATGTGTCAGGTACAATTAGTTTTTAATGAACCTATAATGAGTCTAATTACATCCTGCAATTCAAAATGCTGGTTAATTCTCTTCCTAGTCAAAGTTGCCCATTTGTTTTTCTTGCCCACTGTAGTCAAGACAGTATTTACCGCCCTAATTCCCTGAATTCTCGTTTGAATGAAGTCGAGTCAGTCGTTCCGGCTTGAAAAGCAGTAGGGCACAGATGTACCAACTCTTGAACAAATGGATCAGCCAGCACATTACCTTTAAGAACTGATAATCAGCCTCTTTTATGTCTTTTAATAACAGTGAAAAACATCTGAATACACAAATATATATCATCTTATTTGATTATATTAGTTCTTTTCTCTTATTGGCTGGACTTGCCCTTTTGTAGTGTAGCAGCGTAAACACATTTTCAGGCGATGGTGAAAAGTAACAGCCAAACCAAATTGAAACTCTTCATAATAGTAACCTCTCTGTGTGTAACTTAAGGGTCTTCTTAATGTGCTGTGAAGTAGCACTTTGCAGTCTCCACAACAAATAGAATAGACATATTCTCAGCAGGTTTAGGGGAGGAGGCAGGGGATAATCTGAAACCTAGCTGAAACACGGTTACAAATAAATTACTTCTTGTATTCAACTGTGGGTGAATACACAGTGTTAGGCTTGCAAAGAGGTTAAGAAAAAATAATCAATGTAGTATACAAAAGAAGAAGAACGTAATAAAATTTATGCAAAAAATCTTTATCATCCAGAAGAGAAAATGTAAATTAAATAGTAGAGAAAGATAACAGAGTAAAAAAAAAGATGGAGAAGCATTCATTTCACTGCAGAGAGGATACAAGTCTTCCGATATAAGTGAAAACAGATTTTTGTCCGTAGAAATTTTTGCATATATCTGTAGTGTTAACACTGTTGTTACTCTGTTGTAAATGATGATGGAGGTTAGTCCCTTAAACCCTAAGTAGATGTATATTATTCAGAAATTTTACAGTGACTTTAAGGCAGATCTGAATTAGAGCTTAATTTTTGAAAGAAAAGATAGCAACCTATTCTCTTTTGGAAGGTATCTCAATACGTATACTGCATACAAGAAAAAGAAAAAGTCAAATAATATGATTTGCCTAAGAAGTTGGGAAATCTCTCTGGGTTAAAAGAGGAAAAGAAATAAAAAGAAAATGATGTAATTTGTCTTTGGCAGGAGGGAAACAAATGAAATGACACCAATTTATCTTGAGATAAGCAAAAATGGAAGTAGAAGGCAGCATGAAAAGGCAAGAACAAGAGTTCTGAGTAAAATTATTTTAGTTTTTCCCTAGGCTAAAAATAAATAGCTAAATAAACACATTAAAACATTCACAGCTTTTTTCAAAAGAAGAAAATAATCCTCATTTCACAGATAAGTGAACTGAGGGGATGCAAGCTCAAGTGAGGGAGGTAGTCATGCTTTAGGATGTCTACCATCAAAAACTAGATTCTTCAAAGCCTGTTTATCTGCTACCTCACCCTGGAGTATCAAAGCTGCTGGTGCTGAAGTTCTGTTTGCAGCCTGACCAGAAGCATCCCAGGGCTGAACACAACTAAGCCTCGCTGGAATTAAAGGAGAGGCGCTCTTCTGATTGCCTCATCCCTTAGAAGTTATTCAGATTATGTCAGAGAACCAAGGTCTGCCCAAGACACCAAAGGATCATACACTGTTGGCTCCTCATTTTTTTTCCCAGTAGTTCAGAGACTAGGAGGCTGTGGGAAAAGATAGGTCTAATTCTCACCTGAATCTCCACCTGTCTCAGTTTGCTAATGACCAAACTGTGTGGTGTCCTGAGACGAGGCCTTTTTACTTCTCCACATGAAAACTGTTCTCCTTTGCTTCAAATTATTAAATATTCATTGGACCAAAGAGGAGGAAGAGGGAGTACATTGATTTGATTTCTCTCTGGCCCAATAGTTAAGGCTCTGAACTCTGGTAAGGGAAATTTGGGTTCCTGTTTCTGCTCCAAACAACTATTTCAGTAGGTTATATTAAATATCCTGGAATACAGGTCACCTCCTCCATAGCAATGAGAAACAATTTTTTTTTCTTATTTATGTCAATAGGAGTCTTACCATCTACCTCAATGGGATCAATATATCATCTTCTAAAAAAATGTCATCCAATGTTTCCATATTTTCTATTCACTTTCTAGAAATCATATTTTCTCTTAGATTTCTCCAGCATTCTCAACACCTTGGCCCTAGGAATTAATGGGAAAAAATTTCCTTCATGAGTGCTGTCCTCATGTATCTGATCTAAACCCACTGAAATCAGACTTGATGTGTCTGTCTGCTTGATAAATAAGTTTATCCAGCTGCAGTCTGTGATGATGCACTCAATCAGAAGAAGCCAGTGCGTCTGAATTAACTTAGTGTGCTTAACATATTTTTCCTGACTGCTGACTTGCTGTCTATCAGTCAGGAAAAAGCATTCTGATGAGTCTGAATACACTGTTTCTTTTATTTTTATCTATGTGAGTTCAGACTACAGTAAGAACTGAACATAATATACAAAGTACTGATGTGGATCTCGATCTATTCTTGATTTGGTTGATTGCCTACATAATTTACTTTTGTTTCAATTCCCTACTTGCAAAATACAGAAAATGACAAAAATCTTCTTTACAAAGTGGTCTAAGATTAAGCTTATTTAAAAAAAAAAAAAAAAAAAACAAACCAAACCCACAAAACTACAAACACCAAACCCCAAAACTATTGTTTAACTCAGAAATTATTGTCAAAGATTCCCTTTACTTCATAGGGTTAGGCTGCCATCCCTCAGAATTATGCTGTAGTATTCTCAGTGTACAGATCATGCCCACCTAAAAGCCATCTAGCCACCTATGGAGACAAATCTCAGTAGCTGCTGTGTCTGATTTGGTAGGGGGCAACCTCAGTGTGAGAAGGAATCGGACATCCTGTACTGCAGGCCTTATAGTTGCTGTAACAACAACTTTCAAAGGAAGATCAGTACAGTTAATAACAGGTCTGAGGAAAAGTGTATCCAAGATAGCTCACCAGATGTTTGGAGTTTAGAAAAAGCGACTCCAGCAGATTAGTCTTCTATAAAAGCTTTAATTTCAATATATATTTAGAAAGCCACAGTGTCATTGTAATTGATAGGAGAACCTTACTCGTTGAGAGGTACTACCTCATGCTTTCTTAGTGGTAATTACAAAATGTTTGTTTTGCACATCCTGGTCTAGTATGGAGGATGTGACAGAAAGTGTAGGCAGTGATATTTTAAAGAAAGCAAGCAACCTATCTCCTGCAGAGTTTTGTTTTTTTTTTTTTTACCATCCTTACACCCATAGGTTTCAAACAGCTTTAAGACAGTATTGGAGAACTGCTTGTTAGAATCAGGCCTGTAATAGTTTTGCTCATTCTGTTGAAGCTCTACATATAAGGAATTTGCCTATTAATATTCAACAAGCTTGAAATATAGATGCAGAAAGTCATAAATACATGGCTGGAAGGAGCCTGGTAAAGATGTCTAATCCAATTGCTTGCCCCAAGGCAAGATCAAATGTAGCTAAAGTATTTCTGACAGCTGTTTATCCAGTCTATTCATAGGAATGTCAGTGATGGATATTGTACGTCTCGAAACAAGCTGTTCTCAAGACAAAGAACAAAATTTTAAAATGCAGCCTTGTGTCCTAGGGCTTAGGAGCTAAACGGTGGCTGCTTGAGAGCTGTGTTATACTGGTACTTATCTTTACATACATTAATATACATATCATCCATAGGGTGTTGAAATTATATCTCCTGCATGATGTGCTGGCAGTTGGGATGGTGTGAGGTGACTGGAGATGTATATGGTGAATTGATTTTCAGATAACTGTGCTTATGAAATAGAAAGTCTTGCTATCTGGCTATGTGGTTTAAGGATAACTATCTTAAGGATGCTGTCTTTAGCCATATTAAGATTATATGCTGTCATCTTCAGAAAAGTCCAAATGTTTTAGGACCACAAATGTAATTAAAAGCTAGGAGTCTTTGCATTGAGAAAGTTACATGCACACTTTAGAAAGGTACCTACAGCTCTCTGCCATTTGATAGAAATTATTATTGAAGTTATAAACCATAGTGCTGTTAGGTTAGGATTTGTGAGTACTTGCTGAAAATGTAGTGTTACCTTAAAGCGAGTATGCTCATGGAATTAAATAAAACAAACATCTCCCAGGTTGATGTATATGTGGACTTCACTGCATTTTTCCCTTTGTCTCCTTTCAAAGATCTATTTGGATTAGTAGGTATTTGCAAAGAAGGCAAAGAAGTAGGCAAAGAAGATAAAGATTTAACTTATCTTTCATGACCCCAAATAGAAACCAGTATGAGATACAATTTTAAAATATGATTAATAGCTTATACATTATTTTTTCTGGGATATTTTAAATTTTCATACCTTCTGCTTTAATTATATCTGAATTCAAACTATTTTCTTTTAACTATTGGGAGGCTGTGCAGTATTATGAACCTTTGTAGCAAACAGCTGAACTTAAACCAGAAATTAATCAAAAGGTTTATGTGCTTACCAAAAGATTCGTCTGCTTAAAAATGAGGAAACCATACTGATCATCTAGATCAAAAGCTTCTTGCTTCTTGACTCTTGCTATGGTATAATAAAATATCATTTAAATGAGTAGGATTTACCATAACAATACTGTAACCATTTTTTTTTTTCTGTTCAGTGTATTACAAAACCTTTCTATTGTTTGATTTACTACAGGAGAGAGTATTCCTCTTAAAACCTTCACTGTGTTTTGCTGTACCCATCCGTCACTCCTAATAAAGTCAGAGAATCTGTAGGAGGCACAAGAGGACTCAGGTGTATCATGGATTGTCAGAAGGAAGAAACATTGGCTTCTCCTATATATAAACCCCAATGCCGAGAAATGAGAGGGTTGAAAGACAGATGCACTGAAAAGGTATTATCAATATCCTCATTTCTAGAAAGTATTCAGCATTTATCATTCACTGAAAAGAGCCACTAAATCATTCTTGTGTCACAGTCCTGATTTGCTTATAAGATACTTTCCAAGGCTTAAAATGTACACACTGGCCAGGTAAAGTGAATGTGAGGGTCTCTCTTTACAATCCCCTAATAATTTAGGAATTACAGCAATCCAAAAAGTGTGGATTCATTTGACTGTCAGTCTAACTGTCCACAGTTTCACAGGCATTGTATGTTCCTTAACAAATCATGTCCTTTCCTGAGAGAACTTAAGCTTGATTTTTTTTCATTTAAATGGAAATGTGTTTGCATAAGATAGCTACTTTTCATACGGTAGGCCTAGGTCACAAAATCACTAATCCTTAAATGGTAGTTCTTTTTAGAATTAAAAAGCTAGACCTTCAAAATTGGCATGTCTAGGCATCTTAAAAGTTCTGCTTTCTCTGGTAGAAGCTTGCCAAACTGCAAATTTGATCCAAATGTTTTTTTAATCCTGCTGACAACCATCTTTGGGAGCACTCCTGCACTCATGTAACAAAACCAACAACTATCACTAGAAGTTTGATCTGAACAGGCACAGCAGAATTTCTGTGCAATTTAACAAGGTTAGCCTTTTTATTATTTTTTAACAGAAGAGCAGTATTTAGATCTGCAGAGTAAATATGTTGGCAGGAATTGTAGTTGAAGAGACGTCATATTTTCTTCAGCATAAAATAAGCATCTATAATGCTGAGGTCTGCAGTATCTCCTTAGTTTGACACCAGTCACTGAATTTTTTTGAATGCAACCTGCACGAATGCTAGCCAAAAGAAGAAAAAAAAAAAAAAAGGAAAGTAGATGGCTACAAAATGTATGTTTGTTGAATAATTACAAGGGCAAAACCAGAGCTCCAGTCTGTGGAAAGTAGGACTAAGATGCAGCTTGTAAGCAGGTGTCAGCTCTCTGCATCACAGTGTTGCCTCTTCCATGTCACTAAGTACAAGCTTACTTAGATGAGACCAAAGCAATGAATTATAGAAAAGAGAACTGTCACCCTGAAGAAGATGAGAAACCATGTATTAGAAGATATGGTGCTATTCAGGCTCTCATCTTTTACACTTTCATTAGACTTTAAATACTTTTAAACACACTTAAACTTTGATTTTTCAAAGGCACTCCGACTTTGAGCCTCAGATCTTTTTCATTTTTTTTGGTATTGGGTACTTTTACACTTGCCCTATGTTTTTGTGCCTTCTACATTACTTCTTCTGTGTGACAATATTTTATGGACCTGCCACACATGACCACATATATTAAAAAGTGCTACATTATCTTGCCTTTACATTTAACACTCTTCCTAAGCATCTGCGGTGTCATAACTGATCAGGGACATTTAACTGCTATAACAGTTGGAAAGAATTGAACTTTTAATTGCAGTATTGTATTCTTCCATGTTATATTTGCTAAAAGGACTTAGCAATGTTGATAGCACTGATAGAAGAGGGCTGAGATGATTTTAAATACAATCTTATTCTGAAGAGTCATCCCAAGAGTGGTTTAAAATTGAGGGGAATTCAGGGTTGAGGAGTAATTTTGAGAGGTGCCAGTGAAGAGTAATTTAAAATTTTAATTTTTCTCTGGAGTACAATAGCAGTATCAATAAAACAGAAAGGAAAGACCTAATCACTGGACTTCTTCTGTCAGGCACTGTGTTACTCCCACTGTAATTCACATCTAAACTCCACTCTGTGGAGGGCACTGCTTACATTTTAGTACCTTTTACAGGCTACCTAGAGTGTTTCACATTGCATAGTGGCTACTTTATTAAAAGAAGTCATCAAAGTAGTTTCTGAGAAATACACGATAGCTTATGTAGTCGTACGTTACAAGCTGTTCCCCCAAAAGGTTAGCAAACACCCTTCAGGCATCTGTTTTAATAATACTTTGCCATGGAACCCAACCTCCTAGATAACATATTTTATTCATGGATTATCAAGTTTACATGTTTTAAATATTTATGGAATTCATAATCTTATATGGTCCTTACTGTGACGCATGATGTAAAAGTGTTTAATGAAAAAGTGTGGACATATTTATATAAATATAATATCTGCTCTTTCCTCTCAATAGAGCTGGATTGCTCTATTGAGTAAACTGCAGTGATTACACTGATTTTTGTCTCCTTTGTTCTGCTTTTTTTGTTCATTTAGTCTTCAATCAATTTAGAGGTTTCTAGCACCACACAATTATCAAAACAGCATTCTGTTTGCGAGCAGGTTTAAAATATCCTTACAAAAAGCATTCTTTGTGTCTGTTAGTATTTCTCAGGATACAGAATGGAACCAGATTGCACTTTTTTTCAGAGTACAGGATTTCCTTCAGCAACATCATACCTTTTCATGCATTCTTAAAGACAATCCAGAACAGGCATCCTGGCTTTTCAGTTTGCAGACATACCCAAGCCAATATATCTAATTAATTCCTCATTAACTTTTGTGCTGGCAAGGAAGAAATCCAATGAATAAGGAATAGAAACAAAGCAGTTATACATTTTCAGAAATTAAATTTTCTAACTACGTTTTGCAAAAACTGAGTTGGGCTTATGAGTGGACGTAAAGATGGGTATTGCAACAAAAGCAGAAGATAGTGAGACGGATTGTTTCACTCCAAAGAGGGAAATATGTATTTGAAATTAAGAGGATTTCAACTTCATCAATAATCAACAAGATTTCACCTTGTAATGCAGACAGAATCAAGGTCAAGGAAACCCACAAGTTGCTGGAATGAATATAGGAAGCATGATATAATGATGAACAATGGTAAAGGAAACTAAAGTGGTTGGGGTGGTTATCTGAGGACCCATCCCAAGAAAACCTTGAAATGTTGGAGAGGGTGAACAGCAAAAAGAAGTCCCAGTTTCTTTCTGGTGCCCACAGATGGTTTATGGGATTGAGAGATGAAGGAGAAACAGTGACAGTAGAGAACATAGTTTATGCCTGGAGAGGGAGGGGCCTGATACCTTCTTAAGCTCCCCCCTTCACAGTTTCATTTGTTCTGCCTTGAGAATGTATTCAAAGTTTTGCCGACATCCAAAGACAGACTGCAGGGGAAGATGCAAGATGGGAAAGGAAGACCTTGAGTAGAGTAATAAACCAGAATCCCCCCCTTAAAAAGAAAATAGTGGGTATATTTTTTTAAATAGATATTTGCAGGTTGATCAAACTGCAGAGAAAAGGAACATGGAAAGTTGCCTATGTTGCAGAAAAAAGTCCCTGTCTTACACCTATTCCCCTCACTATACCATACACTGAAAAATACACTCCTGTGATTCGCTGTAACCACTACATTCTTCAAAATTCTTTTTTTGAAAAACAAAACAAAACAAAACAAACCCCCAAACTTTTGAAGTTATTTAAAATAACCAAATGATCCTTCTTAGATTTTTCTGAAGTCTTCTACTCTTTCTGTGGTTTTCCTACAGATGTATGTTCTTTGAAACCAGGACTTTTTGTACTTTGTTTCCTGTAAAAAACTGACCATAATAGCATGAGTCAAGATCTTAATCAATGAACTAAATGTGATGGTAAATCCTTCATGACTGACCCTTACATGGATAAAAATTTTGCACATAAACCAACCTTATCTTTTAAAGAATGAAATTTCATCTAGTCAACAGGAATTAGACAATTACAATTTTTCCAAGCTGTTATTGACATTGTTGACATATGTAGTAGGATTCATAATTTGAGTAGAAAAATAGAATGCTGAAATCCCTGAGGAAGAGATAATTTTGACCTTTTCTTTATATATATGTATTTTGCTCTTTCCAGAAGATGTAATCTAAATACCAGTTAAGCTAGCAGCTGAATATTTTTTTAAAAATTGTTCCAGCTGTGAAGCTTTGCAGCCACATCATTAGGATTAACTTGTGATCTAAATGCTATCTTGCAGCTCAGCTATCTGCTACTAAATATTGGATGCTTCTCTGTGGAAACCATTTTATTACTTGCCTAAATATTTCATTCAGAACACTCATGTGAACAATTGGCTATGAGAGAACACAGAAGGAGCCTGGAAATGTTTGCTGGAAAAAAAAAAAAAAAAAAAAAAAGAACACCAAAAAATGAGGCTGTAGGTCAGCAAGCAGCCAAGACTTTATGACCTTTTTGAATCCCCAGCATTTAGAACAAATCAGGTCAAATTAGGGATGGAAGATGCTTATCTTCTTGAAAAACCAGCAAGATAAGATGGCCACATGTAACAGTTTTATGTTGAATTTAACCTTGTGAGACCAACGGACCTTATTGTTAGCCTCTTGAGCGATGAGGACACTTCACTCTGCAGTTTTTCATGAGCTCTGTAGGTGGAAGAGTAGTCTTGAAGCAATATAATCAGTGCAGAATACCATTTGAACCACCTAGCAAACTTCTTGGAAGACTAAACAGAGGATTCCACAAGTCACTATGCTGCCTCCAGTTGCAGAGTTAGCATGGCACTATCTTGTGCAATGTAGACATACCCAGAATATTATCCACCATGCTTTAACTTCTTCTGGGACATAGTAAAAGTGCACTGCCTTATTATTTTTGCTGTAGTCCGTTCAATTTATTTAAATCAGTAGGTAGCAGATACTTGCCCATCCATTCAGCTCTAACTAACTTAGACAGCAGGTACTCTGAGGTAGAATTCTTGATTGTCTAAGGCAGTGTTTTCACAGAGAAAATGAATTATCCCTCTACAGAAGGGAATAAGGCACAGCATGTACCAGGAAGGAAAAGAAGTCCTCATTCACGAGTATTTTCAAAGTTAAATGTCTTTTCTCTTTTACTTTTCTTAATGAAGTTTGCTTTAGCTATACATTTATTGTTGCCTTGTCTGTAAACCTACACTAAATTATTAGCCCTTCTCTTCCATAATCATTTAGGGTCATTGCCTTATTTAAGAATATTTGCACACAGAAGGTAACAAAGCATTAGGATGTTTGGTCCTAATTAACTGCCACTGCTTCCACTTCAATTTCTGCATGCAAAGTTTTGCAGCCTTTGAGCACTTGCTCCTCTCTTCTTGTATATAAAAAGAATAGCAGGAAATGTTGGCTATTGTTTTGGATCATGAAGCTTGAGCAACAGTGGGTTGTACCTTTTGTATCAACAAATCCTACAGAGCTGCCTGTCTATAGCTTTTACATTACCCTCTCATTCAGTCAAAAACTAGCTAATCAAATAATTACCTCTCTATATTCTGAACTACTATGCAATGTGTACGGTTATTTGTACCAAAGCAAATGCACTTCTGCCACCTGAAAAAAATGATGATTGGTATAACACTGTGTAAGTTCAGATGCAAACAACTGAAATTCTGCTATGCATTGGCCTGAAAAATTAACCTATGAAACAGAGATGGCAAATTGCATTTGCTTCAAAGATCACTGCAGTAAACAAGCACAATGGCTTTGCAAAGTTTATTGGATGTAGTCATTATCGATTTAATTTGTTTTCATATGTATTGGATATCCACACGTGTAAATGAGATGGTCAAATCACTCAAAAGTTTTAAGTATTGTACTTACACAGGCTACTTATTATCCACATTTTGATTCCTTCTTTGCATCATCATCAACAACAATAATAATAGCAGCAGTAATAATATTCCAGCTGGGAATAATTCTTTGATGATGTTTGTGTGGCTAATTGGAAGAACATAGAACTGATCCTACTTCTAGCATATCTGCCAGCAGTGTCTGTTTACTTCTGAATCTGTGAATACACTTTGGATATGTGAACAGTAGTTGCCTTGGAGAATATTTTTGTGTAAACATTGAAGGAAAATTGGTCTGTGGCATGAAAAGGCTTAACCTTTGTGTATTAGAAAACAGATAGGTCAATAACAGGGTATGGTCTGGATTATGTCTTACTCATTATTTTTATTCCATCCAAAAAGCTGAAAAAGTCTGAGATGCCGTAATGTTATGTGTGCCTTTTTAAAAATGAGAGCTTATTCCACACAGAAACTGTGAAAGAGGTTATTTACAAGATTTTTTGTAAGCCATAGATAGCAGACAGTGTGATTGTTCTGTGAAAATCTGGCAGCTATTGGCTATATGATTATTTGCTATGTGTTTACCAATGACTAAGAATTAATTGCCAGCAGAGTTCCTATTATTAAATAAATGAATATTTAAATATTATTAATTCAACACCTTTTTCCTTTGTGTTAAGGATTGTTTATAAAACATAAACCAATGCCGAATAGCTGCTATGAACATTTTCTGAATGTCTTGGAGCCAACTGCAAGCACTGCAGTAGGCAGTATAGCAGGTTATAGCTTTCCTTTAACATCCTCAACCTTTATGGCCATTGATTAGCTATGCATTAGAATGTTTCTGAGCTATTTATTACCGCATTATAAAGTCCTTGTATGTGTCTACATTCACAAAATTCTAGGCATGATCCAAAGGACAGAGAAATGCTTGTTTGCTTTTCCTTTCTAGGTGTGCTGGAACAGAATGATATACATAAGTGGGAAAAGCAGAAATATTCCCAAGACTGCTGATGAGTCATCACTCCATGTCTTAGTGACTGGCTTTGAACACAGGGTAATCCCACAGGGTGTAAGGTAACATACCTGAATGTCTCATGGAAACATGTCTGCAAGGAAGCTCATCATGAAGAGGTTGAAGCACAAAGGGTCAACTTAAAAAGTGGGCACAGATCCTGCATTCATTGTCTTTGAAGAATGAACTGGTATTTTCACAGAGGTCTCCCCTGAAAACAGCTATGCAAATCTTAAGGGAGCGTACTGGTTTTGGCTGGATAGAGTTAATTTTGTTCATAGTAGCTCATATGGTGCTATGTTTTGGATTTGTGACCAAAAAAGAGTTGATAACATATCCATGTTTTAGCTGTTGCTGAACAGTCCTTACACAGCATCAGGACCTTCTCTTTTTCTCATGCTGCCCTGCCAGTGAGCAGGCTGGGGGTTCACAAGAAGCTGGGAGGGGGTACAGCTGGGACAGCTGACCCCAACTGGCCAAAGGGGTACCCCAGACCACATGATGTTATTCACAGCAATAAAAGCTGGGGAGAAAAAAAGGGGGACATTAGGAGTGATGGCGCTTCTCTTCCCAAGTAACCATTATGCGTGATGGAGCCCTGCTTTCCTGGAGATGGCAGAGGACCTGCCTGCTCATGGGAAGTAGTGAATTAATTCCTTGTTTTGCTTTGCTTTCAGGTGCAGCTTTTGCTTTATCTGTTGAACTGTCTTTATCTCGACCCACAAGATTTCACACTTTTACCCTTCTGAATCTCTCCCCCATGCTGTTAGGGAATGAGTGAGCAGTTGTATGGGGCTGAGCTGGCAACTGGGGTTAACACACAACAGTCAGCCAACATTTTCAGCATCAGGACAGAAAACTGTTTGATAGTCCTGCCACAACCAGGCCAGAAGCTCCACTTTGGAAGCTGACTTCATAATTTTTTCCTATTGCAAATATGGCAGTAGGTATGCAGGAGAGAAACGGTTTGAGTCAGAGCCACCAGATGGGAAGGGAGATCTTCAGGACATTCAAAATAACACAGGAATGATGATCTGAAGCACAATGTAGAGTGAAGCTATACATATTGGATGTTATCCATTTAAATTATATTTCATTACATTGATTCAATTGCAAGCCACCTCCGATTTCCAGCTGGATACAAATATTTTCAGTGTTGTTATTGTTTCACCATCTAAATTAAATTCCCTGTTTGAAACTTTTTCCCCCTATTGATTTTTTTTCTGTTATGACAAATCAATGACAGGCTACATTGCATTTTCATCTGCTAGAAAACCAGGTTTCTTTCCAGGAGGCTCTTTATCCTTTGGATTAGGGCTCTTTCTGTTACAAATTATCCCTTCTAGCAAGCTGCAGTGTATGGTCTGTACTCATAGGACAAAGCACTTTCTCCTTTTAGCAAAATCTAATTTAGGTTTTACCTGGCTCACAAGATGGATAACGCTCCCAAGGTAAAGCCTCCCTGGTCTAAATAGTTAGGTGCAGACAGTCATATGTTATCTCAGTCTCTGCTCTGAATTGGTGGGATGCAAGCCGGATTGCATGTGAAGGTTGTTCAGTCATGTTAGGGCTTGGCTGTCGTCACACTGCCAAGTCCTATCTCTCAGCTGGACATCCACAGCTGACCTCTGGATGGGGCTCACTAGGTCCTTGTGCCGTACAGCAAACCTGCAAGAAGAGCCGTACAACAAACCTGCAAGAACAGCTAGAGGCTGTGCGGGAACATGACCTACCATAGCCAAGTGCAACAGGCGTGACCATGTCATGGAGCACCCTTGCACAGCTCACCTGTGAGGCAGCCCTGGGCATGGAGAGCTGGCAGGCAGGAGGCACATCGTGCCACATGTCTGGTGGGGCTGGGAGCCTCTCCTTCAGTGTGGCATGGGCACAGCCAGTAACGTAGGCAGAGAAACAACCAGCAACAGACTGAAGAGGAGAGCCCCTCACAAGTTTCGGCATATGACCAAATTTGATCCATGGTAGGAAGGGGCTTCCATCTGCCCAAACTGGTGTAGCACACAGAAGACCGGGTTATCAAAATACTTTCCAAGAGAAAGACAAAAGTCAGTTGGCACTTTGCTGTCATCTTTTCCTCCCTTAGTCTGGTATAGGTAGCACACATGCATGTGCATGTGCGTGTGCTTGTGCATGTGGGTGGGAGGGAGAAACTGCCGGGCAGGACAAAGTTAAAGTAAGAGGAATATTTTGAGTGGTTTCTAATAGCTTTTTGCTTTAAAGTTGAGACTTGTGTTCGGTCCTAAAAATGCTTCAGCTTATAATGATTCTCTCTAGAAATAATTTAACAGCTCCTCTAAAAGCAGCATTTCTATCTCTCAGTCTTGCTTTCCATGCAGAGTAACCATATGGTGGAAAGTCCAGCTGACCTCAGACAAGGTAACTTTGGAATGTCTCATACTGGTCTTGCTCCACCTTGTAATGCATTTTGTCAGACAAATGAAAGAGACAGAAGTGTGGGGCATCAACCGAATTGTGTGACTTCACCTCATGGGGTAATAATTACTTCTTGTGTTACATGGGGAAAAATCTATTTGCAGTTAATGTAGTGTTTATTTCATTCAGCTGTTGTGTGTAAGTGAACATTGCATGTTAAAATATGCGTATCTATGTGGACATACCTAACAGAAAAGATCTGTTAATTTAGGATATATAAATAATACACATTTCCAAAATTAACAGGTACATTTCCTCTGATGGGAAAAAACAGTCTGCAGACTGAGTCACAGAGAAAAATACTGGATTCGATAAGGCTGTTCATGAAGCTAAACACACAGCTACGGCTAACGTATATTCTTTGTTCTAAATACAGGATTATTTGCTCCAGTGTGAAAAGAAAATGCAAATGCATAAGCTAAAAATAAGTCATAAGACTTCTTTTTTCTTGCAAGAACAAAACTATGAGCTCAGCTTTGTTTTCACCTTGTGTAAGGCTTGGCTTATTCACACTTTACTTTCAAGTTGCTCTAGTAAACATTGCAAGCTGGGTGACAGTGAGAAGGCCTGAACTGAAAGCCCTTGCTGAGAGGTGGGAGTTAAGACAGGATCATAGTAATCACAGAGGCTCTGCTTCAGTTTAGCTATATGGACAATATTAAATGTTTTCTATCTAAGCTAAATACTTCCTATCATTTTTACATTATTGAGAGAGCTTATGCCAAATAATGCCTCCTGAAATATAGCACTCCAAAACTGCAAACCAAAAGTGTCATTCAGGGTTAAAACAGGGGGAAAGACTTTTAAAATCAGTTTAATAACCTGATGTGAATTATATACAAACAAATCTACAGTATCAGGATCTTGTGATAAACTTACAAGGGCAGACTCTTCAAAGATAGCGTTATTCAACCATATTCTCTGTCAAGGAGCTGCTACCTGAGTGCTGTAAACTGAATTCCTACCACTGAAACACCTATTATGAGAAGAGCTAAGGACATGTAGCCTTGGGACTTACAGTCGTGAGGAAAATGGAGCAGCTTGTCCACTAAGTCATAGAAGGAGAGCCTTATGTACACAGGCGTAGGTACAGGAAGAGTTTTTTCAGTGAATCGACATGGTTGTACCAATAAATACACTGGAAAAGAGATTTAGCAGTATCCATCCTTCTCTATCAAATAAAGATAAAAATGTTCTTACTTTTGTTAATATTTTCCAGGCTGCTTGTATTTGAACTGCCTGTGACCAATCTATCCAGGTTTTTCAATGTGGCCACTAGTCGGCCTTGGAATTCATCCATTTCATCCCTTATGTTCTTTAGGTTTTCATGTTCTGAGATTCATCCTGTCCTGTCTGGACAGCACTTATGGTAGAGACCAGCTCCTTATGACCCTGTCAGGGAACTGGAATGGAAAGCACCAGTTTCCCCATAGCCTCCCGAGTACATTTCTGTCGTTCCACTCCATGCAGCTTGAGCACATCCTTTCTCATCAGCAAACCCATAACTCCTCGGGAGTACAGTATTTCCAGGTAGGAGGAAGGAGACAGAAACAAAAGCCATTATGAACAGTGAACAGAAAGTCACTTGATACTTAAAGATTAAGTGCAAGTCCATGCGTATCATCATAAAAGCAGCACACTTCCTGTTCACTCAGTCCCCTCTCCAAACTCCCCAGACTCTCACTTGTCTTCCTTCCAGATAATTCTGCTTGTGGGAAGCCATGGGAATCATATGCACAGATTTCCTTACTATCCAAAGGGCTCAGAGCAGCTATCCCTCAGTTCCAGCTGATCAAAATGGCTGAAGCAGAAAAATGGATGGCTTGTGTCAACAAGCCATGATGCTGTCTTGGTGTCTTGCAATCCTTCTATCAGGTAAGTCCTAGTAAGCCTCAGCAGATGATCACAGACTCCTTCTAGGTGACATGCTTACCACAGCCAAGTGATCATTCACAAGCCATCTTCCCCCTGTAAGAGTTTGTTTATCATCCAGTCTGTATGGATTGATGGTGAAGCCACCTCAGTCTGACACTACTCTGTTTATGATCCGTGCTGGCATTCTTAGGAACATTTGCATAATAGTTTCAATGAAGATCATGCATTCATTTTGGAAGTGAATCTCCTAGCAGTCACCCTTAACTGTGTCCTGGTTCACAACGTGGAGCAGTCTTAAAGCAGAGAAATTGGATTCCTTTTGTATGAAATTAAACTGGACGATGTGTCCAGGGGAAATAGTGCATCCCAGCCGCTAATGGGAATTCAGTCCCATGTGCTTCTCTAGAGCTAATCTGAAGTAGCTCCTCAAAAAACCTCACCTCAATCATTTCTGGTAGCAAACGTTTGGCTCTACAAGTATGCTCCTTGGGCTGCGTTATTTACTAACATAGGCATAGCCGTTGCGATGATAGACTGAATGTTAGACAACAGAGAAAGGGAAGGGGTCTGTACTCAAAAGTAAAACCGACTGCTTGAAAAAGGCATATTGCACAGGTTAGATTTATAAATGTTTAGGAGTATGTACACACCATTCATTTCAGTGAGCTACAAAGTGCTAAATGCCTCTCTGAACCTGGGCCAAAGCGTTCATAACCTTACGCAGCTATGGTGTAGGTTGATTTGCCAAATCATCATACCAACGCAGAGCAGTAGCTACATCTGTTACTCCACAGAGGTGAATGTGGTGGTGCCCTCTGGACCAACTCAGTGACACATTCTTTCTATTCCTTTTTATGCCATTTACACCTTATGTTTGGTGTAAATCACTGTCTGCAAGAGAATGTGTGCAAACTGAAACTGTCAGAGACTGCTAATAACTACCCATCTGTTTGCAGTTAATTCTTATGGGGTCTTTTAATAGGGAAAAAATGCAGCACAAATTGCTAGCTTTGTTTCTACTTTGTCTCAGTACTTGGGAGGATTTCTTACAAGGCTCCCTCTCTGTAGGTTCTAATGTGCATCTGAACTGTACAAGGCTGAGGTGTACCTGCACGACCTGTTACTCACAGTAGGATGGGCTAGTAGGAATACGAAGGTCTTTCTGTGTTCGCTTGACCTCTCTTAAACAAAATATCTGCTTCCAGTACAAAAATGATGAGATCTGTATGGCTTTCCAAACAGCAAGTGTTTTCTGGTAAAATGAGGGAGACAAAATTGGCACACATGTTTTACAGAGGCCTAATGTTAAGTTTGGAATTGTCGACTCTAATAAAGAGACTATTTAGCAGTGACCTCCTGAGGATGATAATGAGGTGCCTTAATTTAGATTGATCACTGCATATTCTATGTAACCTTATGTGGGGAGATTTTGAAATAAAATGCATAATGCACAAACTCCTTGACTCCTCGGTAGAGAACGAGAAGGAGAAACTGTTACATAAAGGGGACATTATTGTAACTGAGTTTTTGTGGTTTTCTCATGTTTTGTCAATAATTATTCAGGGAAAATAAGAAGGAAAAAAGCCCATCCTACAACAATAGCTGCATTATCTGGAGAAAGTCACATTCTTTTTCCTTGAATGAATTCCCGTATCTTGTGCTCTAATCCAAACACTGATTAACAATGCTCCAGCTCTTTGTTTGTTTGCTGCGTTTTGGCAGACATTGTGGCTTTCATACTTTGCTCCTTAATTACTTGTCATTTCACCCCCTGATTGGTTTTCAAGACTCTCTCAGCACAGCTTCCACAAAAGATTCACTTTCAGAGTGTCTTGTAAAGTATTATTTATTTATTTGTTGCCAGGCAATGTGGCCCCTTTACAAAGCCTTTGTCTTGTATCAGAAATAAGGCTGGCTGCAGAAGCATAGAAAATATTTTCTGTACGCCATGAATATATTTAGAGAAGACTTCTTCTACTGCTTGGCACTAGGTTAACTAACTTTGGCTCCTTTTGTGGACTCTTTTCACTCCACTAATGTGAATGGTACCCTTCCTTCTGAGGAAGAAAACCATTGAGAAATAAGCCATCAGAATAATAGTACTGTATCACCCACTGTGCTGCAATCCCTGTCATGCTCAAGTGTAAACTATATGAAAGGTGGCTTCAGTCCATGTAAAGCTGGCTAAGGGTCACAGAAGATGGGCTTTTACAGCCCAAGCACTATCCTCACTGTCTCTTTGTGCAGTCTGCTGCTGCCATGTTTGGTACGAAAGGAGATGCTCAGGTGCAGTAGGGGATGCTGGCTAGTCTTGGAAGAGGGGGTCCTTGCCAAAACCAAAAGCTCTTCTCCTCTTTCTCATCCCATTTGCAACAGCAGGAGCAGAAACCCCTTGCCTTTGGTGATGTCCTCCAGTGCTGTGGCCCAGCTTGCATCTCTTCTTGTCTTCCTACAATAGGAGCATGATCTTGCCCAGGTCCCTTCTTTCTTCTCTTCTTTCACAGAAAGAGAGCAGAGGCAAGACAGGGGTGGCTCCAAAAAGTGCATCCTCTGATGATCAAAGCTTGTCAGAAGGGTGTGAGGACCGTATGTTAAGGCTGCAGTCCTGTTCTACAACAGAGCAGAGCAGAGAAATCCTGTGGCAGAGAGAGAAAGATCCCTTTTCCTGTACATTGCTCTAAGGAACCCCCTTCTTGTTTCCTCTCATCTCTCTCTCTCCTCTCCCAAGCCCCCAGCACTTGCTGTGTTGTTGGGAAGAGGTGCAGACATAATCAATAGTATTGCAGTGGTGGCAGCTATAATTGGCCAGAAAACTAATCAGGATTATAGGAAAAAGTAAGAGAGAAAAATTAATTTTCTGTGGTATAACTTTAAAATTACCATGTAGGACAAAGACATTTAAGGATGACTAAAGACAGAATGAACTAATAAGAAAATTTTGCTAATCAAAGAAAGGAATAAATGAGGTATTGTTGGAAGATGATGCACACTCATCAAACCTCTGCAGTGGATGAAGAAGGTAATTTATTCAGATTGAACTAGAGCATAGATGAGTGTGTTAGGTACCACATTGCATATCTCTAAGTGAAGTGTCTGGCCCCACTTGCCTAAAGGAGCCATTCCCCTCAAGCATCTCTGCTCTTTTCTTTAAGAATGCTCTTTGCAGGAATATTGCACAGACTTGAAGAATGTTTTGAGTGCTATTGAAATGAGAAAAAGTATCTTAGCGGTAAAGGATTATTATTAAAAATAATAATGCTGATAACAAACCAGCAACAATAACAATAATAAAATGATGATGAAAATTAATATGAATTGCAAGTTTCGTGTCTTAGCATCATAAATTAGGCAAATGTTGAACCTACTGAAATAATCATGAATCAATCTGTTAGCATTACACTTAGCGTATCCTTCCTGCGATTTTCTCAAAATACTTTTCATTGAACGAGAAGAGTTGGCTCCAGGTTAAGTTGCATTCAAATGACTGACCCAAAGAGTGTAAGGATTTTGCTAATGTCTGAATAAATAATTCAGAACAGCTGGTATGAAAGTAGCCACGGGCTCTTCACATCTTTCTTGCTCGCTATTCTAAGGAGGAAAAGCAAAACAGTGTGGAAAAAAATGTTCTCTGATGGCATGATAGGGTGAGAGAGTGAATCATGATACTAGAATCAATTTCATGCATCATTATTTCTAAAACTCTACATCCAAGTAAACATGCCTTTAAATTTAGGAATTGATTTGAGTACTTTCCACTGACTACAGACCTGGAGGTTTTGATAAAAAACCAACATATTTTTCTCCTAGTTCAAAATACTATTGCATGATATAGTGAAATCCAATCATACTCACTACCTAAGTCAAGTTTCACACAGTGTATTGTTCTTCTGGCTTCACTGAAGAGTGAGCCTTCTTGCATGGTTGTGCATTGCAATGGCATCTCTGAACACAAGCAGGCAGCAGAAAGAGAGATACAGACTGAGATTTTGGCCCAGTTCTTGACTAAACCAAGTAACATCAGAACCACTGAGCCTAGGAGACCAGTAGGCTGCAAGAGGTCTCCATGTATCACAAAGAATCTTATAAAACTTTCTCATCAACACATTGAAGCTCACTAGTCAGCTCAGAGATAATGGTACTCCTCCCTTGCCAGCTACCAACCAATACTGAAATCTTTCTGTCACAGCTAGAGCTGTCATGAGGCAGTACCTACCGATTATACTGTATTTCTTCATCATGTATTTCATTCACTGCAGAGTAAAAGTATGCTGATTTTTTATCAATTGCACAGATGTATCATCTCATTAGAATAATTAAAAAAAAAGAAAAAAAAAAATAAAATAACTGTTTATCCAGAGAGCTAAGCAGATCATGCAGCAGAGATACAAATTTAGTGCAAACTTGGAGGTGAGCAGAAGACGAGGTTTGTTACAAGGAATGTTAGTTCTTTTTGTTACCTGCAAACAGTGCTTGAGTGCCCCTCATCAATAAGATATCTAATAACTGTCGCTAAGAGCCGGGAGCAGTCAAGTCACTAGGCTAAAGGTGGGCCAACCTAATCTCTCGCTGATTGATCAAACAGCCAAATTCATCATTTTCTCGTCATGCTGCTATCTAACAGCATGCCAAGGTGTATGAAGAAGCGGAATTGGCTGCACTTTAGGAGTCCATCAGGACGGTATTGAGGGGAAATGTCACCTATTTTTCTTGTGTTCTTCTCTTGTCAAAACTGTAGTAATTCCGTCTTTTAAGGGACTGGAGAATTATAGCAGACTCAGTGTCTAAGCTTAGCTTTCCATGGTGACTGTAAATGATATTTCCCGAATCATCCTTATTTGCATCCACAGAACTACCAGATGTTGTATGTTCACCAAAGTTTAGTTTTCATCTGGGAATTCATTTTCTCTATAAACCGTCCCTGTATGTTCTATACATTCCATGACTTTCCTTTCAACTGAGTTATTGTTCTCAGCAGGGCAGATGGAGAAATACCTAACTGAACTGATGCTGAGAAGTGGGTCTGCTGTCAGACTGAAATGAAACAGAATACCCAGCACCCCACTGTAAAGACCAGGAGCAGCAATTGCAGTAGGCAACAGGCACGTAGGGCCTGTTTGGGAAGCACTGGGAAGTAGGTTGCCTTGGCTACTGGTAAGCTCATATGTGTATTCAAACACAATATTGACCCAGAGACTGTGATAATATATAATAGCTACATTTTATGTATATAACTGTATTTTGGATATGGCCTGTAGCATGGCATTCCAAACATAGACACAAGCATTGTTTTCTTTCCCCTGCATCCCTGAAGGGTATTGGTAGGGACCATATTGAGGGGAGGAAATTTCACACACTTGGATTTCTACAACTGTATGCCCAAGGCAGTATAAGTGGAGTCCTGATGCAAATTGAATCTATCACATTGATTTCCTTTAAGCAGTGATTTTATAGGTGATGAAATGAAGTTGCTGCAGAACATACATAGGAAAGATCTTTCCTGCCTCTGTGTATCTGTATAAAAAGAAAAGGGATGATTAGCATCATAAAAAGGTATAATGATAAATTGATACGCAAGAACACTTATAAGAAACTCTTATTTGAACTTGATTTGCCACTGCCTTTTTGTGTAACATTTATGCATCTGATCTTGAGATGCTTCTTCATTGCATAAAAAGGGGAAAGGAAAAAGAAAAGTTCTTCCTTAAAGTCCTTATCCTTAAAAGTGATAAACAGAAGGGATAGTGAAAGGAAAACCTCTGAATAAGGTAAATACAGAAAAAAAATTACTGACACTGAAATATCTTCTAATTTTTGGTTTGATAGCTAAATAAGTAGAATTCCATTCGGATGAGTTCTTTGCCATTATTAATGTATCTGATTAATTTGGATAAAACTCACTGATGAGACATACATAAAGCCATCCTCATTTTCAGAATTAATAATTTCCTGATCACCTTACCATCTATCATCTCAGAACAATGCAAGTATGTGTCTGAAAAACAGAGAATGACATGTACACAAACCCCAAAACTCTGACTTTCACCATTTCCAGTTAATCAATCCTTTATGGTTTTCCTCATCCTGAATTGGGTGATAAGAGATCCTTTACCATTTCTTATGGCTAAGTCCACTACTGTCAAAGATCATTTGCCATCAATATGTCTGGTATAACTTGTTTATATCACATTTGTTAACCAGGCTTCAACCTGTGTGCACTCCCTTATCCCTCAGCTACAGCTACCAAAACCTTTCTCCTTGTTTTCCTAATATATTCTGCCAATTTCTACAAAAAGCTGCATGTGTAGCTTTCTCTACCCTTCTTTATTTTTCTCTTCTGTTTGTTTTTTCTCTAATACACCACAAATCCCCAGTAAGATAGGGTCTGAATTATTATTTACAATAAAGTTCCTTCATAATACCTTAGAGGAAATGAAAATCTGACCCTCTGAGAGCACTCCTATGAGAGACATAGCTATGCTGCATATCTTGTGGTGTTTATACAATACAAAATAACGTCTAGAAAAAAGACTCTCCTCTCCTCTGTAGGTGCGTATACATGTCTATGTCCTCCAGTACACGATCAAGGTGATTGCTGCAAAATGACATCATCCCATTGAGTGTTCGCAGTTATCAAAGGTCAACTGTCTTTAATAAATGGCTTGATCTCCATGGGCAACTTTCCTGATGGGGAAAGTTGATAGTTTCATTCTGTTAAGGGTTTGGATTGCACCCAATTCAGTGGGAAGTAAATAGATATCAGCACTTCTTGGAAAGAAATTTTACCTGCTGCCATTTGTAGAAGCAAAATAATTCCTCCATAGAAATAAGAACTAAAATTGTCCCTTGTATCACACCTCCTCTTTGGGCTCACTTACCATCACAAAACACTGGATTTTACGTTAACAGCTATAAATAGAGTTATTATGAATCTAATTGTGTTTGGCCCCATTGGCTATCACCATAAAATACTTAGAATAAAGACAACCCCCAAAAAAGCTCAGCAAAGAGAATTTTGATGGTGGAGGAAAAGCTATGAAGCACATTCCTGAGAGAAGGATGTATTACTTGGCTCAAAGCAAATGCAATATCCCCTTCTATTGCTTTCAGGCTGATCATTGAAGAGACATCGCTCCATTTTTACAAAGCTAAGAAGAAATTTGGAAATTTGCTGTTTGTGACTATGCTGACTTGGAAAAGAATATTTTGATGTGACTTCCACAGTGAAAGGCAAAATAACACTAATTCACCTTTGAGAAGGGATTTCCAGAAGGGAAACCTGCTTCTGTGGATTGTGCTCAAGGCGCAGCATGTGGGGAAAGACAACCCAGCTGATCTCAGTTAGCTCTCCAGGGCCCATTGAGAAAGGTGATTGCAGGATGCCCATCTCTTTAGTTATGAACTTCCTACATTATTAATGCCTCCTTGTGGTATGTCTTCAGCATGCTGGAACATCAAGCCACTTAGAGGGAACGAGTATTCTTAAGTTTCCCGTGATTGCATCACAGAATTGCTAGCCCTGTTTAATGGTTGCTGATTAATTTTTTAAAGAAGCACCTAGAAATGCAATGTAAGCCTTACAAAAGGATGTGATTTATTGCCTAGCACGTCAGATGGTGTTTTTCCTACTTGGGACATTTTGCCTGTTGCTGTGCTAGTCAGTCACAGAAAAGGGGGGGGATCTTCCTTTGGAAAAAAGCCACCGGAGACTGCTTAAAATAGGTCTTCAATGTCAAATTGTCGCAGTGAGCAAGACAAATAACTCGATATTTTTAGTGGCTAATGAAGTAAATCCCAGCACTAATCAGGACAGAGCTGGCTGTTATTTAAGCACTAAGAAGAAACACCATTTGCGTATTACAGTCACCATATTAAAATTGGATTAATTCTGTGAATATCTAAAGCTGTGGAAAGATTCCATCTCTCTGTTCTTGGATGATGGTTTCTACAGAACTATTCATAAAGTCCAGATACGATACCACAGTGTCTCAAACAGTCTGTGTTTGCATTAATGTCTGCTAGTAAACAATTGCCTGAGAGAACTGAAATACAGGAACAGAAGAAAGTCTGAACTGAAAATTTGTTGCAGGCAGAGGCTATGAGATGTTAATTACAGGACAGGAAAAACACTCTCCTTTATGTTATTGCTTTTGCCTCGGTGGCCTAGTGAGATAAGATATTGTTCTAAATTCAAATCAGTCAAAGCAAAGCTGGATTTACATAGCATATCAGTAACTTAATGGGAGAGAAATGAGCTGATCCAGATAAAAAGCATGACACCGCTAATCTGTTTACACACCGGAACAGATGGCACATCTACATTTAGTTTTACCTACAAAATCTCCAGCCACACTGTTCCCCTGCTCCCTGGGTACCGCTCCTCTTTGCTGGCCTCTGCCTGCTATAACACTGCAGCAAACGCACAATAGGCCTGTGTTTAACTTGTCAGTCAGGGCATTCAGAGGAACTACTGAAACTCAGCCAGGTGCCAGTTCCCATGTTTTAATAGAAGTCATTATAACCTGTCACATTTGAAGGGCACTTCTGCTTTTGGCTACAATAGGTGGACTAATGGCTGCTTATTTCATGTCAATGCATTAAGCAAAGCATCAGGTTAAGCCATTCAAAGTAACTGTGAAGTTCTGCTGCTGCAGACCTTGGAGTAAGACATTTTTGGAAGGTACATATAGGAGAAGCTGTGGAAATATGACATAAAAGGGCTTAAATCCTACCCTATTTCCAGCACTATTATTATCAAAGCAAGTTTCAACCTTTTTGCTGGCTGATGACACATGAATCAACCTCTGACCATTAGTGTGACCTGACTGGAAGCTCAGTTTGTGTTTATCACAAGGGAATTTACCATCAAAGCATTTAGTGCCCTCATGAATACCACCTGTGTAATGGCATTTCTTACTAATTGTGCTTCATAAGTCATTAATATTCCAATCTACTAATATTTTCTTCTATTAAAAACCGGAGCCAAATGGGAATGGTGACTGACCTCAGCTGATGGAAGTGGTTGCTTATTTGGCCATAAATATATGTCTGATCTTATATTTTTGCCATTTAATAGAATCATAGAATAGTTTGGGTTGGAAGGGACCCCTAGAAGTCATGTAGTCCTACCCCCTGCAGTGAGCAGGGGCATCTTTAATTGATCAGGTTACTTAGAGCCCCATCCAACCTGACCTTAAATGTTTCCAGGGATGGGGCCTCCACCACCTCTCCAGGCAACCCGTTCCAGTGTTTCACCACCCTCATTGTAAAAAATTTCTTCCTTATATCTAGTCTAAATCTACCCTCTTTTACTTTAAAGCCATTAGCCTTTGTCCTATCACAATAGGCCCTGCTAAAAAGTTTGTCCCCATCTTTCTTACAAATCCCCTTTAAGTACTGAACGGTTGCAGTAAGGTCTCCCTGGAGCCTTCTTTTCTCCAGGCTGAACAGTTGCAACTCTCTCAGCCTTTCCTCATAGGAGAGCTGTTCCTCTCATCATTTCTGTGGCCCTCCTCTGGACCCACCCCAACAGGTCCATGTCTTTCCTGTGCTGAGAGTTCCAGAGCTGGACGCAGTACACCAGGTGAGGTCCCACCAGAGCAGAGTAGAGGGGGAGAGTCACCTCCTTCAACCTGCTGGCCACACTTCTTTTGATGCAGCCCAGGATACAGTTGGCTTTCTAACATGATGCTTCTTTTTGACTAGATGTGGCATCCAGTATCAACATCATGTGTGCCATCATCAAACGGAACAAATAAGACATTATATTAAATATTTGAGGTCTCAAAAAATTTTCCACTCAAACTACCCAATTCATCTTGCAGTTAATCCACTCACCCATCAACACTGACAGTAAACAGCACTGAAGGCTGGATGCAATATCGCCAAAGTGCTGTAGAAGTAAAACAGAAAATGCTTGGCATACCTGAGAACTCCTTAAACGGCAAGGAGGTGAGTTTGCTAGGAGGCAAAAGTATCCATAGATATGGGGTTATCTGAGGAACTCTGAGACAGAGCATAGGTTGGGTCTCTAAAAACAGATGCCTCCAAAGTTAGTCTTTTGATTTTAACTTCTCTGTTCCTGGGTTCTGTCAAATCGTGATAAACAATCTAGGCACCTAGAAAATTTAAGCTTGATTTGTCTGTGTTTGGATCAGGGAACTCCCTGCCTATTCTGGCTGAAAGAGTATTTTTTCAGTTCCGCATACCCTTCACACTGAAGTGGTTTCTCCTGTCCCTATTCTCTGTAAAGACGTCTTCCAAATGCTACGTATTCCTCCTGGCAACCTGGTCAGTCTGTGGGCCTGCATCTTTAGCCTGTTTCATTCAAGTGACTCTAAAATTACCTGTGCCATAGCTTTGGGTGTATCTTCCTGCCAATTAGAGACATTAGAGCATGTGTTCAGAATGTTCTAGGACATTAAAGTGATTAATGGCAGAAAACAGACTGTACCAGTCCTAAACAAAAATATTCCTTTCATCAATCCATTTTCAAAGCAAGTAAAAAGATATTTTTCCTCATGCTTTAGTGCTTAATCTATTCAAGCAATGTATTTTAAAAGCTTGATGATAAGGCACTAGGGGTTTTTTTGATCAGTTATCTGAGGAGATTTATTCAAAACTCTCCACAATAAGTATATTTCAGGCTTATTAATAATAAAATAATGATGAAAATAATGAATTATTAGGGTTGTGTTTTCACAAATAGGTAGATCAGGCCCTGATTCACTCCCTGTTGAGTCAACAGACTCTTCAGCTGATTCAATCAAATGTTGAATCAAGTCCTTAATGCCCGTTTCCTGAGCAGACTTGGCACCGAGATAATGACCTGCAATGTGTGTGAGATTCAGAAAGTTACAGTGGTGTGTCTCTGGTACCTTAGAGTTCACAGGTAACCTACAGATGCCTAGTCCCAAAGGTGTTCTTCTATCAGTTTCCATCTAAAAGATTCTTTTTGTGGCAATATGCTTTTCTTGTGCACATGTAAAACATCTCCAGACCTTCATAGATCCTGCTCTGTTATCCAGTCACCTAACTGTAAGACAGGATGGTGCTACGTGTCACAAGGTCCAAGTGTTTGTGTATCTCGCAGTTGATAGAGAAGTCAGCTGTCACGAATCCTCAGCCAAGAATATAAATAATAAATATAGAAAAAGAGAACACTACTGCTGTGATTGATGGTGGGTATGAAATCTTCTTCCAGACAGTAGGAGAGTTGTCTGGCATTTGAAGACTTAACTTTGCTGACACTACTGCAGAAGATATATGTTTTAGCTTTGTAAACGTATGTGTCTTGTAGTACCTGGGAAAATGCAATCTTTCAGAACACCTCATCTTGAAGTACAAGCTGCAGAAACTGAAAGATAAAGAACAGTCAATAAAGCAGTGTGAGAGAGTATTGGGGGAACTGCAACTCAAAGGAAGAGATCCAAGATATATTCTACTCTGTTTTAAGTATCAAAACATTAAAAAAGGCTTAGTAAATCAACCGCAGACAAATCTTTCTCTTAGGACCAGAGCAAAATGTTATTGGGGAACATGTGATAGCAAAAAGAAGAAAACTGTAAAAGAGGTATTTTGTGTCCCTGACCTGAAAATGCGTATAAGAGAAAATGGAAAGCTTGGCAGAAATGTGAAGCTGTTTGAAAACCTTTCATGTGCATTGATGCAAATCAGGACTTATGGCAGCATCTGGAGCAAAATGCATAGTCAAAACTTGTATTTGTAAAGGAGCTGAGGGAAAAGTGAATCCAAATTTAAAAAAAAAAAAAAAAAAAAGGCAGAAAATAATGGAGATAACCCACAGAAGGTATGTGAAGTTGCAGATACTAGTTTTAAGGAAAAGCAGGGAGAGGATCTGGAAGAAAGTTGGGAAAGAATGTTGTCAGGTGGAAGCTAAAAACTAGCCAGGAGTGTCATTGTATGGACAAGGAGGCAGATGTGAGCAGCAGAACTCAGAACTGGAGTGGTGTAACAAGGAAAGAAGAAAATGAAAAATCAATGAAAAGAGTCCAAGATATGTTTAGAGGATGATGCTTTGGGATGCAGCAAAATTGGCTTTACTAAAATTTAACAGGAAGATTCATTTGAGTTGGATGTGAAAAATCTCCATTTAAAGTCTGATATTGTTATAGTTATTATTATTGTTCTCAACATCATCATCATTATGTTTGTCACCATTATGTTTTTTTCTTAAAAACCTACCAAAGCAAGCAAATTTCTGTATATTTTCCTGTTCTGAGCAAATGAAAAGGAATAAGATGTGTCTCAGATAAGTAGCAATCTATCACTGTGCCAGGCATTTTGGCAAAATGAAATGGTTGTTACTTCCTTTCCCAAAGAGCTTACATCTGAAACAGACAGAGACAGCAGGTAGATGCAAAAATCCAACAGACAAACTGGGTGAACAGTATGTTACCATGGCAGATTAGTTTCATGCACTTTCCCCAGGAAAGATGAAGGCAAAATGGAAGGAAAGGGTACAGGAAACAGTAGCTGGAGTGGGTAGGCTGAGGGAGACCCTTACTTGATCAGTTCCAGAGGGGAAAAGCAGAAGACAGGTCCTCTCCAGAATAGACACTTCCTTCTAATTAACTAATTTTCCAGAGCCGCAGAAAGTAAGGAGTGAAACCGATAAGGAAGAAATCAGGGAAAGTAAAAAGCTGAGCTAAGGTGGCTGATATTTCAAGTAAATACTCTCAGCATGGCATCCTTTATGTGTCAACAAATTAACATGTCCAAAGTAACAATTTCTTAGCTACAAATTTCTGTCCAGCACTAGTTTTACCACATAAACAAGAAGCGATACTTTCTCACTCTTTAGTAATTGAGACATATACTATCAACTAGGAAAGAAAAATCCCAACGTATGGCATACCTTAAAAATCCTCTGGGAGATCTCTCATTTGTTAAATTTCACCTAAAAAAACTACAGATACACTCCAGAGGAGTGGGAGAACATCATGGCACTGGCTAAAAATGGCATTTTTTTAACCTTATTTTATAAATAACTGTGAGCTTGACATCTGTCACAGGTTAAATCAGGACTAATCTGATATAAGGTTGAATTTTTAAGGAATGAAATCATAGCAATGCAATTAATGCCAGTCAACACAATGCTGCATTAGACCTAATGTAGTTTATATTGATGACTAGGAAACAAATGTGACATCAAAGCTGCTGCAGTAGGTAGATGACACAAAGAGTCCCTTGGAGGAGTGAACGCTAAGGGGGAGCAGGCAGTTGCACTCTACTCTCTTGCTCGTGAAGGCTGTTGAAATCCTTGGTGGGCAGATGCAGTGTGTAGAGCCAAAAAGTGATTAAGGCAGACTTCGAGCACAAATAAGACAAATCTGTACTGGAGCCTTCTTTGCAGTGCTCGCTGTTTCCCAGGTGACTTTGAGTTGAGTCGTACATGCTCACTTTGTGATGCTAAGCAGAAGCATGGCCTCCATTCCGACAGAAGTAGCAGCGCAGAATGTGAAAGCAGATCACTGCATGTACCTCTTGTTAGGTAGGATGGATACAGAAACTATCTTTACTCTGTCTTTCCCCCATTTACTCTTGCACAAAACAATCCTCCAGCAGTTTCCCACAACATCTCAGTTCCCTTGCCCATAGTTTTAATATTGCAGAGTAGAAAAATGAACCATAAAAGTCATATTTTACCTAGCAAATTGCAATGGAGATGAAAAACAACTCAATCTATTAAGTTTATTAAATGAATACTGCAAGGTTACTTGCTTATAGTGTGTATGTATCTTCATGCTGTAGAAAAAAACCATTAGGAATTAAAGGACTTTCTGTAGAAAAGCACAGTCAGGGTAACTGGCTGAAATCTGAAGTCAGACAAGTTCAAGTTGTAAACTAAATACGTATTTTTGACCAAAAAAAGTGACTAATTGATGAAATAGACTATCTAGGAAAATGATAGATGATTATTTTTGTGCATCTGGAGGTCAAGATATGATGTCTCCATGGAATGCATACTTTCATTTGACACAATCTCAGCACAGGGATTGTCAGTTAATGGCCTAAAATATGCTGAAGATTAGAGTATTTTTTTCTGATAGTTCCTTATGACATCAGTCTGAGAATCAACACCTAAGTTACAGAATCACACAGAATCACAGAATCGTAAGGGTTGGAAGGGACCTCAGGAGATCATCTAGTCCAACCCCCCTGCTAAAGCAGGCTCACCTAGAGCATGCTACACAGGACTTCATCCAGGCGGGCTTTGAATATCTCCAGAGAAGGAGACTCCACAACCTCCCTGGGCAGCCTGTTCCAGTGCTCTGCCACCCTCAGAGTGAAGAAGTTCTTCCTCATATTCAACTGAAACCTCTTATGTTTCAGTTTGCATCCATTGCCCCTAGTCCTGTCGCTGGACACCACTGCAAACAGACTGCTTCCATCCTCTTGACTTCCGCCCTTAAGATATTTGTATGTGTTGATGAGATCCCCTCTCAGTCTTCTCTTCTTCAGGCTGAACAAGCCCAACTCTCTCAGCCTTTCCTCGTAGGGGAGGTGCTCCAGTCCCTTTATCATCCTAGTAGCTCTCCTCTGGACTCTTTCTAGGAGTTCCTCGTCTTTCTTGAACTGGGGAGCCCAGAACTGGACACAGTAGTTATTGTGGTATATACAACAGCAGGATAACTCCACAATAAATGATATGTTGAACATTGTATTTTACATTAATAGACAATTATTTTTCTTTATGTTTGAAATTCACTTTTAAATTTGACCCCAAAAAGCAAACCAAACCAAAATATCCCCCATACCTCACCCTAAATGAACCATAAATTTTGAAATAGAAACAAAACCAAAACAAGCCCTGTTCAGTGAACAGTGTAATTTTCAGGTTTCCCTTGAATTAGCATTTCCCATGCAAGACCTGACTATCTGAGAATCACAGGCCCTGAAAACAATGCACAGGCCTGGAGTCCTAGTTCTGCAGAAACAGGGACTGGGAACATTGAGAACTGCGGTCCAACCAAGCTTCTGAAAGCTCCCTGGACTCCCAAGACTTTCAAGACTTGCTGCCTCTACAAGGTCTATAGCATCCAACAAGCAAACGGTGTATGATGTCTTGAAGCCTGACTTGTGTATAGCAAAGCTTCCCTTGAATGAAAATACCTTGAGGTCAATGATTTGACATTTCCTGTTTCAGTAGAAATTTTATGGAGAGCTTTAATGCTAAGAGATTCAAAATAAAAATCCAGCCTCCAAGCCCTCATGATTTTATTTTTCTTGAGAACAAGCCTTTCTCAAATCATAAAGAATGCAGCTAATGCAGCATGTTTGTTCCCAGCTCAGAATGTGTTCCGTAGCTCAAAAATACCATTTAATGAAAGAAACACTTGATGTAGGTGTTGCCATAGTAACAAGAGATGTTTACACAGAAGCCGAGATGGAGAGTACTGTGTGAGTGGGGCTGCAGGAGCTGGGTGGAATACCGGAACTGCACAATCCCTGCACCTCTATTTATTCTGGATTTATTCTGTGCAGGGAAGATTTGTGTGCAAATGTTATAGTTAGTTGCATGGAGCTACAGAAGAATATAAAATAACACGCAATCAAATTTCCGGTAAAGTTACAACTACTGAACCTCAAGACTTCTGCTTTTTGCAGAGTAAAAAGTATCAGCAATCAATCACATTCTTATTTGGCACCGTCTCCAAGAGCTCTAGTACTAACATTTCAGCTCTCAGACTCACCACCAGAAGTACTGACATGTCTTTTTGGGTGCCAAAATCAGAGGCCAACTTCTCAAAAGCTCAGCGTGCCAGGTTGCGAGATATTTTGAAAAGGTAGCCATAACTGCCTGAGTAAAAACTGTAGAACAGGGTGGATTTAAAAGTTAGCTAACTTTTCTTCCCTGCATGAAAATTTCTATTTTTCAGCTTAGAAAATTACTTTTGCAAATATCTCTATCTTTGCAGCAAAACCAGCATCACTCTATCCTGCTAGAGACAAATTTTGTATGGGCAGTTGACCAATTAATCCAAAATAATTCTCACAGACTGCTCTGGAGCTACTAATTTGGTGTTTTATATGGTTTTGTGACTCAACTGAAGACTACACACCCCAGCAGGTGGGCCATCAGACTCCTACAATAGAAGCCTCCAAATCTCATGTTCTGGCCAGCTGTCCTAATGAGAGAGAGCTTTTTTTGAAATCTGAGCCAAATCTTATGCTTTGAACCACTAGAGGTAGATCTGTGTTCATCTGTGTGAAGTGCTGATCTTGAGTATTTACTTCCTTCCTGCTATCTTTTATGACTCAGTGCAAATATATGATCTAGTCATCCAAATACTGGACTATGACATGGAGTTTTTTGTTCTTATCCTGTTTTCCATGACTTTCTAAGAAGAGGGGTATTGTTCGTTATTGCACTGCTATAGAACTCATCTTTCAGTGAGTGGATTAACTACATGCCCATCAAACCTTTTATGACTTCCAAGAAACCAGCTAGCTACTATTCACAAAGTACTTGAAGAGAAAATTGCTACGAACTGAACTTGATTCATCACTGCATTCCTGGTCTAGCTCTGTTAATGGAGTAATAAGATGCTGAAGTAGGATCTACATCTTCTAACCCAAAAATTTCCAGGAAGAAAAAACAAAGCCCACTCCGAAATGAACACACACACACACACACTGCCCCCCCGCCCAACCGTTTCTTTCCTGTTTAACTCAGATGTGAAGTCATTTACACTTTAGAACAATAAGAAACACTCCAGAATATTTGCATTCTGGATATAAGTTAAAATTAACTTTTTAAATATTTTTGAAATTTTTTGTCCATTCTCTTTTTTTTTCAGAACCATGCAGCAGTTGGTTAGATTTTCTCACAGCATCATCATTATCTACTTCCTTATACTTCTACCACTTATTTAAAGCAACAAGCAACCTGTAATTTTGCTTTTTGCTAATCAGAGAGCAACAAGAAACGCTGTCCATGTTACCTTTGAAAGACGTCCAGATTCAAAGCATGTCACTTTCAGACACATAGGCAAATAAGTTGATGTCACACCTTTCCAGCTCTTAGCCTCTCCAGGATATTAGCCTGTTTCTCCATGGTTCCAGGACTCTGCTTGCTGTAGGATGCATCTTGCATTCAACTCCCTTTCCTTGAGAGCTGCCCTTGGTCCCAACAGCAGCTGTTGCCTAGCCAGGCTGACCTACTATCTTATTGTCACAGTATCTTCAGTGTGCCTACACCGGGAGATGTTTAGTACAGCACGATGAATTTCTCTTGTGCTCCTCTTGAGTTAGAGAGAACAGATACAGGTGGATGCATGGTCAGCATGTCCCTGAAGGACATTTGGGGGCTAAGCTCTCCATCTTACGGGTTTGTGCAACGCTGGCCTGAATCCTTTCTCCTTGTTCTATTTGCATTTCTCCAAAACGCCATTTCTAGTCTGATGAGTTCCCTCCTCTAGTCCATGGTTTCTCAATGATGCCTCTGGCAACATTTCTATGTGCAGGAAATGCCTCAGAAGATCCCATCATTCACTGGCCTTTGGCTTGGGAAGAAAGTGATGGCTTTGTCAGGACAAAACTTCTATGGTTTTCAAATCATGGACTCACAGAAGGTAGAATTAGAGTTTACATTTATGTTACTTTTTTGATGGTGGGATTTAGAAGCCCCCTCTTAACAAGCTTTTTTTCCCCTGACATATCCTTAAAAATCTTCACTGCTGCAGACTCTGTTGCTGCCTAAGACAGCTTAGTGCTTCATCATTACAAAGTGTTAAAACTTTGCCTAGACTTTTCCCTACTTGTCCTGTACTTACTGGATATTCCATACCTTCATCTACCTGGCATCCTCCAGCATATTGCCACAGAACTATCCCATGTTTAAAATAAAGAATCACACTTCTTTCAGATGTCTTCAAGTGGTTCTTGATTCTTCTTTTTGCTCTCTCTAGATGTGCAGTGCCCCAGACAGGCATGAGTAGGAAGACCAGTGTGATTGCTTCTGCATGTCTACATTCATGTTTCCACTTGTCTGTACAGACTTCTTCATTTCTCAGCAGCTTGAGTAAGTTATGCTCATCTTGTGATCTGCTACAGACAATAAGCCACCTTTTTCTATCAGCCAGTGATTTCCAGTCTTCAGCTGAGCTGATTATTCCCATCAAAGTGAAGGTCTTTGCTCTTGTCCCCGTTGAAGAGCATCCTGTTTGTTTCTCCTTCTTGTCAGGAGATAGATAAATTTCCATTTTGATTGTATCTTCTGAAAGTGGATATTGACTTCCTCTCTCCACTTTGTCCTGCTTCTACATTTTAACAGGGACCTTCCCTCTTCATTACCTAACCCAGGAGACAACTTTAGTGAATGTCATTTGATATATTCATCAGTCTGCCAGCCACTGGTGACTTGTCCCTCAAGTTGCAGACCAGCTAAGCACCATTTGTTAACAATTTCATCGAGACCATGTTTCCCTAATGTGCTATGAATAGTGTTGTGTGAAACAGCACCAGAAGACTAAAGTGAAGATGCCCACCATTTACAGCCTTTCCTCCTACGTACAAACTAAGAGTAGAGAGGATTTGCCCTTGACACCTACCTGTTGGCTATTGCTTAAATTCTAGCTGCTTAAAATCAGATAGCTGGGTTATTTGTGTCAACATTTTCCTGGGTAGCAAGTTACCTGAAATTTCCAGTGTAATTTTTCTTCCACTTTTGAAGACCAGTACATCTTTCTTAGTTTTCTGGAAATTCACCATTCCTTCAGGTTCTCGGAAGCAGCTGCTTCAACTAGCTTTCTATGTACTTTAAGGTGAACTTTATCAGGTTCACTTACCTAGAAACGTCAGATTTCTCAGAATATTTCATATCCTGATCTTTTCCTCTTGCATCTAAAACTTTTGTACATTTCTTGCTCATGTTAGGCCACTAGCCCTTTGGGTGAAGACTCCATTAAATGGCACTAAATGCTTCAACCTTCTCATCAGCATCAGCTATGTTTCTCCATCTGGCTGAATAATAGAGCATGCCTTTCCTTAATTTTGCTCTTATTACTCCTACTGAACAATTTATTGTTACTCTGTATTTCCTTTGTTAATATTAGCTCATTTGGTACCTATTAAGAGACTTCTATCACAATAGACAAAAGCCACTATTTTTTTAAGCAAACCATTGGGATGCAAGAAATTGCTATTCTTATTAATAACCTAGCTGTACCTTTGGTACTTGTTGATCTCCTTTCTAAGGTCTTGGGGCATGGCTTGTTGTTTTCCTTCAGAGGGGAACACTGTGTCTCTCCCACGCTGATACACAACCTTGGGCTGCAATGGCCCAGCACTAATTGAGATTGTCTCAGCGGGTCTAAGTGCTATTTTGCACTTCTGTTCTTTCCAGAAGCAGTAACATGTTGCTAATAAACTGACCAGACAGCCTTCTTAAAGCCAAGTATTGTTTATTTAGAATCAAGGCTTTTCAGAGAAAATCAATCTTTATGCAATAAACTGTCTACTCATATGTTTACCTCAGTGGTTGTCTACACATGGTGATCTTGATAGGTCTAAGTTTCCAACCCACTCTAAGATCTGGGCACAGTCGCATGTTTCTTTAGCTCAAGGATCACCTGTCTCACCTTGGGGATAGAGACGAGTATTTTTTACAGAAAAACAGACTTTTACATCATCCTTTTTTCCAGAGATGAAAATGCTTTATAAATATTTTTTTCATAGATTTTGATTCACCTGTTCCCAGCGCTGTCAAAATGGTTTTCTAATTTTGGGAGATGCAGCACAGAAAGAAGCTGTTGCCATGGATCCCGCCCCCTTCCCCTCCCCTTTCCCCTTCCCCTTCCCCTTCCCTCTGTTTTCATTTGGAAGCAATTTATCCAGATCCAGCTGTTGCTTTCCTGCTTGATTTTCTCCACTGGCCTGCTATTAAGGAAAAACAATAAATTATTTATAGGATATGTTTCTCATTGACAAGATTGCATATAAGGCTCCCAATACTGCTGCATGGTACTTATTCAGCTCACTGTCTTACATTATTCCTGGTATCATACATTATGAGATTAATTCTAATGACAGTAGATTTCCTGCTCCAGGGAATGTGTTGCAGCTGTTCCAGAAAACTTCACTTTATTGCCTAAAATTTATCTACATGGGCTAGTAAGAGATGGAATCCTACTTTTTCTTCTTTGTCCTCCCTGTTCTGCATATGTGCTTTCCCAATTGCCTTTTCAGGTGCCTCTGGCATCTCAAAGGAAGGGGAAAAGGTCACATTGGGATGTTATCAGCCACTGCTTTGAAAGGGGAGAAGGCTTCTTCAAAGTTTTAATATGACTTAGGTGACTCCTCTTAAAAGAACTTAATTAGAAATTATTCTTCAAAGAGGAACGGTGAAGTGTGTGGTGAAAAGGTCGTTCAAATGTTTATTAGTGTAATGATCCACCACATGTAAAGAAAAAAAAAATCAACACATCAAAGCTGGACTAGAGTTGTAGTTACTGTCGTAACTCTGTATACAAATGCTGGTTATACACAGAGAGACAAAGTGTGAGGCCCTATGTTACTACACCTGCTGAGAAAATCAGAGCTGTTGCTATGGCTGTGCAAGAATTATTAACAGGTGAAGTTCTAGGTGCGAGGCCAGAATAGGGAGTGGACGATTATTGTTTAAAGTGCGCTTTTTGGTTTTAGGGATACAAAAGTCACAGAACAGGTGAATGAGAAGTTCTGTGGCTGGACTGCCAAATCCTATTTGGACAAAAAATGGTCTTGGAAATTTGAAAAACTTTAAAACCAGGCCTGCAGCTATTAAGTGAAAGCACAGCAATAAAGTGATGGGCACAGAACTGCTTAGGACTTAAGTGGGGTTAAGTTAACTGCTTAGGATTTATGTGGGACTAAGCAGTTCGACACCCTTGCCAGCCAACCTTTCCCTTTGTGCCTAAGGTCTTCCCCCTAAGAAAGATAATTTTCATTTTTCGTAGACTGTAATTTTGATGCATTAAAACATTCTCAATGCTCAGACATAACACTTCAGTACATGTGAATAATGCAGCCTTCCTAGGTTTCCCCTCATGTATCTAATTTATGTAAATGAAGCATTGTGATGTTAGAAGGGACTTCCTGCTGCAAGTTGAACAGCTGCTGCTTGTTGAAGGGGAATATGCTATTTAAATATCAGGTGTGGACTTCATATGAGAATGTTAAAGGAAACCATAAACACTTGTTGAGACCACTGCTTATCCCTAGTAGTTACACAAATCTGAAGGCAAGGGGAAGTTCTTGTGGCATAATTTAAGAACATTTACAGGGAAAAGCAAATACTGCTGCTTTCTAATAAATAGTTTGTACCCTAAATTTAGACATGTCAGTGTCTTTAGTTTACAAATTTTGCTAGCACTGATTAGCTAGTGCTCTTTATCACAAGTCTTAGTATGGCTGTGCTGGTTTTTTCCTTACACTTGAGTAGAATCTGGATTTCTGTGACATTAATCTGCAATAAACTCTATGATTCATCATTGTGAATCTGGCTAATTCACTTCAGCTGTAACCCTGAGCAAAATATATTTAGTGAGTAACACCATTTAACAGATTTCATGATTTTCAAGCAATTTTCTGTTTTATAGACTACAACTTGGGACCAGTAAAACCCTCATGTCTTACAGCAGTAGGTCCTAATCTGGTAGGGTGAAGGATACATCCAGTTTTGGAGATGTCATTGAGAATCTGCCAGCATAATCAGAGGGCATATAAAACACATCTACTCCCTCTCTCTGATCCTCTGACTTTCATCAAGATGACAGACTGCACTGAAGAAATTATAGACCAAGTTTTTGCAAATGGACCTGGGTGGTCTGTGTTCCCTCTGAGATCATGGTATTTGGGCTGGGAGTGCCAGGTGACTGTCTTTGGGGCTGCAGAAAGTGACACAGCTCAGGGGACACTGAGAGGATGAGAAGAAACCAGAGCTACCACCAGAGTTTGGAGGGACACTGATGAGATCATGTATTTGGGAAGCCATCATCTTCAGTCAGGTAGAGCAGAGGGATGTTGCTGGAATGCACACGGGGTTTTGGGAAGCATCTCTATGGCTTGATCAAGCCAGTCAGAAGCCTTCCTTCTCCTAATTTATATCCAGGTTGATTCCTTCCAATACACAGTTGAAGAGCCCTTGTGTACAGAATTGAGGCAGGTGTTGAAAAAGGGACATTTGGAAATTTCAGAATGTGATGGGCTAACAGATCAACCATTCAAGTTGCAAGCTAGTCATTGCTGTTTGCCATTAGGGAAAAATCCTGGCTGAAGGCAAGGTTATTGAGGTAAGTTTAGTGCTACTGTCTAGAAAAGTCAATGGAGCCTACCCCAGGAATGATACAGTGCTGGCTGGATATGGTGCAATGTCTATAATATCCTTGTGATACAAGCCATGAGACAGTGAGGAACATACATTCATCTAATAGCTGGTACATAGACAAAACACTTGAGTACAAAAGTAGAACTGCTCACCGAGCATCATTGCAAAGCTCATACATCTCAGGCACTGGTGGCAGCTTTTTGTATACAAGCTGCACTTTATATCCCTGGGTGGAATAAAGATCACACAGCAGCTAAGATGCTATTAAAGTTTAAAGAGCAAATATGCGTTTGGCTTTGTTTTGCTTTTCTTGCATTTGCTACTGTGATCACTACAGAGCCAACTTTAAAAGATCAATGTGAGAAAGCCATATCATTAGTGTAAAATGTTTGTCTAAACCCCTGACCGACTGATTTTTCTTACTAATAATCCTGTCATTATGAAGTCACACAGGATACTGTGCCCATTGTGACTGTTGAGGAAATACCTATGATATATGTTGTTGTCAAATGCAGAGAAAATACAACAATTTAGGCAGGAGCAATGTTAAAAAAGGTCACAAGTTCAAGTTGGTATGTATTCAAATAAGCCAGAACAATAAGGGTCGAAAGTAAGACAGGCAATATACAACATATTAAGAAAACTGCAGACATTTAAAAATGGATGTTTGGGTATTGAGATTTAGATGTTCAAATGCATTGATGTTAATTTAGCAGTAAATTTTAAGTTCACACAGTTCAAGCCAGCTGTAATAGATCGGCTCAGCTGTAAGCGCCTTGTAATAGATTTTGGTAGTTCAGCAGAAAATAGCAGCAGTTCAGCTATTCACTAACCTGCAGCAAACTGTAAGTGAATTTGTGTGTTCCTGTAGAACGATCTGCTCTGTCCAGCCAGGACCTGTAATATTGTCAATACAAAACCGTCTCATAGTGGAGCAGGTTGAAGCCTTCTATCGTGAGTGAAGTTTGTCAGGGTCGAGCACAACTTGTGGAGGCTGAGCAGAGCTCTGGGGAAGACTAGACCTTTTTGGTATAAGCTATACAGAAAATTATTTATTTAAATAACATAGAGGTATAAGGATATTAATAAAACAAAGCTGAGATCAGACTTGCAGACTTGTCATTCCTCAGGAGCTGTTTTTCCTCAAAGGCATAATCTTAGGATTATTTAGAAATTAACAACCCAATTTTGTGCTGAAGAGAGATACCACTGGGAGGATACCAAATGCTTCCTTGGATTTATTCCCTCAGTATTTCTTTGGCTGGGACAGCAGAGACAGGAGTGATGCTGAACACACACACCCTTGGTCCACGGGCAGAACACATTCGTTCCTTATGTCTGCAGATCTCCCCTAGAGAGCAAGTGCAAAACTGTGCATGGATCAATGTTGAGCACTTGGTGGTGGCTCTCAGGTCAAAATTAGATGTTAAGTTCCACTGAGAAGGTAATGAAGAAACTGTATGTCCTTGTTTGCTCCAGTTTTACAGAAGAATCTTACAAAGGTGCAGTCACTGCCAGTATAAAGAGGAACTTCTGTACAAGAAATGTGATAGGTCTGTAGGCCTAATTATTTTCTCCACATATGAGTAAGTATGTAAGATGACAAATAGGGGCTTTGGCTTTTTTTTTTGCTTCATATTACTTTCATGCCAGCGCTGTTTTAACAATAATAACGATTTCACCAACAAGCAGGTTCTCCCACATTATTTACACACTGAGACACAGTTACTTTGTGCCCCATAGCGTGTTCTCGAGGTTCCATGAGGTGGGTTTCTCTGTATGGGATAATGTTATCATGCTTATTCAAACTCGTTGCAGTAAGATTTGTACTTTAATTTTACAGTGTGATTTGTGGAGAATTATATAAAGAAAAACAAACAAACAGATAAACCTGCATTCAGATTTGCTTCACCATCAGAGGATTTATGAGCTCATGTACCTGATGGAAATTTGTCCCTAAGAGTGCTAAAGAAGAGTTAATGCTTCAAGATAAAACTTGAAATAGCACTTTCGTATTTAGAATTCCTACACAGAATGACTGGCATGCTCTTTCATACCCTGTCTAGAAGCAGAATAAGTTCTAAAACAGAAGTGAGAATTTCGTCTGATTATAGCATTCTTCTTCATTTCATTTCTTATAAGCCACTGTTGTGTTTTGTACTTAGGCACTTATCCCATCTTAAAACAAGAAGTAGTGAATTAAGCTTATATATAGCTCAGAAGCAACTGTGTGATCCTTGTGGAAGGATAGGTGAATGTAAACAGAGAAGATGCTTACTTGCTGCTAGTTTTCAAACTGCTCAATATTGACTTTGGAATATTGTGCCAACCATTGCAATGAACATTTCTTTGGCATGAAGGAACACTTCACAGCAATGCCCTTATCAGCACACTGAAAGCGTTTCTAGAGCGCTCCTTTGTCAGTTCCTTGACAAAACTTCCTATCATACAATGCTCTTTTTTGAGACACACATCTATAAAACTGACAGGAAAGAAAACAAACTGGCTTTATTCCCCTCTGTATATATATATAGACACTGTGTTCCTGGCAATTCTCCAATGCCATCTCCTCCTCTTACTGGTCTGTCTGTCTTAGAGACAAGTCCTGCCTGGTGCTGAATTGGGTGTTGTTATTTTTATTAAAATTATAAAAAGTATTTTATGAAAGCAATCTCTGAATATTTTTCTCCCTTGAACACTTTGGTGTCTGGAGGCAGAGTCAGGGCTGGGTTTCTCTCAACAAACTTTGATGAGGTAATATGTCAGCTACATTTCCAAATAGTTCTAGTGTCAGGCTCACAGGACTCCTACAGTATAAATCATAACTCAGGATAGATTCATCCTAGTCTACCCACTGGAGTCTGCAAAACCTATGCAATCCTCTTTCTAATTTGCCCCATGATAGAATTGAATTGTACCAAACCATTAAGCCTCTCTTTCTCTCAAAGGCACAAGAATCACCAGGAAAATCTCAAGTCTCTTGTTTCTGAAAGCTGATTCTTAAGCTTTTTTATCTTCACTGGGCAATGACCACAAGCTGTGATAAACAAAATCTGCCTTTCAGCTATCGAGTATTGGCATCCCCAATTTTTCTGCTTTTTGATCTAATCAGACTGTAATGAAGATGAAAAAGTAACTTTGCAGGGCATCTGGTTGTTTTGATCCCAGTTGAAAGAAAAATCCTTCCTAAGTCACAGGAGAGGCGGTGGGTCTGACAGCTTCTGGAAGCCATGGGCTAAAAACTCCTGAGAATGTTTACATTATTTATATTTGTTCATATTAAATGAGAACTGATGGAAGGGACACAAAGTTTTCCTCTCTTCCTTAAACTTGCATTTTGGTAGTGTGAGAGACTTTGCAAGGGGAGAGACTTTCATTTCACTTCTCCGTATGTTTTTCTGCTTCCTCATTCACAGTTTTATAATGTCTCCCACCTAGGGAGACTGATAGGGGCACTGAGCTAGTGATAATCCCATGAGTACTCTGAAGTACCGCACTGCAGAAAATATCAAGCTGAGCTAGTCAGAATATTTTAATAATTACAGAGTATTATGTTGTTTGCTAAAGTCAAGGGAACTTGTGGAGATTCGTCAGTTCTGATGAAGGTTAAGAAGGGCACTGACTGAGACTCTGGGATCTCTGGTCATTTCTGTTGAGAGAAAGAAAGAAAGAACAGGAAAGCTTAGAGCTAAATTTTCAAATCTGAAAATTTTTTTTTGATGTAGTTTTCATTTTGTCTGAGAACTTCGATTTTGCCTCATCAAGAAACTATTTTTCCTGAAAACTCAAAAGCTGTCAAAGTTGGAGTTAGCATTCTTGAGTCATCTTAGTTTTCAAAATCAATGAAAAAATTTCCATAGGTGCTATTGGGCTTTGAAACAAGTCCTTCGTGGAACAGGGCTGAAGTGCTATATAAAAATTACTTCTCTCTTGTATTAACAATAAGTTTTCTCAATTACGCCACAAAATGAGTCAGTAGAATCAGATGATCCAACATCAATGAAACTGTATTTCTGTGAAACCACTGATGAGTAGAAATTCAGACTTTAGTGAATCAGTATCATTCAGTTTTCGTATCAGAATTTGTTCAGCACAGAAAATCTGCAGTTGTAAGGGGCAAAAGCTGTAGACCACAAAAGAGCATCCCAGTTTGTCTTCTGATGTTTTCTTTTTTTTTTTTTCTTTTTCTTTTTTCTGTAGCTGTTTCAGCCAGGCCAAACATAAAGAAAAAAAAAAAGTTTTCAAGACTCCTTCCTGCACACTTCTTTTTTTAACAAGTATTGCTCATAAGTCACTCTGTCAGAAGGTCATGAAAGCAGTTAACTCTCTGAGATGGAGGAAAGTTGTTCTGAACTAACCACTCAATTTGATGACAAAAATTTAAGCATAGGTGACACATCAGTGTGCCAAAAGAAAGTCCAAAGGATAAATTGAAAGTTGCTCCTTGAGATGGGAAAACCCCACATAGGTAAGGGCTGACAAGCATGTTTGCAGGGTCGCTGCAAGGGACTGGTTCAAGTTGTGATGGTATTGATTTATGTGAGCACTCAGGCCTGAGTTTGGACAAGTGCCATGGTGGGTCCCCCAGGGTCAAATCCTGCCCTGTAGGATACCAGCAGCCTGGTGAACAGAAGTCTTCTGACTTCAATTAGCCTTCCTCACTCCAAACTCAAGGGAGAGTGATGGCATTGGTCCAAGATTATCTCTACAAGGCCATTAAAGCCAAGTGTGAACTTTCTTCATCATTACACTCTTCAGTTCCAGAAAATAGAACTAATCATGAGGTTTTCTGGTGTTATTAAAAAAGCAAATATGTGGCTGAATGATACACTGCCTGTCATTTTATCTCAGTTTAAGACACAATATGCTTTCTAACCCTATGACATCCCTTTGTGTTCTTCATAATTAGAAAAAATGTTGGCATTTAGATTCAGTACAGTTTGATATATCAAAAATTTTCCCATTTCGTGTAAAATCTCTAGTTCACTAATTAGTTTCTTAAGTTGGAATCAGGTGTTTATAAGCCATTTAAGCAAAACAAATCAGTATTCTACAGAGATTGCTGTAGGCCAGGCTGTTAAATGAGTTAAAGTACACTTTAAAAACTTAACCAAACTGAAAAGTAGCAGCTTTATAAATATCAGGTCTTCTGAAAAAGAATGTTTTTGGCTCTATGTAGTATCTTCCCTAAGTCTATTTAGCGATATCTGTAAATAAACACCTTCAAATTATTTTTATCCAGTCTCAAAAGTAACGCTTGCAATGAAAGTGTGAAAGCAATGGAAAAAGATGGTCAAAAAATTCCTGAAAGGTATTCAAAATAAGCCCGTTTACAGTAGAGTACTCATCATAAGGACATTTACCATTGGTGAAAATTGTAGGTGTTAGGCGGTTGCAATTATTCTTAGCTATCTGAGGCAGCAAACCGGCAGTCAGTGACAAATATATTTGACTTCAGATAACCACATTACAGTCTCTTGAAGTTGCAGAAAAGCCTATGTGTTTGCAGGGCTAGGACATAATCAGGCATGTCCTGTTTCATTGCTGATTTGCACACAAATAGACAAAGTGAGTGTAAAGTAGACATAAAAATAAATAGATCTGAAAACTAGTAGTCTGCTCCCACTTCAGGTTTGTTTAGTCCTGGTGTAAGTAGCTATACATGACAAAAGAGTAGCTGGTTTTTTACATCTGTTTAATAAAATCGGGTGATTTTGGCCTGTAGGTGACAATCATATGTTTTGTGAAAGGAAAAAAAAGAACCTCCCAAATTCATTCCTGTTCAGTTCATGTTTATACCTCATAGGCCAAGTTCTCAGGCAGCTATAGCATGTGATCTCAGGGCAGGCAATGCCAGATATGTGTGAAGAACATGAAATTGAATTTGTGGTAAAATCCTATAGTTAACTTGTTAACTATGATAACATTTGGAGCCATACCTTTACCATCAAAGTCAATGAATAAGCAGATTTATCAATGATTTTGAAGTGAAACAATATTGTCTAGTCTTGTCAAGAGTGGTCAGTCTTTTCAAATATATTCTAAATGAAAATCTCACAATATATACATCATTGCAGGTGATATAATCTAATGATCATTTATTGGAAAGCTAATATCTAAATTCAGTTATAACTGATTGTTGGTATTATTTAGTTGGGATGTGGTGAAATGATGTGGCTATAAACAATCTTATTTTGAATTCCCTGATTCCTTCAGGCTTCATCATCCTTGAAACTGTCAGCTAACCCACACAGATGTTCAGATGCAATTCAAGCTGTACCTTGAGAAAAAAGTGGAGGAAATTTTACAATTATCATTGCATTTCTGCTTTTTCCAGGGTTTCTGTTCTTTTTTCCTTCTAGTGAACTGAAACAGGATAGAATGAGTCCAGTTTCATTCTTCTTATTTTGGACTTTTCAATCTTTCCTTAGCATTGCTCCCAACAGGACTACAGGAGATCTTTTTCATATTGTCAGATTATCAGTAGTGTAGAGGAGACAACTTCCATCCTGTAACCTTGAAAAAATTTCTTTCAACTTGTTGACTGAAACTTATATGGAAATAAAATAACAGAATTTTCAATTCACTGGCTGAACAAAAACCTGAACATCTACAAAAATAGCTGAAGTCAAGCCAAAAGGAAAATAATCTGCATCCTTTTTAATGAAAAAAGAATGCACTGTATTTAAACTAAAATTCAATATCTCCTTTGCATTGGAGAAAATGCAAACTTTTTATCTATTTAAAAATTATGATGATTTCACAGTGAAAATGCTTCTTAGGAAGAAAAACAGACTATAAAAGTAACTTATAAAAATATTAAAATATTTTGTTTTTTCATTTAAAAAACCCCAAATGTCATCTGGAAGAAAGATTTATTTTGCTGCTAAATATATGAATAATGCTATCCTCTGTGAAGCTGTTTTGGTTAGTAGATTTACTTTTCTCCAAGTTAAAAAGGACGTCCTGATCTCCCTTTTCAAAAGTAGTTTAGTGACTAGAGCTCCTTCCTCAGTGAATAGCACTGTAGGGGGTTGTCCTTGCTGTACTTGCAGAAGTTGGAAATTGTATGCAACAAAGGAAAAGTAAATGCGCCTGGTCCACCTACTTCCCATTTAGATAGCCCAGAACATGCCCTATTTTCACTTCCATTCATCTCAAATACCAAAGGTAGATCACCTAAATTTTTATTTCTGGCTAGTCCTCTGAAGGATGGGCTTGCTGCTTACGGTGATGCAGTATACATCAGAATTAGCTCCCATATCTTTCACTGCACTTGCTCTACCTTCTCAGATAAGAGCTGGTCTTTTCCTTTCTCTAGGTGCATTTACTTCTCTTGGGAGTGATCAGATAATTTCCTGATCCATAAAACTGCATTATTCTTATCAGTATTATCCTCTGTGAACATCAGCAGGGAAATATTATGTGCTGGGAGCTTAATTATTCATTAGCTTATGGCCAGTTTCCTCATACAACTTCCTCTTTTACAATTATCATTTCAGCTGATGCAATAATAATAAGCCAATAATATTGTGCCTAAAACAACTCCCCTGCTAAGAAAGAGGTGTAAACAGATGCTTAGACTGGACGGCTGTCAGATTTCTGAGGTTTTTCTTCTATTGCATGGAAAGCCCTGGGTAGACTTGTATTTAATTTAAGTCAAATAACTTATCTTGTCTTAAATTGCAACCCCTCTGCCATTTGATGCCAGGAAACCCATTCAGAAGAGTTCATCATTTGTCTACAAGAGGAAATTATTTTTCTTTGATGAGTTTCTGAGGCTTAAAAATATATGCCCAGAGCAGACCCAGTAGCATACATACAGCATGAATTTTTTAATGCACTCATTGTAAAACAGCAAATGAGATGCTTTTGACATTACGAGGCAGATGAAACTATGTGACATTTAAGGCGTATTCTGAAAACTGGCATGTGTTCTTCATAGGTAAATCAAGCATATCTGTGTGCTCCAAAATATGCTAGCATGTGGCTGAAAAGGAGAAGGAAGAGAAAATCTGGACAGGCTGTTCAGGTACATATTGAATATATAAAATTTATTGTCTTCTGTTCAAAGGAGTTAAATGACCTGTACAAATTGACCCAGAGCATTGTATTCCTAGGACTATAAAAATAACATAATAGAGCTAAATGAAAGAGAGAAGTCACTGGTCTTTTTGAACTAGCTGTTTTATAATTAAAAGTACAACTCACTTTTGAGAAATATGTTCCTTAATCATTTCATGTCCTCTAATGATGCTCCTTTCTTATCCTGTTATTAATTCAATTTTCTTCCAAGTAAAAAAGAATAGAAGAGATGCATAAAATGAAATCCATAACGCAACCCTTGAGCAAGAAAGTCTCAAAGTACCAAAGAAATCAAAGTGCCTGTTGCCATCTGTGGTAATTCTGCTGCTTACAGCCAATATGATCACTCAAAGCCTTACCTGTGTGCTGGTTTTGGCTGGGATAGAGTTAATTTTCTTCACAGAAGCTAGTATGAGGGTAGGTTTTGCATTTGTGCTGAGAATAATATTGACAACACACTGATATTTTAATTGTTTCTGGGCAGTGCTTACACAGAGTCAAGGACTTTTCAGCTCCTCATACTGCCTTGCCAAGGAAGACACTGGGGGTGCGCAAGAAGCTGGGAGGGGGCACAGCTGGGACAGCTGACCCCGACTGACCAAAGGGGTATCCCACACCTTATGACATCGTGCTCAGCATATAAAGCTGGGGGAAGAAGAAGGAAGGGGGGGACTTTCAGAGTGATGGCGTTTGTCTCCCCAAGTCACCGTTACGCGTGAAGGAGCCCTGCTTTCCTGGGGATGGCCGAGCCCCTGCCTGCCCATGGGAAGTACGGAATGAATTCCTTGCCTTGCTTTGCTTGTGCACGCGGCTTTTGCTTTCCCAATGAAGCTGTCTTTATCTCAACCCACAAGTTTTCTCACTTTTACCCTTCTGATTCTCTCTGTTGCATCTCACTGGGCAGAGGGAGCTGTGTGGTGCGTAATTGCTGGCTAGGGTTAAAGCACAAAAATCTGTCGACAGTATAATGACATGGTGACTAAGCAATCGGGATACTAAATTTTAACAAATTTATTTGAATATGATCTGCATGAGGGAGCTTATACTCCGTCTGATTCCTAAAAACTGGCTTATCAGATGATAAGATTAGTGACAAACTGGGTATATATCATCATTGTATAAAAGTGGATGCCTATTGTTAATACAACAGTCTGTTTCTTCTCATTCACAGTAATTCCAGTGATGTGATGTATGCTGTCTCTGCCTAACATTTTTCTAAAGACTCGTAACTCTGTGGGGGAAACCATACCACAGCAAAAAAGCTCTCAGCTGGAAGTCAGCTGTCCTGAACCTAATTTCCACCTCATATTATAGAAGACTCAGAATATGAGGAGACATATGAGTTAATTTCCCAGATAAATAATTTCATGTAGAAGAAAGAGGAGAAGCAGGTGGAAATAGGATACAAAAGGGTAGGAAAAGGTCTTGCCCACCCCTACAATTATGATGAATAGTTACAAAATGCTAATCAAAAATCACTAACAAAAGCCCCAAGTCTTTTAAAGGATCCTTCCAATCACAGGTGTGCAGCCTAGATCACAAAACACTGGTTGCATATTCAGCTGACATAAATGGTGCAAGTGCTATTCACACTGGGGAAACACGTATTTAAAACAGCATATAGAGGTGATCTAAAACTTGACAAGATGTTTTGTGAGAAAATCTCCATATCCCTCAATTCCATAAACCCCTCCAATTTTCATTAAACAATTTTTTTTAACACATAGCTCTTTTGTATGTCAAAGAGTAGTAGAAAAATACAGAAAATATCCAAGCACATGGTCATTTCCTATAAAAATGTATTTCAACTGAGCATTCTAAGTTTTATGAAATGGTCTATATTACTTGCTGAGCTCTTGGCTGAGTAATGTCTTTGGCTGTAGCTTTTTTCTTTAATGGGTCAAATCCCATGAATTTTTAAAACTGATATTTAAATATCAGTTAAGGCTCAAGGGTTTTTTTAAATTGTCTTCAATGCTTTTTACAGACTTCTAATTTTTTCATCTAATTTCTCAAAGTACAGACATAGCATCGAATAACCTCTAATAGGAACACACTTGCTATAAAACTGGAATATATGATGCAGCAGGCAAATACTGAATGGGAAAGGAGGGTGTATGAGCTGACTTATGCCTTAGTATAAGCAAGCCATTTTTTTCTCGCTGTCTAGGATAAGAGACAGAAGTGTTGCTGCCAGCAGAAGGAACGTTCCCAGAAATTAGCATTGTGTATGGCCAGGTTTGCAGTACTTAGAGCTCTGGTTGCTGCCTGTGCAACTTGTCCTGCTTGTGAATAAAGGAACTCAGCTGAGCTGAAAGACCGGAAAGAAAAGGACATTTTAGGCAGTGATTTTGTCATGCAGTGCTTGAAAGTATGTCTAATGGAAGGAAAGCATATAATTTCCACTTTGGTTAACAAATCAGTGCCTAAGAGGACTATATCTCCATTGTCTTCAGGGCCTGAATGGAGTGTTCCTTCATACTGAACCTCATTGCTATTGCATCCGGATCATTATAAATATTGAAGCTCCTGCAACTCCTTTTCCATAGTTTACTTTTTTCCCCCTTTCCACACAACCTTATAAACAAGTTTGGTTTTGCTATTATCAGCTGTTTGTGGAGTTATACATGAGAAGCCCTATCGCTACATTTTATTTGGTTTTGTGGGCACCTTAGTTCCTTGATTGCCAAAGATTATGAAGGTAGAGGTGGCAGATGCATCCAGGGTCAGCATTATCACATTATCTTGCAGACTCCTAAACAGACATAAATTATCTGATCAGAAACAGAGGTGAGAACAGTCCTGATGTTCTTCAGAGATTTCAGAAATACTTTAGTGATTTTGGTTTTAATTCAGCCAGCTGAAAATGGCTGGCTGAACTGAGGAAGTACTGTGGTAAGGAGGAGGATAAACTTTTGGCAGCGATCCTGCTGCTGTAATTTAACACAGATATGAGTGACTAGAACTCAGCCAAATCACAGAAATGGTTTTGATATTTTCTTCAAAATGTCATCTCATAAATTCAGTTTAAGAAAAGATCAGCAACTTTTTCCCCTCAAAATAAGTTGAGAAATTACAGAAAATATTTGCCAATGATGTAATTTTCCTTTTCAACAACTCTGTGACTAAGTCAAAACAAACACCAGAAATGAAACCCTTTTTAAAACTCTTTTTTCTTGTCCCTGCTATTAAAAAGATCATGTAATATTTGTAATTGTTTCTCTTCTTAAACACCATATACCTATTTTTTCTTTAAAATACAATTTTGCAATTTAAAGACCAAAAGAGCCTGGTGGAGAAGAAAGTTTGTGAAAGTCATGCCCTATGCCATCAGGTCAAAAAAGCATATCTTTTTGCAAGCCCCAGTTTAGGTGCATGGTGGGTTTTTTTTTTTTTTTGAAGTTGCACTATAACCCAGAAAGCCTAACTAAATCAGATACCTCATAATGGTATTCAGTGGCCAGTGTGAAATTACTCATGGTGCACAGGCTGGCAAGGAGGAACTTCAACAGAAAATAAAGATATCAATATTATTAATAATACATTTTCCACATCTTTTTCCAAGGACTGGCAGAGCCATAGCTGTCTGCATACCTGAGCAAGCTGTGTAGGTGCCAAAAGCATGGCAAACTTGCGAAGTTTGAGAAAGGATGTAGTCATATTTAACATTGCTTCCTGGATATGTATTTCGCCCTGAAGAGCTTTCAAGCTGTCAATATCCTTCTAAAAATAAACAAGCCTATGAGCAATGAAGCAATGCCTTTATAGCTGGTGATGAGAATGAGTGCCCAAAGGCAAATGCACCCCCTAAGCTACTGACACATTGCACTTCTAAATCGGTGAGAGGAGACACCTCCTTCTCCCCAAATTTTGACCCATGGGCAAAAAAGAATCAAATGTAATATTTTATAAGCAGAAGTGACACTTGAAAGAATTGCGGGCAAAGCCCCAACTCCTGAGACAAATAGCTAAGGTGAAAGATGATTGAATGAATTAAAACAGTGAGAAAATAAAGTCTTTAATTTGGGCTGAAATTAATGTTGCATGTGGCAGATGAGATAAGTCATGGTGACACAGAAAGCACTTGTTACAGAGCAGACAATGCCTTGTTTGCCTTCAAAATGCTTCAACTCCATCTTAAAACAGAAAATATGACTCTTAGCAGGACCAGCTCCTGCAGAAGTGGATATATGTGCTATACAATTACTGAAGCAGTGACATTACCTTTCTAATCTGTATATGTCTTAGAAAGCTGTCAAAAACTTTGGGGGAAAGTCATAATACAATTGGTGTGCAAATGAGGTGGGAGCTGTTTGACTTCTTAGGATGCAGAGAAGAACAAACTGTCTTTTTCTGCCTATTCCTTCCCCAATGCTATTACCAGAGGTCAGACTCAAACCTTTGCTCTTCCAAGATCTTCCTTAAAGTGTCTCTATTCAGACTTCTAATCTTAGCCTCTCTGGACTCTCCACTGTTATCACTTCCACTTTTAAAATATTTAGATTTTAAAAAATAAAACAATTCTCCACTGCAGGATCCTCCAACATTTCTTTTTTAATTTATTTTTTGCTTTAAAACTGTAAACTGGGGCACTGTGTTACTAGCCCACAGAAGAACCAATGCCTCTTAGAATTTATTTCGGGCTCTGGCCATAAATGATATTTTATTATTCAGAACACAAGGATGCATAAGTCCTACCAAACAAAGTTAGTTTCCTGCTCTAGGCAGCTCAGTATTCTCTCTCTATGTAGAAGTCTACTCCCTGAATAAACTTGCAGCATTAGCTTAGCTACCTCAGTTGCTCAGAAAAAGGTGTTTCCTTTCTCCCCAGATGAATTCTACATTGCTGGCTTTAAGCTACAGGTAATAGCTCTAGCTAGAGCTATACATTTTGGGATAATTATTCTTTCCCTTGTTCAATCACCATTCCTTCAGCAGCAGTGACCAGAGTATTTTCAGAAAAGAGATCAGCTTTAAAGACCATGCTCTCATGACAAAAAATCCTGGTGAAACCCTATGAGTACAACCAAGAGTTTAATTTCTAGCATATGTAGATTTATTGTTGTGTTTAAAGATCAAATAAATCTTGTCTACAGAACAGAAATGGTGTAAAACTGGCACATTTATTTAAAATGTATTTATTTGAAATCCATTTTCTCATTTCTACACTTGACCTTCCTCTTCTTCTTTAAGGAAGGGGGTGAGCAGAACTGTCACCTTGGACTTCTGGAGGGCAGATTTTGGTCTGTTCAGAAGGCTGGTTGACAGAGTCCCTTGGGAGGCAGTCCTGAAAGGCAAAGAAGCCCAAGAAGGCTGGATGCTCTTCAAGAAGGAAGTCCTGGAGGCACAAGAGCAGGCCATCCTCATGTGCTGAAAGATGAGCCAGTGGGGAAGAAAACTGGCTTTGTCTGGATCTCAGAAAAAAGAGGAAAGTCTATGAGCTTTGGAAGTGGGCATCTCAGGAAGACTACAAGGATGTTGGGAGGTCATGCAGAGAGAAAATTAGAAGGGCTAAAGCTCAACTAGAACTTAAATTGGCCAATTCTGTGAAAGATAATAAAAAATATTTCTATAAATATATTAACAACAAAAGGAGAGCAAAGGAGAATCTCCATCCTTTACTGGATGCAGACGGAACCAGTTTGCAGATGACAGTAAGCTGGATGGAAGTGTTGATCTGCTTGAGAGTAGGAAGGCTCTACAGAGGGACCCGGACAGGCTGGATCAGTGGGATGCAGCCAATTGTATGAGGTTCAACAAGGTCAAGTGCCGAGTCCTGCAACTGGGTCACCAAAACCCCATGCAACACTACAGGTTTGGGGAAGAGTGGCTGGAAAGCTGCTTGGCAGAGAGGGATCTGGGGGTACTGGTCAACAGCCGGCTGAATATGAGCCAGCAGTGTGCCCAGGTGGCCAACAGGGTCAACAGCATCCTGGCTTGTATCAGGAACAGTGTGGCCAGCGGGACCAGAGAAGTTCTCAGCATTGGTGAGGCTGCACCTTGAATACTGTATTCAGTTTTGGGCCCCTCACTACAGGAAGGACATTGAGGTGCTGGAGCATGTCCAGAGAAGGGTAACAAAGCTGGTGAAGGGTCTGGAGCACAAGTCTTATGGGGAGTGGCTGAGGGAACTGGGGTTGTTTAGCCTCGAGAAGAGAAGGCTGAGGGGAGACTTTATCGCTCCCTACAACTGTCTGAAAGGAGGTTGTAGTGAGGTGGATGTCAGTCTCTTCTCCCAAGTAACAAGCAATAGGACTAGATGATCTCCCGAGGTCCCTTCCCACCCTTGCCATTCTGTGATTCTGTGATGAGAGGAAATGGCTTCAAGCTGTACCAGGGGAGGTTTTGATTAGATATTAGGAAAAATTTCTTCACTGGAAGGGTTATCAGGCACTGGAACAGGCTACCCAGGGAATTGGTCGAGTCCCCAACTCTAAAGGTATTTAAAAGATGGGTAGACGAGATGCTTAGAGACATGGTTTTGTAGTGGACAGGTACAGTTAGAATCAATGATCTTAATGGTCTTTTCCAACCAAATGATTCTATGAGGTTTTTTTTTAACGTAATTCATTTGACCTCATTTGGGCCCTATTTCTAGGACAGGATGAGAATGGCAATCAGGGTTTTTCCTTCTCTTTTGCATGTGGATGAATCACTTCTGCCATCAGAATAAATGAAAGGACAACTAAACCGAAGATTCTATCCAATCCATGCAATCTTTTTTCCCAAAGAGAAACCTATATATTTGATAGTATAAGAAAAATGTAAGTGAATTGACATCCAAAGCTGAGAAGGAAAGCAAAGAAAAATAACAAGCAGAAATCAAAGGGAAGACAGCAGTGTGATTATGCAAAATATAAGGAATTAATGAAGAGAAAATACGTATTGCTACCACCTACCAGTCGAAGCAGCCTCTAGAAAACTTAATTTTCAAGCTAGTTGCAAATGCAGGTTTGTGTATGCATAAGTGTTAGATTCAAGGAAAGTTTGCTTACTTAGATCGCAGTGGAGTGATGTGATTGTAGAACTGTCAGTTTTAATTTTTCCAAAATATTTCCCGATCTTCCTGATTTTGTGTCCTGGCCATCCCTACTTAAAACACAGTCATGACTATCAGTTTAGCCTTTTCAAAGCTTTGAAATAAATTGTATTGAAACATACTGGCATAATATTATATTATTGGCAGCCTTTTATAAATCATGTACTAAATTGTGGCATTCATGGTCTGGGGGTAGAGTGTATGTAAAAGTGCATTGTCAGTACTGCAGATTATGGTTTGCATTTGTTTGAGTTTTTAAGTACAATTTCTTTTGCCACTTCAAGCATTGTTAATTGCTGCTCGTCAGTCCTACCATATGATGGGCTCTCAGAAATTTTAATCATGAAAATTAGTAAAATTATTCCTTTTCTCTTCTTCCTTCAATATTTGGATACAAAATGTTGCACAGAGTTTCATATCTATACATGATTATTCCTTTGTGACAGCTGGGCTGTTCAATTATTTAACAACATGCCTATAAAACTGATTTAATGATAACATATTTTCCTTATTTCCAGGAGGACAGTTGTCTTAGTGATGGGAGATTAAATAACAAGCAGTCTGTGCTGTAAATGGACCATAGCCTTTGAATCTTTCATGTAGCTGCTAGGATGTATATCACATCTTAAAAGAAGATTGAAGGACTGAACAGACATATTGTACCAGTGCAAAGTGTTTAATTATGTGCTTGGCTTTTAGAGATGGTTCAATAATATATTATAAAGGGTATTTTAGCAAGAAAAGCACTTGGCAGTAGCTTCAATTGGTTTAGAACTGTAAATATTTGATAGACCCTCTGTTGGTGACACTGCAGAACAAAAAGTGCTGCTCCATATCTACTCTTTGTGGATTCCTGAACAGTAAAGCAGAGACACTTTTTTCAGATACTGAAAGTCAGGCAAAGATGGAGCTTGAATCTGAATCTCTCATACAGCAAGTTATAACCAGAGTTACAAGGCAGGAGTTTTCTGAAAAAATGTGGCACAATTACACAAAATGGGCATGGTACTTCACACACTGTTTTTACTTTTGGCTCAAGCCTAGTATGAAATGCAGTGGACCACTTCATTGGGAGCTACAGCTGTGAATATCTTGTTTGCATATGTTGTATTATGAAACCAAGAATATTTGCCAAAGAAGAAGGCAATTAAAGGAAAAAAAAAAAAAAAGAAAGAAAATCAGGTGACCTGAAAAAATCTGAACTAAGACTGACAGCACATTTGTTTCTGTTTTAGATGAGCCAGAACAAGGTCTCTATGGGAATGTTTTTGCATAGGTCCAGTCTTTGAAGAACATGGCAGAAGGGACATCATCACTTTTCTCTGAATTGCAAAAAGTCTTCTTTAAAGTGCCTCATCGAGTCTGGTGACTTATTGCATTACATTTAAGCTCTCCATTCTTGCTTTCCAAGCTCAGCAAAATTCCACAGTGTCACCTACAGCTCAGCTTCAGTTTAATTTTACACCCACTTCTTTGCTGCCTTCATTTACTCTTAAATTTCACTCTTCATGTCCCTTCTTTACCTAAGCCTTGATTTTAGCTTAGCTTATTTGTGAATCATTCCTCAGAGGCTATGTGTACTCCCTATTTTTTGCTTGTGTGTGCAATTGAATTTATATGAATTCCAGTGTACTGTACTGTCCTCTAAGGAGGGATCTGTCTTCTAGGAAGCTGTAAAATGCAAAGCACCCATAAAATTGTACCATAACTGATGACTAATACTAAAGAAATAAAGTAAGGTAATTCAAAAACAGAGTTGTGTTGAAACTAGAAAACTAATATCCAAACTGTATGGCTGATCGAAACAAATTAATGGTACTCAACAATCAGTCCTTCTTAGTCTTCCTCCTCCACTTCAGGTTTTTAACATATTTGAGCTTGTATCTGGACATTATGACTTGCAGATGTTTGTATTTGAGAAGGAGCTAGATGGCTGTAGAAACCGCTGAAGAAGGCAAATGTGTGCCCTAGCAATACCAAGTAAGAAACCAAAGTGGGCTTACTTTTCACCTTCGTTTCAGGTGCTGTCTTACTTCTCTGTGGCTAGGTAGAGACTTATTCTCTATTCATTTCTGCTTAAATCTCCTCCAGGGAAAAGGGAATATGTGCTGGGCTGGCAGGTATAAAACCCCAAGCAGCTATTGTCAGGAATATGATTTCTGCAATCCGCTTGTTAAAGGCTTCACATTTTAGTCTCTGTAGTCAATTAGCCTGTCCACTTCTTCTTAGCATAAGCCCTGTGACTTTCCCCAGTCATTTCATATAACCATTTAAACCTGGTTACTTTGTCCTTAGAAAAAGAAAGATCAGCATAAAATGTCTAGAGCTTTCTAACTATTTATTTTTCATATCCTGGATTCACAGAATGGGCATAATTCAGGTCTTTCCTCTGGGATTAAAAGTAGAGAGAAGAGAATATCCCTTTCATGAAAAGCAGGCTTTGAAAACTCAGACGTCAGTGTATAGCTGATTGATTGGGAGCAATGAGATTAATGAATCAGGGCTGCGAGCTATCTCTCCTTTCAGCTGCATAGATGTGCAACACTTTTCCTTTTCCTTTTCCTTTTCCTTTTCCTTTTCCTTTTCCTTTTCCTTTTCCTTTTCCTTTTCCTTTTCCTTTTCCTTTTCCTTTTCTCTTTCTTTTTTTCTTTTCTTTCCTAGGTTGGAAAAATAAAACCAGACAAGCATTAATTAATCTGCTGGAGCTCACACTGAAAAATTGTTCTCAAGCGCTCTCAACTGAGGAAAGTTTCAAATGTGCCGAGTGTCAGTTCATCACCTGACCACTTATAGATTAGGAGGACTAACACCTTATTAGCACTGGCACACAGATACAGAATGAGGCTGTATTTCTCCTTTTTACGTCAGCTAAAAGAACAGTCCATTTAACTATTTGGAAACTGAGAAGGATGTGAACGAGAGTTTGTGAACCATATTGAAATGATTTCTGGTTTTACTGTCTTTCACGGATAATTTAGCAGCTGTCATGATTATGTCTGAATTAGAATTTTTAAGAGATAATTCATTTTCTCTTCCTACAATGTGGATATTCTTCCAGTTGCACCATGAGCTCATACACACTATTTTTGGTGGCTCATGCTTAGGGTTTTTTTATTAAAAGAATTCAAAGTTGAGAGAAAAGATGACTTTCACTGCAATTTTAGCTGTGGGCCACATCCTCTGCTGTTGTGGCCGTGATTTCTGGTCCTAACATGACAGCAGTGAAAGGCATCAATTGCAGAGGAACTGCTATCGGATGAGGAGCTGATGCTTATAGGTAGGTGTTTCTTTTTTTTTTCCATTTTTTTTTCCCCCAAGCATGAGTCAGATCTGAAAAAAAGAAAAAACAAGTAAGTCACCTAAAAGGTATATACTTCAGTTTTATACACAGTGGTGATCAGATAAAACCCACGGCTGGCCCCTGAGCTCAGCTGCATAAATCACCGGGGTGCTGAGTGCTCCCAGGGTGGATGAAGGCCAGGGACTGTGAGACAGAGCAGACCTCTCCTCTGCCTACAGGTGAAGAAGGGTGAGGCTGCAACAACCGCATTCGCAGCTACTACTGAACAGCCCCCACAGCCAGGTACCTTATTTCATGACAACTAGTACAAACTACTAGCAGTAATGAATCAATGACCTGCAGACAGGTCATTTCCAAGCTTCTTATCCATCAGAGGTGCCTTGCTGTGTTTTTTTATACAAACATGACTGATCCCGATGTGTCAGACACGAATCACCAAATACTATTAAAATACTGAACTAATCACTAGTTGTGTACTTTCGTACTGGTACAGTTTGCTTTATTGCGACTAGCGCCAAAGATCTTGCTGTGCTTCCAAAGACCGTGAAAGCAGCAGGTTTTTTCCTGCACACCTAGTGTAGCAGGTGGATTTCTCCTTCAACTTATTCAACATTAGCTCTGTCTGAGAAGGCTCAGCAAGCCTAGAGAGAGGATACCTAAAGACAGCATTCTTGCACATTTTGAAACTAATGAAGCCCATAGCCCAGCTTCTTCATGTGTTAAGGCATAACAGAGCTGACAAATCAATTTTGAGTAACAGAGACAGGTAGGTAACAAGGGAGCAAGAGGGAATGGGAGTTTGGTTCAGTAAATTCCTAAGAGGGAAGGCAGTTACAAAATTATTTGTTCTGTGAAAAACATGCTGGACCAGACTGACACTGCTGTCCTTGGGGCCCCATGGGTGTAAGTGTGCACTTTTGGCAAGGTAGTCACCGGAAGATGGAAAAGATAAGGTTCCTTCAAACCATCATCCAGATCAAAGTGAATATTGCATCTCAACTCTATATATTTATGGCAAGTGGCAGTTTGGGTGACCCCACAAAGCAGGATTTTGGACTTAATTTCCCTATAGTCAGCATTTTGAAAACCCCAGGTTTCATTTTCTAAATAAAGGCAATAGAGATTGAACTTCTGGGTGTCAGTTACGCCTAAAAATAGGCTTTTGCTTCATAAGTGACATAAGCACTTAAGGTGCTTCCATGTTCCTGGTTCTGTGAACCTCACATTACTTTTCTTTTTAAATTTTCTCTCAGATGAAGAGCTGTGTCTGCAGTTCAGAAAAACTCTTCCAGCTCCACAGGCTAAATACCTACAGAGACAATGCAGGACTCCCCTAACGGCTCTTCGAGCACGAGAAGCTGTCCGATGGGATGAAGTCAGACTGTCATAAATAGATACTGAGTGCTGTAATGTGACAGATCAGGTCAAACATTTTTATTCTGTCAGTTTGAATGATATTGCAGACCCAAAGGCTTCCGACTGGCTGAGTTTTAATCACTGAGGTAATTTTCCATGCGTGTTTCTTTGCAATGCTGCATTGGAAATTCCATGGCACTGAGCACAACCTGTTACTGATTCCATTTATGAGAAAAGCCTCTGCCTAATTTAAGAGTATAGCAGTTTACTGGAGACATAAGGTGTAAGATTGACTTCACGCTCACGTCTTGTACTGAAATCACTGAACCTTGGGAATTAGACAAATTCCGTGGGATTTAAAGACCCTGTTTGTGGCTGACATTTGAATGGAACATACGAGCAGAGCTATACTCTGCTGAATTTCTGCTATTGCAAGGAGGACTGAAAGTTTCCTTGCTGGGGATGTGGGGGGGTCAGTGACTGCACTATTGTACTAGTATCTCACATGAAGGAGTGTGGAGGAGGAGCACAGCAACCATGAAAATACAAAGGTGAAGGACCTAAGTACACTCCTGAGTCCAAAGGGTGTGGTACTTTTTGCACCATGGCAGGATCAATCTTCTTCTAATGCTCACAGAAAACTAGTTTTAAATGAGGAGGAATCATTCTTCTTTTCAGATGGCTAAAATATATTGTTTTCACTGGTTTTAATAGCTGATTAGAAATAGCTCAGTTGCCGTATTAACTTTATGACTCAGTCCATTGACATGATAGGAATGAGAGAAATACCATGACACATGGTATAGAATTGCACTAATGAGCACAAGAGATTAATGGGATCAGAAAACCTGGGCTTACTTGATTGCTTTAAAAACACTGTGAGAGGAAAAATGCTTTGGTTATTATTCTTTATTGACACCCTTATCTATTTTATTTTGAAAAAGGGTTTTGTGAGAACAGATGTGTATCTCCTGACTATGTTTGCAACCTCTTATGCATTTGCCAGACAGGATAGGCAGTGTTGCAGAATAGCTAATGGTCAAGCAGGCTGAGGACCAGAGCCAAATAATCTAAGGTTCACTAAAGTCTTGGTGCTCTCCTGTCAGCAAAGATTTTGGGAAGGTGTGTCTGTGTCTCAGTGCAAAAATGTAGGTCAAGTGACCACAGAAACACAGATCTGTGGCTTAAAGCTGGATCTCATGGCTTACTACCAAATTCTACTCAGCAGCATGCCACAAGCTCAAGTGGATTAGATGGCTATTGACTTTTTCTTTCAAACCTTCAGAAGTCATGGTAAAATTAAAGCTTATGCAATTTTGATGGCTGATAAGTGGTCCATGAAATGTCAGTGAATTGCAGGCCACCATAAACTGCTTTTAACACTTATTTTCATTCTAATTTGCATCAATTGCTGTGAGCAGTGAGACTGCTATTATCAGGCTAATACAAGATGGGTGTTCTCAAACTTTGACAGGTCAATTTCTACCTTAAAACCACTCAGCATTTTTTCTTTTGGTTGTCCTTTTCTGCCAAAAAGGGATTTTAATTCCCTGTGGTGGACACTAGAATTTCTCAGAGCTCTTGATTCCAATCTTCTAACTTCAATGCAAGAATAAGCTAAAATAGCAAAAAATTATCCTCTGCGTAGCTTATAGACCCTGAAAGTCTCTGTGGGTAGACAGGTAACCAGCTTGCTCACCTTTCCAGTGACTCTCCAGGATACCTACCTTCACTTAGAATACTGGATCATATTTAACATCAGGTGAATGCTTTCCCTTTTCTAATTGCAAGGGGTATAGATGATGTTTACCATTTGCTGTCCTTCGAAAGTAGGTAAACAGTTTAAAACATGCAGCCAGCTCCGTAAGTTTACAGAGCATTTTCTTCAGCAATGTGGACTGCGCATATAGGGCTGTCAGCTGGCTGTACGGCAGTAGGGCTAAAGGGTACTAACAAGAAGCTGTGGGAGCTGTGCCTTGGCAATAAGTAAAAAGGGCAAAAATTTATCATACCCCAAGAAAATCTATAGTGTGGGACATGGTGCAGCACTGGAAAGTTAAACACAAATCAAAGTGGGGAAAAGACACACTAGTGGCGAGGGAATTGAATGCCTGGAACAAGGGACCTCAGCCAAAGGAGGGGATTTGCTAACGGTTACCTGGAGACCTTCAGGCTGAAGTTTTCAGAAGAGGTGTTCAACAGAGAACCAGCTGCCCAACTTACTGCCTTCCCACCTAGGCAGGGTCTGGGCTTATTTCATAAGGGAAATTATGTGTTCACCAGTAGTGTAGAGAATGTTTTTCCCCACAGCTGGAAATACCAGATGAAATCCCTGAGCAGCCCTACGAACTGTCAGCAGAAAGCCCCCTTCTGACCTGCAGATCTGTGCTCACACTGTAGTAGATGTCCTGATGAACCTAGGGTCTTTTTCCCTTTTTTCTGTCGCCTTCAGTTGAATGGATGTTAGAGCCATCTAAAGTCCATCTGTTCTTGAAGGTCACACACAGGAATGCTCCTTCAAAGAAGCATTCCCACAGCAGCCAGAGAAGGAATGGATGTAATTTCTGAAGCTCTCCCTGCTTACTCCCCTAGAATACGCCATTTTTTAATATATGGTGAGATTTTCTCCCTGGTTTTCCTGAGCTGTTTTATTGTTTGCCACACATATAGATGATTTTTTTTTTTAAAAATAAACATTTTAACAGTTCATTAAAAGAATACAGTAATGCGCTCATATCTCCTAAGAATATGCCACCTTCTCAGAAGTAGTCTTCGGACTTATGCCTTATACACTCAAGTGCATGGTGCAGTACCATTGCAAAGGGTTTCTTCAACCTTTGCAAAGGTTACGAGGAGAAAAATATAGAGGAAAAAACCACAACCAAAAGTTGGAGGATATTCTCCAGATGACAGCCAACTAATCTTTTCCTTTTGCTTTTGTCAGAAAGAGGACAAAAGAAAAAATGAGTATCATTGACAATCTGGACCAAATGTTCGAACACACTCTATAAAGCCCAGCACAGTTCTTTTATGATGCTTTTATCTCTGATTTTTCAGTCATTTCAGGTATCTGCAGGCACCGCATAAGCCTGAGGACCCCTTCATTTCTTGTTCCAGTGTTATTGTATTCTGTCACCAGTATTAATACCATGAAACTGGCAGTGAACAGAGACACATTTGATGCTTTAGAAATAATGAAATGTCACTCCCATTACAGAACAATGTGGCATTTAATGATTTAATGGGACTATGCAAAGTTTATTTGCATTATTATTCCACTGTAATGATTTTTACTGGCAGTCAAAGCTGCCAAAAATATCACTGAATGTTAATTCCGATGAACTTTAAAGGCAGCCACATAAGGAGAGGCCTGAAATCAAAGCTCTTGGTCCTAGCCTTCAAAGGAGGCGACCCTGGAGGGTGTCATTAGAATCTTCCTTTAACCTCACGGGCTTCAAATCTGAGAAGAGGACATGGCAAAAAAGACCCCCCACACTGGGCAGAGGCCGTGTCATTCTCAGAAGCAAAAATCAGAGTGACATAATTAGCTGGCAGAGGGAGAAATACCCCTGGATTTAGATATCATTAACATGGCTAGTTAAATATCAGAAAATGTTACATGAAAATATTCGGGGGGGAAAAAAAGGTTATATTTCTCAGTGATGGTAATTTTAGTAAACTTTACTCAACTTTCAGTGTTAGCTCTGCTGAACATTAGCAGTTCGAACTGTGGTGACCCTTTAGTTGTCTGAGTGAAGGTTGTCAGAGTGCATTACTACTGAGCTTTACAGTTTCTCATAGAAGAAGTACAAATAAGCTTATTGGCATGTACATGATGATTGTGGCTAAAAGGAGCAAACAACTGACTTTTGAGGTCCCTGTTTTACCTGGGTCTCTAAATAAATATGTACTCCAGAGAAGGGGGTTAGACCAGGGGCTTTTATTTAATGACCCTGCTTTTGAATTGAATGAGGTTTGGAGTTACTTTCTCAGATACCACTTTACTGAATGAAAGATGACCTTTCAAATAAAGCAAAAAAAAGAATGGGATAATTTGTGAGAGTGAGAATTTTTTGGATGTGGAATTCTTTTTCCTGCTATTTTATAAACATTTTGGCAGTTTTGCTAGGTACAACTATTTTACATTCAGACTTAGCTAATGAATTTTAATCCCCATGAAGTTAAAAAGAAAAGACCTCCTTGAAAGAAAGACAGCTAAGTTTAAATATTATAAGACAAGGAAAAACGGGAGAAAAGAGAAGAAAAGGAGAATGTTTTCTTTTGGAAACTGTGGGTTTTGTTCAGAAGAGAATAAACACACAGTTTTACTCTGCCAATTAACAGCAAAAAAATACGCTGCTATGGTTCTGCTCCAGTCCCATTTGGCTCTGTAACACAGATGACACAAAACAGTATTTAAATCATGTGTGAACACGCCAATCAACATTCAATAAGCCCTAGTGTAACCAACCTTCAACTCTGTGGAATAATTGCTGTCTCTTTTCAATACAATACATAGACAGAAAACGCAAAACCAGCTTTGCAAACAGTTTCTTTTGTTCCTTTAACTTAGAAATCAATTAGTACTAGCCCTACCAAAAATTAAAATAAAACAAAACCCACCCAAACGAAACAGCCAAACAAAACAAGACAGGAGTTTATATCTCCCCAGCATCTGGAAACTGGACAAGTATTAAGACATGAATCTGGAAATGGCATGCCAGCATTATTATAAAAACAGGACCAAAAAGAGAGGCGTGAAGGTGTGTATAAAAGTGAAAAATAAATGTACACACTGCAGACAGAAATCCACGGTCTTTTTTATTTTGTTTTTTTTTAAAGCAACCTCTCAATACCTTGGCTGGAAGGCTAATTAACCTAACAGCAGGATCCAGGCTGAAATCAGCTCTTTACCCACTGTAATCACTAGGATCACAGTTTTCTCAGGGCCTATGGAAAGCAGCCCATGCAACTCAATTCAGCTCCTGTGTGCATATGCATAATGACAGAGTCTTTAATTACATGCTTGAACAATATTTTTCCGTCTGGAACCCTGGTGGCCGAATGGCTTTTGGAGAAGGAATGGAAGAAATTCTTGGCAGCAGGGCCTTTACCTTGCTGGCTGCAATAGGGAAGACACAGAAAATGCAGCAGGGGATACCAGGAAAAGCTGATTTTGTGAATGGAGAGTGGGAGTCTTTCCTTATCTCTGCCTATGTGGTAGCAGAAACTGCCTTCAGCCAATCTGTCCCTAGGTGGCTGTAATTCTGTGCATCTTTATAGGCATCCACCTAAAACTGTTGCTTGTCCTAGGGGATTTTTTTGGCCAAAACCCTAAAATTAGGGTGCATTTCTTTTGTGTAGTTACTGAACTCAAAAATATATTATGTGCAGAGCCATGAGTCCCACCTAGTCAGCAACTAAGTACTCACACCTTCGTATGTGCCTGGAGTATCTACAGTCATACTCTGACTGTACTGAGAAATTAGCGGGTTTGCAGAGAGTTGAAATCAGAATTTGCAACTCAAAATGGGATTGTAAATATTTTTTAAAAATATATTTTACTGTGCTGATGATTTGAAATAGATTACTAATTTTCCATGGTATTTAGCATTACAATAGGCATTAAAGAACTGATTTTTAACCATGTCACTCCTGTTTTATGCCAGTGAGACTGCTGCAATCAAGAGTGGTAAATAAATTTGTAGTGATGCCATTAGTGATCAGACCCAACCCCAATGTGTGAGTGTTAATATGTGTAATATACACAGTTAGCCATCATGCTACAATAGCTTGCCTTTGGATGTAACATTGTTATTATATTGAAGTTGTGCAATTTAGAGAGGCAATTTTTTGCTTTGAAGAATCTGATCTTAATACGGACACTAAGGATTACTGAGTACAGGGCTATCAAAAGGCATAGCAAGGAGTCAGATGAATTTCCATATTCAAGATAGTCACTAAAGTCACTTCACCTAACTTTAGCCATTTAAAAATTAGGTCTTTGTAGTAGGAGTCAAGGCAACTAGGCAACAGCAGGAGATCTGTACTTTCAACGAGTGGTTCATTTCAACTATTTTAGACACTTGTCCTGAGAGGGGATGTATTATGCTCTGCAAATGCACTTCTGTATGCCCTGACTATAGTTGGGCCTGAATGAATAGATTGGATTGATCACCTACGTTTTTATAGCTGAATTTAGATTAAATAATGCCTGAGTGCATGTATCCTCAGTGTACTGTAGTGCTTAGGCACCATCAAAGCCTCTAAGACAAGGTCCCATTCAAAAGAATGAGACCCAGTTATTTTCCAAAATGGTTAGAACCTGAGTACCTCAAAAAACATAAAGCAAAACTAACAGGAACTATGGCAAATCCGTAACTGGTTTTCCATCCTAATTTTTGTAATTAGTAACTCTTTCATAGGGCTGCTTGCAAAGGAACAGTGCTGTCTTTTATAACAGGAAACACTGGAAAAAATATAATTTTGAATTTGATTTTTTTTTTTTTAAAGGGAAAAAGAAACAGTTAATAAGTCACAGGTCTATTTAACTAAATTTTTCTATCAATGATTTCTGGGAAATTATTGCTTCAAATTGAAAAAGAGAGGGTATGAGAAACTGAGCAATCACGAAGAAGCCCCGAGCATTTTTGGCAACAAAGATGCTCCATATGCAAAAATATTTCAACATGCCACATAAAATTCACTGCTATTTCTACTTCCAGAATGTCTCAATCTTGTAACAAGAGTCTATTGAGAACACTTTCCCCCCTTAACTGGTAAGAAACAAAACAAAAACAAAAAATGCAAGTTGTGTGCAGACACTTCTTCCGTGAAGAAAGCACCCTTATTCACAGAAACAAGAAAAAGTAGCTCATAAAGCACAGAAATTAAAAAGACATGAATCTGGAAATGGCATGCCAGCATTATTATAAAAACAGGACCAAAAAGAGAGGCGTGAAGGTGTGTATAAAAGTGAAAAATAAATGTACACACTGCAGACAGAAATCCACGGTCTTTTTTATTTTGTTTTTTTTTAAAGCAACCTCTCAATACCTTGGCTGGAAGGCTAATTAACCTAACAGCAGGATCCAGGCTGAAATCAGCTCTTTACCCACTGTAATCACTAGGATCACAGTTTTCTCAGGGCCTATGGAAAGCAGCCCATGCAACTCAATTCAGCTCCTGTGTGCATATGCATAATGACAGAGTCTTTAATTACATGCTTGAACAATATTTTTCCGTCTGGAACCCTGGTGGCCGAATGGCTTTTGGAGAAGGAATGGAAGAAATTCTTGGCAGCAGGGCCTTTACCTTGCTGGCTGCAATAGGGAAGACACAGAAAATGCAGCAGGGGATACCAGGAAAAGCTGATTTTGTGAATGGAGAGTGGGAGTCTTTCCTTATCTCTGCCTATGTGGTAGCAGAAACTGCCTTCAGCCAATCTGTCCCTAGGTGGCTGTAATTCTGTGCATCTTTATAGGCATCCACCTAAAACTGTTGCTTGTCCTAGGGGATTTTTTTGGCCAAAACCCTAAAATTAGGGTGCATTTCTTTTGTGTAGTTACTGAACTCAAAAATATATTATGTGCAGAGCCATGAGTCCCACCTAGTCAGCAACTAAGTACTCACACCTTCGTATGTGCCTGGAGTATCTACAGTCATACTCTGACTGTACTGAGAAATTAGCGGGTTTGCAGAGAGTTGAAATCAGAATTTGCAACTCAAAATGGGATTGTAAATATTTTTTAAAAATATATTTTACTGTGCTGATGATTTGAAATAGATTACTAATTTTCCATGGTATTTAGCATTACAATAGGCATTAAAGAACTGATTTTTAACCATGTCACTCCTGTTTTATGCCAGTGAGACTGCTGCAATCAAGAGTGGTAAATAAATTTGTAGTGATGCCATTAGTGATCAGACCCAACCCCAATGTGTGAGTGTTAATATGTGTAATATACACAGTTAGCCATCATGCTACAATAGCTTGCCTTTGGATGTAACATTGTTATTATATTGAAGTTGTGCAATTTAGAGAGGCAATTTTTTGCTTTGAAGAATCTGATCTTAATACGGACACTAAGGATTACTGAGTACAGGGCTATCAAAAGGCATAGCAAGGAGTCAGATGAATTTCCATATTCAAGATAGTCACTAAAGTCACTTCACCTAACTTTAGCCATTTAAAAATTAGGTCTTTGTAGTAGGAGTCAAGGCAACTAGGCAACAGCAGGAGATCTGTACTTTCAACGAGTGGTTCATTTCAACTATTTTAGACACTTGTCCTGAGAGGGGATGTATTATGCTCTGCAAATGCACTTCTGTATGCCCTGACTATAGTTGGGCCTGAATGAATAGATTGGATTGATCACCTACGTTTTTATAGCTGAATTTAGATTAAATAATGCCTGAGTGCATGTATCCTCAGTGTACTGTAGTGCTTAGGCACCATCAAAGCCTCTAAGACAAGGTCCCATTCAAAAGAATGAGACCCAGTTATTTTCCAAAATGGTTAGAACCTGAGTACCTCAAAAAACATAAAGCAAAACTAACAGGAACTATGGCAAATCCGTAACTGGTTTTCCATCCTAATTTTTGTAATTAGTAACTCTTTCATAGGGCTGCTTGCAAAGGAACAGTGCTGTCTTTTATAACAGGAAACACTGGAAAAAATATAATTTTGAATTTGATTTTTTTTTTTTTAAAGGGAAAAAGAAACAGTTAATAAGTCACAGGTCTATTTAACTAAATTTTTCTATCAATGATTTCTGGGAAATTATTGCTTCAAATTGAAAAAGAGAGGGTATGAGAAACTGAGCAATCACGAAGAAGCCCCGAGCATTTTTGGCAACAAAGATGCTCCATATGCAAAAATATTTCAACATGCCACATAAAATTCACTGCTATTTCTACTTCCAGAATGTCTCAATCTTGTAACAAGAGTCTATTGAGAACACTTTCCCCCCTTAACTGGTAAGAAACAAAACAAAAACAAAAAATGCAAGTTGTTTTACTTGTGTGCAGACACTTCTTCCGTGAAGAAAGCACCCTTATTCACAGAAACAAGAAAAAGTAGCTCATAAAGCACAGAAATTAAAATCTTCCATGGCAATCCTTTACCTCTGGGAAACATATTTATAACTAACAAACAAGCAGAGCCCCTAACTACCACTGCAGCAGGACTGTGTCTCGATTAGCAAAGTGCGTATCACAGTCATCCTCAGGTGCTTTGTTTCCGAGCACACCAACAGGCAAATGGGAAGGCAGATTATCAGCAAACGGGACTTGCTATATCTCCACTGAGGTCAGTGGTGTTTCCTAAATTTACCAGCAGAAAAGTTGGCTTGGAGGTAACATCTTTTCTAACCTTCATGCAAAAGCTTTCATGAAATATTATAAATCCTTTTAATAACCTGCTGACTTATACTCTTATTATGCTCTGCAGTGGTATTAACCTCTGAGAGATGCTATAATGTGACCCATAATTAGAATTTGACATGCAAAGTGAACTGTAATAGGGCTGTACAGTTCCCTGACATCGAGCTTCTAAGAATTTCAAGAGAACAATCAAGAGCCAAGTTGCCTTGCTTTTTCTCAAGTAATTGAGACCAACAGAGGGTCGTGTTTGCTGACAGTAAAACTCCTTTCTGTGCAGCCAAGCACAAGGTCTGCATATCACACAAGGCCCATGTTTGCCAAATTTTGAAGACTGACATCAGCTTAAAGTGGCATGGGGACTTGTGCTCACCCCTTGCGCAGGAACAGGCTGCCTGGGTAGGCTCTGACATATTTTCCCCACATTTTTACTTCACTGTAATTTGCTGGGTGTTTTGGCAGTGAAAGATGAAACCTATCAAAGAACAAAGGTTACTTTCATATTCTGACACAAATTGAAAGTTACGACAGTGCTTCAGTTTTGTATAGAAACCTTTCCTACCTATTTGAAATGTACAAAAACGAGTTTAAAAAGGAAGAACTTACATTTCAGATAATTTCATTAACTGAACTACCTATTCAGACAGACATCTGGCAAACATTAGTTTATACTCAAATCACACAATTGAGAAACTCACAGATTATCACCTTCATTTCACACAGAGAGCCTGATCTATGGGGATAAAGGATCAGGTTAGCTGTTCAAATGTGGCTATTTAGTGCCATTTGAGATGCTACCTGGCCGCCAGTTACTATTCCAGGTGGGTGTGCACCTCCCATAGCTGTATGTTATGCCAAACCAGGCCCACACAGATATCCTTGTAGAGCTCAAATGGAACTTGAGCTCAATATGCAAGCAGCTGAATCAAACTTTAAGTGAATTTTTAACTGATCTCTGTGACAGAAGTGGGAAATAAATTGCATTTTATGATGGATAAGACCAGTTCTTACAAATGTGCACATGTTCTTTTCCGTAATTATTCTAAAATTCTCAATTGCTTTCAGAACTGACGTGCTGTCTCGTAATTACTGAAGAATGGAATGGGATTATGCTCCAGGCTCAAACCTCTCAAATTAGGTAAGTCTGCCAACAGATTAGGTGTCTATGCTCTTCTCAAAGACAATGGGGAGCTAGTGAATACTGGCAGTGGAGTCTAAAGCACAATTCAGATCATGCTAAAGCAGATATTCAGTCAGTTGATCTCTTCCCTATATTGGGGTCAATGCAGCCAAGACTACCACCAGCCTTCGTATCTTAGATCAGTTCTTTCTGATTTGAGAGCAAAGTCTTCCCTGATCTTATCCATTACCTGCATTACAAGTTGTCCTTAACACACTCCAGAAATCTCTAGAACAACTTTGGCCTTCTTGCCCTTCCCTCTACCCTGCAGCGCTCCGTAGTCATTCATGATGTGTTGAAGTTTTCCTTCACCAGTATCATTGATCATGAGGGCTCATGGGCTGGAAAAGCCCTTGGCAAGTTCTCCACAACATCCTGGACCCGGATCCCAGGCAAGCAGCAAACTTTGGGCAACAGCAGGTCTGGCCAGTGGATGTGTGCCTCTGCATGCTTGCTCCTACCCACGGATCAGATCGGTGTCCTAGATGCCTCTGCCACCAAAGCTTGCCCCTCCTCTCCTGCTGCCAGCTCCCACTCTCTTTCCATGACTGTATGTACGGCAGCAGGCCACAAGCTCCCAGACAGCCCCCCATCATCATGGGACCCCCACCCACTGCCCCCAGCTGTGGTCAGTGCAAGGGACCATGTCCTGTGGCATGTCACCATTATTGCACTGACTCTTATGGTCTCATGCAGTTTCATGTAGTGCCTTAGGGCTCACAGCATGCCTTGCTCCATGTCAACAGCCCCATCAACTCCTCTATGCACCTCCTGCAGTCCCTGGTGCCCCTGGGTAGGAGGTACAAGGCTGAGCACAACCCAATTCTAACCTCCCTTAGAAGATTACCTGCCTAGCAGGCAACCGCTGGTGCTATTTTTTGGTTTTCAACCTTGGTGGGCATACCAGCTATGTGCCCACCCACTCTGCCATGCATTGCTTCTTCCTGTGCTGTGCACTGAATGGGGGTGACTGAGCTGTGCTGACACACATGTAGGCAGGAAAGGCATTTTTATGAAGTGCGCCTTGCTGGATAATAAAGGATAAGGGTATATGTTGTGGCCAAGGAGAGTGAATGATGGCTAGGCCATGCTTCATAATCTTTTTGGCTTTGGAAAAGTGAGAAATGATAGGCAATTTAGTTTTCATGTGTGATATTTTTACTTGGTAGCCATGGCACCTGGAGTTTTGGTTAAGTGCTGCTTCTTTGTATTGTGCAAATAAATAAATAAATAAATATTGTCACTGCCTTCCGCTGAATACTCTATGGGGCTGACAGAGACATGGATGTACTTGCTGACAAGATGACTTCCTGCTCTGTTTTGTCTTGGTCTTTCTGTTGTTGTTTCTTTATTCCCCAAATAGAAACCAGTGAACCTCAGAAGTGAAAGACAGGCATATTTATGTGATTTCAGTTACGGCAGAATAAATAACTAGTTGTGACTACTGCCTGTTTGTGCCACATTAGCAGGTAAATCATCCTATACCTGAGCTCAGAATTGCCCTGGGGCCCTCAGTCTGGGAGTGGGAAGAGATAAAATGAACATTCATTACAAGAAAAGAAAAAAGTCCCCCTGTCATGATCCATCACTCTTTCTCGTACAGCTTAGTACTGTACTGCTTTAGTACACCTGGCTCTGAAGGGGAAGAGTAACCTTTGGGAAATGTGGTACGATGACAGCTTCGTGGTTTTGGTACTTCCATGCAAGGGTGTAAAAAAATGACAGAGACTTTGTGTGTGCCTGCTCTCCAGGCTGTGCTGGGAGATAGCCACTTCATTTCTTCAGCTTAACAATTGAACCAAATGAGCGTGATTGCAGTAATCAAGACATTAACAGGATACAAGTGAGGTAAAGTTTGCAGGGAAAGGAAATATCCACTCCCTGGGATGCTCAGCCAATACTTTGTAATGAATAACTCATATGAGACTTTTTGCCACTTCTTTGCGAATCATCCCTAAATAGATTGAAATTTTCTCTAGTGCATTAGTTAACTAAGAGTACTAATCTTAGCATTGCGTCTTTATCATTTCTCTTCTGTATCTGATTCACAATCAGTTGATTATGACTGTTATTCCGTATTTCAGTTACTCAGGTAATTTTGCATTCCTAAAATATTGACGGTCTATTGATGTTCATTAAAATTTTAATCTTTACTTTCTACAAATATTCTCAAATATTTGTGTACAAATTATTAAATATTTTTGCAAGAAAATACAGTTGGTAAAATATTAATGGAAAAAATACCCATAAGACATCCCTTCACTAAAAATTCTGGGCATAGTCTTTGCTGCATACAGAACGGTATTTTAAATAAAATTTCAAGTTGCAGGGCTTTAAAAGTTTGGAAATACCAAATCAGTGGCTAGCTGAGAATGACACATCTAGTTTTCTATTGTGTCTTTTCTGCAGCCCTTTTTTGTTTGTTTTGACGGTTTGGATTTTTTTATTATTATTATTCTCTTCTGCATCTTCCTTACTTTTGTTTTCCTAGCCCAAGAAATATTTATTACATTGGAAAAGAAGCAGGCAACTGACCAGATCACATACTTTTAATTTTGCCCTTTTTTGACTTATGGCTACTAAAGCTTTGCAGCCATCAGGAAAAAAAAGTACTCAAAAATTACTAGTCCTAGAAATACTGTGATGTGATACAGATATAATTAAGAATAGAACTTTTAGATGAAATTAATAATGTAATTAATGAAGAAAAAATGTAACAATGAAACATATAGACTCAATTTCTCTAGAAATATTAGTAAAATATGACTGAAAGATGATGAAGAATGAAGGATTGTGTAAGAAAATTTAATTTAACGAAGTTTAAAAATGAATGGAACCTTTGCAATTCAGCTGCAATAATTCTTGTACAGAACATTTCCAAGAATATAACATACAGGATATTTTTCACCAAATTGTCCAACTATATGTTCGAAATATGCATTTCCATGGACAGAACAAATATTAGCTCATAGCAAATTGCAGCTTCATGTATCTATCTGAGCACTGAACAGTCTATACTGTAACTGTAAACTTTCATCTTCTACAAGGAATTGCCTCTGGTTTTTGGTGTACTATACAAAAACATTCACTTCAGATGTCTGTGTGAAAACTTCTCCCTGGATGTGTTTTGGAAGAGATAGAATTATAGCTTTGTTAACCACATATTTTTTGCAATCATCTACATGCAAAAAAAAAAAAAAAAGAGGATAACTTTATATGCCTGTGCTTCTAAAAAAAGGTTGTCAGCTGCTGCCATCAAAAAAGAAAGAAAAAATCATAGGAATACAAGAGCAGTAAATGTGTTATGTTGTCATGACAACTGCCATTTCTAGTCTGGAGAGCTGAGAGGGAAAACATGAACGCACACAGGAACAGGAGAGAAAACTTTATAAGATTTCCAGACCAAAATTAGAATTGAGCCAAACCATCTCAAATATTTCCAGAGAAAGATGAAAAGAATTTGTTGTAATTTTTGATTGATATTGAAAAATGCTAAGAAACTTGCAAGTACAAAGGAAAAATCACTGTCCTGAAATTTTAAGTTCTTGTGGAGTGCTTGAAAGGAAAGACAACAGTGCTGTTAGAAGGAAACCTGAATGCAAGTTTCCATCTGTTTAGGTTTCTTTAAAGCAAAAGGATTTCCATGTTATATAAGTTTAATTAAGTCATGGACACAATGATGACATCTTTATCTAACATGTTGATTATTGGGATAAATACCTCTCTTATATTTCCAGAACCTGACTTTATTATGAACACGGTTTTTGACATGCATTGGGGTTGATTCAACAGCCAGGAAAGGAGATGGCTTCCATGGCTGGGGTTTGTCCTTTGACTTATTGTGCGTAAGTATTTAGGTCACAAGGACTTAAAACTTTTGATGCCACAGTTCTCAGAGTTACGTGAACTCATAAATGTTCCTGCCCCATGCCTGCCAGGGGAGTTTTCTCAAAATCACAACTGAGTCAGGTTAAACAATATCCTATTGACCACAGCTCATGCCATGAAAAAACTTGAAAAGTGAAGACAATGTCTGAGATACAGGGATTTTTTTTCCCCTCAGTCATTGAGTGTATTAAAATTATTCATACTTGTCAAGCTTATGTTGTAAAGCTTAAGCAAAAGAAGCAGAAAAATTGCATATATGTCAAACAAGCCATATGAGGATAATATATGCCACAACCAACACTGGAGCTTCATGGTTTGTTGACATTTATTCTTGTAAGTGAGGAAAAATAATAAAAAATAATAAAAAATTAGAAAACAAAATCAGAAATTAGAAAATAAAGTTATCCAGAATAAGAAAATGTACTTTAAAATACTTTAACAGTGACTTGTTGTGTGTGTTGTCTTACTGCTGAGCCAGATCATCTTGCAAAGGTAGTAAACTAAATGCACATTATTATCCCTTATTTTTCTCCCACTCCCAGAAATGGTATTGGGAAGATATTTATTCTGCTTGTGCAGTTTGTACATTTTACATGAAATTCCATATACTTTCTCAAATTGTGCCCGAAGCAAAACATTTCCCTGTGCTGAAGCTAGCCTTACCAATGAGGAAAGGAGAAAGCTGGGGGTATTAATAATTAAGCAGAGGACCTCTGGAAGCAGGAGGGAGCCAGGAAATCACTGGAACTTGTTTTAGGATCCAGAAGACAATTAGAGCTTTGATAATAATAAAAGATTCATAAGCAGCAAGGTCTATAAAAGGCTTTGCAGATACTTCCAAAGCGAAAGGAAGAAAAAATAAAAACAGATTCATTACTTAATAGAACAGGAAACTAAGTAACGAGTGATGAAAACTTATGTTCTCAGTGAACTCCCTGATTCAATTTTTACACAAAGAAATTCAGATGCAACCAGATGCTTAATGCAATTATATTAACAGTGCACAGGTGTGCAGAGCAGAGTAGGAGAAAAGAATAGATAATTTCAGTTTATTATGGTATTTATGGTAGGGGGTATTCTAGCATTCAGGGCCTGATGAAAATCATTGAGAGGGCTAGTTAAAACAAACATTTAACTTAACACTTTGTTGCTGTTGTTGTTGTTGTTGTTGGAAGAGAAGGAGGGCCCAGGAAACTGGAAAAAGTGATTTTTTATTAAAAAAAAAATCAAGAGAGTGGGATAAAGTCTGAGAATTAAGATGATTCAGATTAAGTTCATTAACAGCAAGGAGACTTAATTTTTTTAAAAATAATAATATATAAGCATGTATGAGACAGTAAGGAGTAATTAAAAGAGCAAACAGTTTGTCTGAGAAACAACCTCTCCAAGCAAATAAAATATTAATTTTAGCATGGTTTCTAGCACAAACATAAACATAGATGCAGTATTGTCTTAACTTTAGTAAGGTTTCTGATACCCACTCACAGAATTAGGAAATACAGTTTGGATAAGGAAATATATTTTGGGAAAAAAATGCATAAAAATGGGTACATATTTTGTTGAAAAATTCTGCCTAGATCTAACTGTAATGGGTTTCTGTCAAAAAGGAAGGCAAATAAAATCAGTCATAGTCTCTTCTATGCCCAAGTTTGTGCCATTATTTCCGTTAAGGATTCAGATGATGAAAAGGATAACAAACTTATAAAATACATGGATGACTCTGAAGAAGAACCAACTAAAAATGTTTCAGAAGGCAGGATCAGATTCCAAAATAATTTCAGAAAGTTGGATAAATAGTCTAAAATCAGGGAGAGAAAATTAGATAAAGGGTAAAGTTCATACAAAAGACAAACAAAATGCATAATCACAAAAGAGGGAACTCAGAACTCATTGGCAATATTGCAGATAAGGTACAGTGAATTATAATGAATTGCAAGCCAAATATGATTTAACAGTATGAAACAGTTACAAAACCTCCCAAGTCTCATTCTGGGATATCTTACAGAGAGTAAAATTTACAAGGCACAGAAGAAAACTTTTTCATTAAATTCAGATGAGGTTTTCTAATAATGTCTGGTTTGGAAACAGTTTTGGGGATCATTTGGAAAATCAAAAAGTCAAAAGGAAGAATCAATGGATTAAAAATGAAGTTCAAAGGAGCGATATTTTAAAGATCTGGTTTAAGTCCAGAAAAAGGAAGAGCAGTGTCTATGTGTAACCCATTTGCCAATATGGCTACTGAGCAAAGGGAAGAACAAACTGGCTCTATTTTCAGAAAAATTTTAGATCAGGAAGTAGAAAATAGTCTGTCAGCACAGTCAAGTTCTGGAAAAAGGGAGTTTGGGAGGGCGGCTCTGGAATCTCCTTCTTTACAAAACTACTACTACTACTACTGCTACTAATTATCATTGCTATTATAATATTAATAATATTATTTTAAAAAAAAATCACCAGTCAAGCTAAGCATGTGTCTGTGAGCCTGCCATACACATCAGAGCTGAGAGAAGATGGCCTGGATGGTTCTCCCTGGATAGCGAATCTCTGACTCCAGGTTAGCCAAGACCCTGCTCTGTTTCACAGTAGTTAACAAGAATAATTAAATTCTGAGTTGCATGACCAGGGGCCTCCCACTAAAGGGCAGGGAGCAACTGTTCTCCATGTCATTGTGGTGGCATTGGGCAGAGAATATCACTTTCTCATTAGTGTAGATATTTCCATAATAGAGACTTCTGAAAAAGGCACAGTAAAAATTAGTTGGGCATTCAGATTTACTGGAAGGGATTAAAGCTCTGATTCATGAAGATACTTAAGCAGTGTGTGACTTGTACATTTGAGTCATCTCTCAAATTGAGTATGTTTTATTCTAACTGAATGCTTAGAGTACAATGACTTCCATTAGGGTCTGGTACATCACAAAATTCATGGTAGAACTCTCTTGCCTTTTGTACACAAAATTGGAAGAGGCAGAACTTCAGAAAATGCATTTCAAGAAATTATCTTTGTCAGGGAGCTGGACTAGGTTGCCAGAAGCATCCCTATCCACCTCTCAGACTTTGTCTATGCCCATGTGCTGTGTTCACTTTAATCCTATAGCCCATGTCAATC
>NW_009258299.1:1156816-1193218 GCF_000687185.1 Egretta garzetta | reverse complement strand
ACCTATCAACTCCACTTTCCCACACCCCAGTTCTATACATACATCTTTTCCTTCCTACTCAATGACTCTACAGTAACAAAATCCCCAATGATTTCTTTGTACAATATAATGACAAGCATTTTAAGAACTCTGGGAAAGAACCAAATCGTTCTCACATATTCTGAGTTAAACAAACACTTAATGCTTCTCCCAGCTATTGGATTGCATTTCTTACCGCTTTAGTTCTTGCTTAATCATTTGCCCTTTTTGATTTGGTAGGGTTTGAAGTCTACTTTGAACCACTGTAAAGACAACACCCATGCAAAATATATTCTACAGACAGGAGGCCACGTGAAGTGCCTTAAAAATAACACGGGTTTATGATACTGAATGTGGTGCAAGGAACCAAAGCACGAACCTGCTTAAAGAACCAGAAAGGTTTGTTGATATATTTGAACGCAAAATGAAATTCTATCTTCAAGTTATATCCTGTGAGATCAATGATAATTATGTTTGGTTTGCAGGGATAAACATCTCATCTCATTTAACGTGCCTTCCCTTTCATCTTTACTGCATGGAGTAGACTGAGTATCCATGTGTATTGCTTTTAGATGTACCTGCCACCAAATAAAAGAGCCAAAACACATGCTCTGAAGTATTCTGTAACATATCAGGCTTACTGATGATTCTGTGTCATAAAATTCAGTCCACTTCCTAAATACATAAAATCACTAGGTTTTTAAATAAAATCAATTTAAAAAAAACCCAAACAAACCATGATTTATTGGTCATGAGGAGGAAGAACAAGAAAGGATAACAGTTCTCTGATTCACTGTGAATGTACATACCTATTAAATAATCCTGATGAATGTAAAAAGCAGCCACATAATTTTCACTCAGGTACAAAAATAGAATAAATTGAAGGTTTCTAAAGGATGAAATAAAAGAATAAAGTATTCAAATTTATGGCTCATACAGGACATTAACACAAAAAGTCCTTAAAAATAGTTCTATTCAGGAGGATGAATACATCAGCATTCAAAAGTAAGTATCTGACACAGAGACATCATATGAATGGAGAGTCTGACTGTACTTTTCCCTGGTCTGATGAATTTTTGATAATTGGAGAGATCGGGGGGATTAAACACTAGCTTGACAGCTCTCTCATTAGGTTTTAGGACATAAATAGTATGTTGCACATATTTGAGTTGCATAATTACCAAAGTATGGACAAAGTAATGCAGAGCAGATCTGTCCCATGCAGCAAAATGAGTGCAGGGATTGACAGCTCCTGCTTGCAGAGCCTGGTTTGGAACCAGTTAGGAGTTTCAGCTGGTACAAACTCTGTGTGAGTGCAGCAAGCTTCTGCCCATGCCCATAGTATTGCACTGTGAGAGTGGGTGCACTGGCTTGGTGGTGCTGGCTTGGGGTGGCTGGAGTTACTTCATAGCTCAGATGTGCCTCTTGTACAGTCAAAAAACAAATTCTTGAAGGAAGTAAAGTTGTGGTGCATCATTCCATGAACTCTCTTTGCTTGCTGCGGTTGGAAAAAAAAATTCTAGAGTGCAAAAATGTGGAAAAAACTCTTTTACCACAAAATACAGATGAAAAAAAATGTATAGAATGTTCTGGTTTCTACACTGGATTATTATTAAATGGAAAATCAAGTTCAAGGGCTTGGTCCTATTCTTCAAAGTTCTCCACAATTTTGTCCCAAACCAATTAGCAAACAGATGACACTGTCTGAGTATGACCTCCTATAGCAGCTCCTGTCCTCTCCAATGATGGCACTGTTGAATTTACCAGAAAACAATGCAGGTCTAAGACAGGAGAATTAACCTTTTGTTCTTACAGAGATGTAAAGAGCTACAGACTTCATGGATGTCTGAACAAACATAAAAGACACTTCTCCATCTTAGCTCTTGGCGATACAAATTCCTTCAGCGCAAATGGATGAAGAAACATATAATTGTGTATATGGTGAGTAGACAGAAAACTGAGATGAGAAAACTTTTACTTTATTCAGGCCAAAATCAGAAGGCCTGGAAATGTAAAATGAGGAAATATTGTTATAAACATTAATTTTCAGAGATCCATCACCCACAATTCACATAGATTTATTGGCTCAGCAATTGCAAACAGCTTTTTTCAGAATAATTTTGTCTTTAAACACTGTTTATTAAATATGTGGAGAAAGCCCTGAAAAAAATTAACAGTCCCAGAGTAAAAGCAATCACATCAGAGTTCTATAAATTCTCAGTGTGAATGTTCTGTAGGCAGATAGTACATTTATGACTAGGAGTAAAATGACATCTATTTGGTGCTGTGAAATGTGTTTATATTTGTTGTAGTCTTGTGGGGGAAGTAGGTACCTCAAAAATTTATGGTTTTAACCATTTTGTGCAGTTGATACATATAATTGTGGGGTGTTTCTTGTAGGATTATTTTTGATGATGAATAATTGCATAGTATGTTCTAGTGATATCGTATAATAAAAAAAAAGCTCTTGAAGAGACTTTAATAATGAATAATTTGCTATGTTGCCATTTATTTAAGATTACAAAGATCAGGTGCATGTTAATATTTGGCTGGTAATAGTATAATACCACTGGGAAGAACTATCTCCCAACTAAAATTTAGCTTGATCAGTGCCAGTTAAGGTGGGTTTTACATGCAGAGTTTTAGTAAACAAAAGGTGGCATTGTTTTTAGGTATCAGAAGGTTCTGGAGAACAAAATATAATGCTATTCATATTGGTTTTATAATTATCTTTGCAACTTTGCATAATTTTTAAAGCTCAGTCTAAAAACTTATTCAGTTAATGAACTTTGGATCTCTGGATCAATACTCATCAACACCATAGTAACTGATGGTCTAGTCAAAGAAGAACTGAAAATAGGTTTTAATGCATGGCAATCAAACACAGGACGATCAGTTAAAGCAGTTCTGTGATTGATTAAAAAAAAAAAATCTCTGCATAACTTTTTCTCACTTCTCAGAGCTTAATGTAGCTGCATTTCAATATCAGAAGTCTTTACTCCCTAGCATGATACACACAAAAATTTTTTTGAAAAAGAGAATTTTGCACTGGATCCTCAGTTACATGAGTGGGATAAGAAGAATTCTTCCAATACATATTGCATGACAGTGAATTCTCATTTCATTCTTCCCCAGAGCCAGAAATCTATTGAAGTCTTTGGAGTTATGTCAGTTTATGCTGGTTGTGATTCAGGGTCTTAACGTAGAGACTTCTGACTGTAAGAATGCATAGTGATCCTGAACACATTAGTATATGCTGGGTGCTTAAATTTAAGCCTTTTAAAGGTACCAAGGGTTAGACATCCAAAAGTTGAAGAAGAAAAAGCCAGTTTGATAATGCACTGAACTGTAATCTGTCCATCAAAATTTTGTGTTAAGGGTCATTCTGCTTGTTTTGTGAAAAGAAAGGAGAAGTGGGCACAGGAGAAATCTAACAGAATTTAAGTACACTGCCTTTCCATTAAGTATTTCAGTGCCAGCTTCTTTTCCAAAAGTACAGAGGCAGTGTGAAATGGGAAGCTCTGATTTTTCATGTGAGGAAATATTGTATGGTTTGTTTCCATTATCGTTCCAATTCAGCCAGTCTTCATTAGAGAGCAGCCCCATTGATATCTGTTGGAAATTATATAATAACTCCTTTGTATGCCTTCTCTTAAATGTTAAAAGTAATTATCCTGTCCCTTCACAAAGCATTCTACCATTATTCAGAAGAGATCTCAAGAAGTCATGGCCTTATCATAGAATGAACTATGTTTTGTGAACAGCATACCTATTATCTGTGAGAAAAAAGGTATAATTTGTCCTTTTGCCTAGGGCTTGCTGGCATATATTGCACAGCACAAACTCTGAGGGAATAACTTCATTTGTACCACCCCATTTTGCTTTCAAAAAAGAGAAAGAAAGGGTTGGGGTAAAACCCATCTAACCTACAACTACTCTATCATTCAGGCATAGAATGCATTCAAACCCTTCCTAAGTATAACAATATCTTCATTCAAGACAAAAGGCTTTCTTATTATTAATATTTATATTCCACTTCAATGCAATTTTCTCTGTTCAGTTGATCTCAGTAGAGTGCTCTGTTTGGTCCACAGGAGTTCTTATTCTTTGCTTTTATTTATTTTGGACTTCTGTGATTCTGAAGCTTAGGATCCAGCCTAAATCCCAGTTTTCAAAAGGAAAAAGAAGCTGACAATGATGATGATGATGATTATTATTACTATTATTATGAAATATTTTCAAATTCTTGCAGTAATCCAAAGTATACTAAATTGTTTATGAGAGTTTGTGTGTATGTGTGTGTGTTAAATCAGTGTTTTTTTCAATTACAAGCCGTAGGGCACTTATGGAATGGTATACAACTACTCAGTTACATAAGGCAATGGAAAAAAGAAAGAGCATTAACAGTAGGTATAATTTTGCTAAATAATGAAAACATCTGCACATCCAGTAGACTTGTTTTAGGCATCTACATACCAGTACTAGAATAGACTTTTGTAAGCACCAAAATGATATCTGGATTTCTCAGCCTTTCTTAGAATTATGACAAGCTTTCTGAAAGCTGATCTCCACAATTGTTTTGAATGCCTAAAATACATTGTTAGACCTTAGGCCTGACTTGTTACATTACCTTAAAACAATTTATAGAAGATGATCCCTAAAACAATGAAAATCTGCTTTAAAAATGGATATGTGGCAACATCTACCTGGGCTCCCTTCCGCCCTTGTGAGAGGATATCATAGGTGTAGAAGGTTGGTGGAATTGGTGCTCTGACACATGGGTCACAAACCTGATAGAGGTTTTTATTGCTAGGACTGACAGTGCAGTCTGTCCCAGAGAAAATAGATAGCTGGCATTTCCATGTGCAAGTTTGACAGAAAGGATCTTCCACTGTTAACATTGTACTGTGAAATGATCACACGTCTGCACAAAGGGCAGGTTTATGAAGCATTCAGACCAGACAAATGATTCACCTGCCTAAATTGTCATTGAGAAGTTACAGAATCCAGTAGGTTGCCCCAAACGGTCTCAGAACACCATTCCTCAAGTTTTCTCATCTGAAAGACCATCTAACCTTCTCAGCAAAATACCCCAAAACTAATTTTAGAGAATACTTTCCACTGAAAGGGCAGTGACAGGGAAAGGAGAAGGAGAGGTTGGCTGGGGATGATGCAATAATGGGTTTACCACCATCTGTGTAGTCAGTGAACACCTTGCATGGTTATGGAGTACGGAAATGGGACCAAGGTGGTATAGTTCACAACGAGATCCCCACACATCACATGACCATCAGTATGGGTATCTAAAACTGCTTTCCTAAGCTCTCCTCTGCCTCCCCGTTCCAAATAAACCTAAGTGCTGCTCCAAACTGCTGCAGGCAGCTGGCTACTCCTCAGCTAGCATTGTAAAGGAACGCAGATTTTATCTGATGGTCAAGAAAATGCAGACACTATCTGCCATGGTGGGTAGTGGCTAAGGTCATGCTCCACTGCTTAGTAGACTTCCTCCTGAGGTTTTCCAGACAAGTGGTTGAGAAACATCAGTGTGGAATGATATCTAGTAATGATCTGATCTTCACTATGTGTCTGTAATGCCATTACTAGCTTTCATAAATAACCTCTTTCACTCACAACAGAAGGTTTACAGATAACTCTTTCTCTCAATAAAAACTCATGGTAAGGGTGCACATGATTCACTTCAATTTTGAGACCAGACTTCTATCAGCTTTCACGTGACACAGAGGAACATCAGCAACTGGCAGTAGAAGGCAAAAAAATGCATACAGCACTTGAACGCCAAGCTGAGCTCTGGCAGCTTCCCTATATCCAGATACCAAAGGCAAAACCAGTTGAAACTATGTCATAAACCCAAGAACTATAAGAAACATGTTGAATAAAGATGAGCCTTCATATTAAGACCCTTTCAAAATAAAAAGAGAATTCAGACATCAGGCAAGAGTCAACAGTTAAGACAGCGATGCAGTGGATTAGACTTCCCAGGAAGGTTGTGGAGTCTCCATCACTAAAGGACTGTCAGGCTAGGCGAGCGTACAAAAGCACAGATGGATGTTGTGCAGTTCACAGCAGGAGGATGGATTGCACATCTTCTCTTTCAGTCTTATTTTGTGTGATTTTTTTGGTATGATTTTAACCCATGCAATGCCTGCATTTTTTAGACAGCTGCTTGGCAAAGTGCTCTGAAAGAAGCTGCGTAACCGCAGAACTACACATCAGATACTGTCACAGCAAGCACTTTCCATGGTTTTACTTAAACTATGATTTTCCCAAGAGAAATGATTTCCAAGAAGCATTTCTTTTGAAAAGACTATCATGTAATAGGTGTAAATTATAAAAAACTTGCTACAGTTGTTTCTAAAAATGCCCACAGACATTGTGTGTGATGCTTTCTGTGATCGCTGGTGAAATGTTCTGTTGCTAAGGAAAACCAGAACAGTAAAATCTGCATATAGCAAACAAAGCTTTTACATGATATATCTCCAGCAGAGAAGCCTGATATCAAGAGATTTTGGGTTCTATTCAATAGAAAAATTCCTCGAGGACTAGGAATATACTCAGCCCACAGCTCATTTTCAGTCTACAGGCAGTGTACCAAATGGGACAGAGCTCAGGTTAGCATGACCTGCATAAAACAAGGTGTGAAAAGACCATTAGTCCTCCTCTTACCCAGTGAAAAAGCAAAAGCTAGTGTTGGCAATTGAAAAAAAACACATCCTGGTATGTTTTGAGGTTATCTGCTTATAAGAAAACACAAGTGTGTAACTTTTATGAAGGGGTTCTGTAAAATGCTTTGCCAAAATTTTGGGTACATATTCATATATGGAAAAGATGCTTCAGGAGCCTTCAAGAATGGGACAGGAGAAGGGACAGTCTGGGATTTAAAGTATAGCAGAGCCTTCATTAAGTAGAGGAGTGCCCTGGAGTAGAAAAGAAAACTTCCCTGGGCTCCTTCCTGTCCCCTACATCTGGATGTCTCTTTGCCTGGCCATGGGGAATACTTCTTAGGAATAAAGTCTATCCTTATCCACAGAGCCATTGCCATGAGGAGTCCAAGGAGTCTAATAATCATCCTTTTTTAATAATGACAGTTAATGTTCACACTTTTTGCGCCCTATTAATCCAGATTATGTTCCTTCGACTATTGCAAAATATTTTTTTTTCAGTGAAGAGGCTTCTCCAACACAGTTGACTTCAGATCTGAAGTTTACTTAAAGGTTGTTTGTTTCCATTTTCTTTATTCTTCTCTTTTTCTCAGTGACCGGGGTATATGTTGGTTTGAGTATAATTAGATCATCAAAGGTCATATTCCATCATGTTTTTTTCTGTTACAAGCTTCCTTCCTCCACGTGTCAAGAGAAATTCTACAATTTAAGATTAGAGTCTGATTTTTATGCTTCTGAAACTGATCTTCATGAGAGCAGTTACCAAATGTCATTTCACTTTGCCGGTAGTCTGGCAGCAGGTATTTGGACAATGTTACCAACTCCCCCAACAGCGCATTTGTATCTATGTGGTGGGTTGACCCTGGCTGGTCACCAGGTACCACCAAGCCACTCTATCACTCCCCTCCTCAGCTGGACAGGGGAGAGAAAAATACGTGAAAGGCTCATGAGTCGACATAAGGACAGGGAGAGATCATTCACCAGTTACTGTCATGGGCAAACCAGACCCAACTTGGGGAAATTAGTTTAATTTATCAACAGTCAAATCAGAGTAGGAGAGAATAAAAAAACCCTGAATCTCAAAACACCTTCCCCCCACCCCTCCCTTCTTCCTGGGCTCAGCTTCACCCCAATTTTCTCTACCTCCACCCACAAGCAGTGCAAGGGGACGGGGAGCGGGGTTTGCAGTCAGTTCATCACATGTTGTTTCTGCCGCTCCTTCCTCCTCAGGGGAGGACTCCACACTCTGCCCCTGCCATGGGTCCCTCCCACGGGGTGCAGTCCTTCAGGAGCAGACTGCTCCAGTGTGGGTCCCCCCCCAGGGGCACCAGCCCTGCCAGCAAACCTGCTCCAGCCTGGGCTTCTCTCTCACCATGGGCTTCACCAGGGGCTGCAGGGGGATCTCTGCTCCAGTGCCTGGAGCACCTTCTGCCCCTCCTTCTTCACTGACCTGGGTGTCTGCAGGGCTGTTTTCTCTCACATCTTCTCACTTCTCTCTCCAGCTACTGAGCCGCAGCAGGGTTTTTTCCCTTCTCAAATACATTATCCCAGAGGCGCTGCCACCACGGCTGATGGGCTCGGCCTTGGCCAGCAGCGGGTCCGGCTTGGAGCCGACTGGCATTGGTTCTGTTGGACACAGTGAAAGCTTCTTGTAGCTTCTCACAGAAGCCACCCTTGTAGTCCTCTCTCCCCGCTACCAAAACCTTGCCATGCAAATCCAATACAATCTATTGGCTCCACACCTTGATATTCGCTCTTTTAAAAATCTCAGTGACTGGCACATTTTCAAAACTTTCTGAGGCAGCTTAAATGGACTGATGTTTCCCAAATTCAGTGGCTATATTCCCAATACAGTCACCACAGATGGGCCAGTTAGTATCTGCATGATATCGAGGTGGGACTGTTGCTCATTTACCTTAAATTTTTATGCCAGTCTAGTATTTGTTCTCTCCCCCTTGGGAGAGAGTTTCTCCAAAGCACTCCTGGCTTTGAATAAACTGTGATTTATTGTATCATGGAGAAAAACACATGACAGTTCAAAACTTTTGGGAAATAAATAATAAATTACAAATCAAAAAATCTTTACTTTTCAACAATTTGCATTTGAAAAGAACTTCTGAAGTGCTTCATTGTTAAAGTACTTAACAAGCATACAAAAAACCATGGTGTGCCTGAGAAAACAAGAATGGTAACATTGCTAATTATGCCTGCCTGCCAGGGAGTGGGCCTTAGTACATCCTGAACCATTTCAGAAGGATGGTCTGTGTTCTAAATAACTTGTATCTGAAGGAAGAATGGACAGACAAGCAGACAGAAAGCAAAAGAGGAAAGATTTCAGAGTAGACAGGAGCCTTAGCAATGAGTTCATTTAAGGTGTGACAGGACAGAGAGACCTATATGGGACAGAACAGGGAGAAAATTTTGTATATATGGGCTACGCAGAGCAGTCATAGCAATGCACAAAAAGTAATGTGAGGTTCTCTTGTGTGTTATCTTTAAGGATAAAACCTTCATGTGGAAAGAGCATGGCCTATTCTGTTTTCATGCAAACTGGTTTCTCAACAGCAAAAATCCTTCCACTGTAACAGAATTAATGAAGTTTTTTTAGTAAAAGCAGGGTGTTGAGAGAAGCAAAGAACCCATCAACAAAAATAGGAGTAGTCTGTTGCAGGATGTAGTAAGAGCATAAATTATAATATATATTTGGTATAAATTATAAACACCCTGGATTGACTGCAGGTGTATCAGTTAATCATCACTAGCCATGCTGAATGCATTTCATTAGCTTACTGTCGCTGAAACAGAAGGTCTATGGAATATAATCGTGCAGTAAAGTTAGGGTTTTCTCCAAAGCCTTATGTAGAATAAAATCAGAATTTTGGTACCATCTGTAGTCATATTTCTCCTCCTCTGTATAATTCCAAGGATACAGATGCTGAATACAAGCAGAGAGGGCAATATGCTTTAGTTTGGAAACTGGCCAGTGAACAGGAATGGAGTATGGTCAGAGACTTTTACAGTCAATGAGAGATCAGAGGAAAACTAGAAAGCAAATGAGCCTGAAATCCTTCTTAAAGGACAGTTAAAGAATTATGCTGCTGCAAAAGGGTAGAGCTGTCTGTCCGTGTTTAAGAAAGTCAGGATTGTTTTCATCAATTAACCAGATTCTGAATAGTAAATTTTGCTGTTGATACCACTAATTCTCCTTACGTGGTGCAGAGAGGGCTATTCTTGTTACATGATTTTAGCCACATGTCTGATAAATGTCTTGTAAAATGACAGCTACAGAAATGCTTTCTCACATGTTTTGATTCCCAAGGGTTTGAGCCCAGAGCTGTCCCTGTGTTTTCCCACTCCCACCCAGCTGAAGACTGACCAAAGTGAGAAACAGAAAAAGAAAGGACTTCTGATGGAGCTGTGGAAGCTAAATGATCTATTGAGACACAGGGGAAAACACTCATCCACGCCATGACATGGAGAGTGCTTTAATGTAAGGTAAATGTAGCCAAATCAATCTGCTCAGTACTGCAGGAGGCTAAATAAAAGGGGTTTTAGCAATTCAATATAATTTAGAAAATATCCAGAGCCTGTTTTAAACCATTTATATTTTTGCTGTTGTAACAGAGTGTTCCAGAGCTGAAGGATCTTCTGTTCACCTCTGGAGCACTCAACAGTTCAGCTCCAAAGCCATCCCTTGGTTGCACTCTTATAATCTTACCTCTGCTGTCATAGCATGGTCATTCAGAGCGCTTCAGTTAAAGGCATATGGGGTGGTACATTTCCCTGTTGTGAGAAGCATCTTACCTTAATGTGTCACATGAGATGCAGGCTCCATTTAGAGGTACAATTTGGTTAATCTAACTCTTCTTTCCTATAGCCCCTATGCAGCCTTTCTGTGGACACACCATCCCTTGATTTGATGTTCTTACCTCAGGCCACAGAAAGCAGAATTTTTCCCTTCCTGAGTCAGGATGCCAGTGTAAGTGAATCAAAGTCAATAAGGATGTGATGTTTTAAAAAGGAGATGGTGACAGGATGAGCCACTGCTCTGTTTTATAGTCGTGAGCAGTAGCCATTCAGTCAATAAAAATTCACTCCAAACTTCTTTCTCACGCTGGATCTCATCTAGCATTTCTCAACCATTAACTCTCTTACTCTGTTAATGTTGCTAAAGAATATACATAAAATATGCTGTTATAAATAAGATCAGCAAGTTTTTATAATCTAATAGATAAAATAGCTTCTTGTCACAAAGGACAGGAGGTCAGATTGTGATGGGGAGGCTTGTATTAACATCTCTATCAGCTCTTTCTCCCTTGTCAGCACAGTGATAAATTTGACTTCTTTCAGTGACAACTGAAAATAACTGATTAAAAATGCCCTGAGATTTCACGCCTATGAAAACAGGTTAAGGAGAGACAGAACAGGTCAGTCTCATAAAAATATTGTCAGGTGTTTCACAGAACAAAGTCTGTTATTTTTCATTGCCAGACTACTTAGAAACCTTTCCCATATCAGGCACACAGGGAAATCATCAGGAAGAGACAAGTAAGATAAACTGAGGTAAAAACAAGGGTAAAGAACCACTCTCCTGTGGCAGGATTTCTAGCAGATTTAGAGTTGTGGGACTTCCAAACCTGCGCAGAAAATGGGTTTCCACTCAAGACATGAGAAATATCTCTAATTTACTGAAAATCTGGCCAGAGAATAATAATAATGTCCTAGATATTTACATTTTTTATTTTGAAATGAAAGACATCATAAACACTCGGATCGCTACCAACACACTGTACGTGTTTGTCTGGTTCACTGCAATCGCTGATTCTGAAGCCCAGTTTTCTTCTGTCTCTGCTGTAGCTTGCCAGTTTGAAATGGAAGCTGCCCCTGTTGCTTGGCTCAGAGGTATGTAATTCCTGAGAAAGGTCTTTCTGTTTGTCTTTCCTCATTCTAATAAGTGGTGTGCAATAGGAAGGTGGTGTTAGCAATGAATGATCTGTTTTGTGTTTTCCAAAGGATATAATCTAATGAAGGTTTGTAGTAACCCTTTTAACTGTTGATAAATTTGTTGAAGCAACTAGATTCTTTATTAGTTTTTTTGCAAAGACTTCTTAGTAGCGGAGATTTTTCTTCTATGTGAAACCAGTGTGTACAGTGGTCCCGATCTATTTTATTTAAATGACTGAACTTCCTGGGCAGATAAAAATTTTCAGTCTTAAATGCTTAAAACTGAAGATGTACCATCAGCTTACAAAGAAATTAACTGGAGGAATTATAGTAGCTTCTAGTGGACAAAAGATTCAATTTTGGGAAACCGTTTTAATTGTGATTAACCGCTTGCTGGTGCCAGTTAAAGGTTACCAGGCTAACCCTTCTAGTAGCTATAAGGCAATATTCACATTGCTTAACTGTAGCCATCTAAGTTAGGTACCTGAATAAGGAATTTCATCTCCTCAAGCTGCCCTGGAGCAAGGTGCACAAATGTAACTTAAAATCTCCTGGAAAGTAATTTGGAGAGTCTGAAGTTGAGGCATTCCAAGGAGAAACTGGAATTAGGTGTCTAAATTAAGCAGGGTGAATAATCTATCCTTCTGACATGCTGGTGAGTAGATGGGGAGCAGCCTGGAGTACTGTAACTCTTCTTTTCCTTTGAGTGAGTGTAGCAACGTCTATGGGGCCCTCTGCCCTTGCTGCACTCACAGGGCAGCTGCTGCAGCTGCTGCTTCTTAATGGAGTGCAGGGATTTGGAGATGACTGTAGGTGACAGGGCACTGTAAAAGCTGCTCCCAGCTACTCCAGGATTGAAACTACTATGGATTATTTATTCCAGACCTATTTAAATGCCTGGCAGAAGATAAAGAAATAGAGAGAGAAAATTGCCAGTTCAGTAAAGAATCTAAAAACTGACTTTAATTAAAAAAAAAATGAAAAAAAAGTAAGTGAAAAAAGTGCTTCAAGGGGTCCCAGTCATAAAACAGTATTATCCTGAAAGCCTAAAGCTTTTAATATTACATGAATTATAAATTATGAAATGTAACAGTCAAAAGATTTCCAGACACTTCCCTGCTGATGTATAATCTTCTATCACTCATTGTCACCTTGTGTTTATATCATCCTCTGCACCACAAAATTGGTTTCAGCCTGTAACAGTTAATGCGTTAAATGCTTTTTTTAACCTTAAGATTCAGCATTGTTGTAATCAAAATGTAACAGAAAAATTGTGGTGTAAGTAAGTGAGACATATTTTAGCTGTAGTTGATCTCAACACAGCTTTAGCATTTCACCCATTTTATAACAAAATGCTACATTAAGCAATAGCAAGAAAGTCTGAACTTTCACCATGATCAGCAAATTTACACCACTTGCAAAATAACTTGACTAACAGAGTAAAAGATTAGCATGTACACACTTCTGAATTTTCTGTTTTAGATCACAGCTGGTGTTAACTGCAATCAGTTCTTTAGCACTGTGACAGTTTATATCACTAAGGGATCTCCTTATGCTGCTTTTGGATCTTCTCCTTCTGTTTCTTTCATTCCAACAGAGTTTTCGCTATCATTTTTTATCCTAGTAAGAACAGTCTAACAAACTTTTGTTGGGTCACCTAACGCAAATGCAGTTTCTCTTTTGATCTGTCCTACCCGCCATTGCATAAATGACAGAAATGTACAGTGATGATTTTAAGTCTGAAATTTCCTGTCTCCCTTGGACAACAAACATGCTGAAATGTTGAAGCAATTTAGATCAAACAATCTAAACAATCTTTTAATAGTCAGCTACTCACTTATAGACAAATGAGTTCCATTTCCTTCTCTTCTTGCCCTCTCCATCTACTTCAAAGTAAAATAAAGTGGCAGTGTAGCCTATTATTTTCTGGGTTTGCCTTTCTTTAATGAGTCCTATCTTTATTGATCCTCCTGAAAGCTGGGTACCATCTAGCCTGGGTAGTAGCCTATTTCATGATCAACACTATGGTCTGATGTTTAATAGGAGTTCATTAGAGGGACACAGACAATTTAAAAATCACAGTTTTACAACTCCAAACTTCAGTCCAACCTTTTTTATGACTATCCTTGTACATCGTGGTTTAGTAACCATGATGCTGAAAGCGGGGACAAAATATGTGAATTCTGCTCCTGGTTCTCCTTCAGTGCCTCCAATTCCTCAGTCAGTTCTTTGCCCTCCTAGCTGGAGCACAACCTCCAGCAGGTGCCGTATGCATGTGTAATATGGTTTGAATTTCAGTTGGAGCCTCCCTTGTGTTGTACGGCTGCTCCTATGCCTACAACTACTGTCACTACAACTTTCTTCTTGTTAAAAATTGCTTCATACAACAGCTGATAGACAAAATAAGTTTGAGGGAAAACTTTTCTAAATACATAAGTTCTTTTCAGTTGGGTTACCATGTGAGTTTTAGGCACCAAACCCTTCAGCATTTGCACTGGGAGGGAGAGGTCCAGGATGGCACTTCAGTACCTGTGTCAGTACATCTGGGCATAAAATAATACATTCAAGAGAGCAACAACACTGAATTACAACTACAACTAAACATTACTTCTGTACCTATGTTTCAAAACAGGTGCTATCTACTTCAGCCTATTAGATCTGCTTGTATTCCTTTCCAAATTTCCGAAGAGAAAATGTGTTTTGTCTAAGGAGAGGTAAAAATCTTTTAAACAACACAAACATGTAATCAAACAAAACTGACTCACTGAGTGACAGAGTAATATTCTGGAGATTTTGTTTGATCAGTAATATTCTACTTCTTGTAGCAGCAACTTATGTAATGAGAAAAGGACATTTTTAGTTCTTGTAGGCCTTTGGTCTTTCTATGTCACTAGATAAGGTGATGAAGTATACACTTTTGACTCTATCTTAAGATAAGGTATCATAGAATCATAGAATCGTAGAATCACTTTGGTTGGAAAAGACCTTTAAGATCATCGAGTCCAACCTTTAACCTAACCCTGACATCCCACCACTAAACCATGTCCCTAAGCACCTCATCTATCCTTCTTTTAAATACCTCCAGGGATGAGGACTCTACCACCTCTCTGGGCAGCCCATTCCAGAGCCTTACAACCCTTTCAGTGAAGAACTTTTTCCTAATGTCTAGCCTAAATCTGCTCTGGCACAGCTTCAAACCATTCCCCCTCATCCTATCATCTGTTACCAGGGAGAAGAGGCTGACCCCCACCTCCCTACAGCCTCCTGTCAGGTAGTTGTAGAGGGCGATCAGGTCTCCCCTCAGCCTCCTCTTCTCCAGACTAAATAACCCCAGTTCCCTCAGCCGCTCCTCGTATGACTTGTGTTCCAGACCCCTCACCAGCTTGGTTGCTCTCCTCTGGACGTGTTCCAGCAATGCAACATCTTTCTTGTAGTGAGGGGCCCAAAACTGAACACAGTATTTGAGGTGCGGCCTCACCAGCACCAAGAACAGGAGCATGATCACTTCCCTACTCCTACTGGTCACACTATTTCTGATACAGGCCAGGATGCCAAGGTAAACTCCTTGTCTGTTTGATCACATATAGGATCTCGCACTATTGTATCACTAAGGTAAAGGAACAGAAGTGGCAAATCTGCTATACTGGTACTGCCTGGTCTTAAACACTCCTGTTTCTTGAAATGTGATAGTAGCGCACTGCAAGTTATCGTGCCCAGATACCGCAACAGCAACAGACTGCTGGGGTGCGGATTTTGGAAAGAAGGAGCTGCCTTCAGCCCCTTTTCCACACTCACACAGTGCCAAAGACACCCCACAGCCCACACCGAGCAAGTCAAAAGTTCGTTGTGAGTTACCTGCTTTTGGCATCCACACACCTCACAGCTAATTATTTAGCTCATAGGATTGGAATGAGCGAAACTTGCCACTTACTTGGCTTAACATGCCCATTGTAGAGTGTGTTGCTTGGAAGCATCCCTGCAGCTATTTGTGCTACATAACATTCATAGTTTTTCCTCTAGTTTAGCACTCTGACAGACTTCAATGAATTTTACAATTCTTTAGGTGTCCACAACTACCTGTTGGTGCCCATAAGGATCAGCATCCCATTGTGCAAAGCTGCTTCATTTAAGACACTGCTGTTTTTACAGACACTGGCCGTAACTACCTTCCAGCATCTGTTATGCTGCAATTTCTTCAGAAGGAGAAGAAATCACAGTGCTTGTTTTCTGGAGCTGCAGCTGAGAATCTGCATGATAAGGTTTAATATCTAAACATTGAATAGTGTTTCCTGATGCTGTCTGAGCATCCCAGCCTCTTCAGACAGCTCTACTTTATTTCTTTTTGATTTGGATGAAAATTTTAAAAATCAGTAACCCATTTCAGTAATTAAGTAATTTTTAGGGTCTCTCAAACTGCATTTGAGTTTTGTTTAGCTATCAGAGGGCCATTCACTTACCTGCTTCTCTATCTGGTTTGGTCAGACCACATAGAGACATTCAGAAGAAACCGGAAGTATTTTGTTGGATTAGTCACATCATTACTTCTACAAAAGAAAGCAAAGAGACATTCCTGCATTGTGCAGCTCCATTACATGTGAAACAAACACGCTTTGTTAAAGAGCAGGCCAAACAAAAAGGGCATTTCTAATTTCATATCCTACTTCTGGGAAAGTTCTGTTGGTTAGTGGAAAGATGGAACATAAAGGTTTTCTACACCAGAAAGTATTATTGCTTGACCCAGTCTAATGAGTTTTGATCTTTGAATTGCCAGATTTTTTTTTACTGAACTGTAGTGAAATTACAATTGCAATGACTTTGAGGGAAATCCCTTGGAGAGTGAGATAAAATGTAAAATTCAGAGAAATTACTCATATGCATATTAATATAAAATGTGCAAAGAAGAATAAAGTAGAGAATAAATATTGATTCTTCTTTCTCTTTTTTCCTTAATTTCTTTAACCAGTTGTTTGTGTAAGAAAAAAAGAATCAACAATATATGATAAACTGGACTGTCTGATCTGCCATGTCATCTCTGGAGAGCACTTTACATGGAGGAAATTATCCAAAAGATGTCAAATCATCTGAATTTTTTCACAACCCTCAGTGATCTTTAGGTAAGGCCTCAATGTTATGCAAAATGCCTCCCCTGACATCATAAGGATTTTAAGTAGTAAGACTGCAGATAGAAATCCCTTTGAAATTACTATCAAAACTGTCATTTTCTTCTGGGGAAAAAGTCTGAATCCTGAAATGAGGGCAGTATATGTGTAAAAAAAAAAAAAAAAAAGGAAGGTTACATGTATTCTTCAGGCACGTTCACTGTGTCTACAGCTGATGCTTCTTTCTGGAATAATATTCAGGTATTATCTTTAACCAAGTTTTTGCCAAGTTGTCTCTAAGAATAGATTTCTATCATTTCTGCCTAACTAATTTCAGCTGTCACCAACATCAAGAGAGTACAATTGGTAAACAGCAGAGAGATAATAACAGGCTTTATGGGCAGTCCTCAGGAGGTCTGGTTTGACTGCTTTCAAAGATCTGGGTGAGCAATTAAATAGAAAGCTAGCTAAAACTGATCAAGGTTATGTCCTTGTCAAGTCTCTTGTTTCATTTCACCTCTTAAAAAATCAAGGAATGGAAGGTGCCAGGGAGCAGTGTGAGGGGACGCCTCAGGAGGGTGTGAATCAAAAGCAACCTCCTACCAGCTGAGCTCTCAGCGAGGGGTCCATCAGTAGCCCCACATACAGGAAGCGGGGAGCCAGGACCAGGAGCCACGCAGGACATGGGGATGGATTCCACCACTCCGTGGCAGAGCTCAGGGAAGGGCTGAGATGGCCCCTTGAGGCCAAGGGTGGGGACGGGTAGGGGGGCAGGTGAGCCTGCAGTTATGGCTTTTTGGTACCTTCAGAGCCCTGATGGGGGGCTGTGAAAGCCTCTCCACAAGATATGTGCCCTACACTGAATTGCAATGTAGAGAATACAGTGGATGTTAATGTGAATTACAGGACTTTGCCTGACATCCTTACAAAGAATCCCTACTTAAATGTGGAAAAGGACTGTAGGGGGCTTTGGTGTCAAAAGAGACTTCTGGGGAACTGCCTTATTTCATTGTAAAATAACACTTATGTTGACCTGACTTCCCTGAATGTCATGCCACTGTTGATAAAAATATCAGTTGTATACAGAGACCATGAAAAATTCTGTGATGTTGAAGGACATCAAGGCATATGGTGGTGAGAAAGGTGCAGCATGGGCAGAGGGATCCAGGGCAGCAGGACAAGGGAGAAATGAAGCATGGATGAGAGCCTGTACCAAGAGGGATAACAGGGAACTGATGAGTATAGGACAGGGTCACCAGGAGCATCAGTGGCCTACCGTGTGCAGAACTGGGCTGGGTGGCTGTCTTATGTCCACCTCCCATGGCATGGCCATTCCTTGATATAGCAACAGAGGGCAAGCATGGCTAGGCTGCATGTCCTGCCTAAGGAAGAAAAAGCTACTGCAGCTTCCAGGCCATATGAGCTTTATCATCCTGTGTGGTATCAGGATGGATGCAGCCATCCAAGGGCATTGGGTACTCCGGGGGACAGACAGAAATGATTATGAAGCCATGAAGCTGTGACTGTTTTCCCCATGATAATGCTGCATGCAGGACCAAGAGGACAACACTTGCCCTCAGGCTGTGCTGTTTTGCACGCTTGCTGGCCTGGAGTAGGAAGTTTGGTTATGCTTAACAAACCAGGTGTGACCTATAGCCTGACAGTTGAAGAAATCCGATGCGGGTTATGGACTTCAGGGGTAGGGGTAATGTTGCTGCTTTCCAGAGGTATTAAGAAAAATACCTGAACCCCCCACCTCCCCCAACCAAACCAGAATGAGTCCACTGAGAAGGCTGAAGGGTGCCCAGGACACATAAGGCAACGGCAGATACACACCCTAATTGTAACTTCATCTAATCCTCAGGGTGGTGGATCCCAGGCATCCGTCTATATGCCTGATAGTTGAGCATGAGCATCCTGGCAGGACAGGCTGACTTTTTTTTTTAATAAAAGGAAACAGGTCCAGGATGGAGGGATAGCTCTGTGCATCATCGTCTGAAAGACTGGAGATAAAAGCTGTGTTTAATAAAACACCTTCCTACACCATGTGTAGAAAGACAAGAGATAGTAGCCAAATCACTATGGAAAATTAGGATTTTATGGATTTTTACAGTTTGGATTATTTTATGTATTTTTAAGAGTATAATATTTAGTAGAATTTCTTTAGATTCTTTTGAAAAAATAAAGTTTCATACTTAATAAAGCCAGCTGAAATTTTCACATCAAATGTTTTAAGAGCAAAAAATAGATGTATATGTATACATATATGTATACATATACATATATGTATATTTACACGCATATTCTGAAATGGTAAAGGTTGCCTAGAGACTTTAAAAAGGACAGTCATTAATTTACTGGAGCGAAGACGGGTTTGTGAACCAAGGGGTCATTTCAATTTCACAAAATTGTTTGTTTTGGAAAAAACAAATTAACCCAAAAATAATTTTGTTGTTTTACAATTATTCTCTACATAGAAATGACTATGTCTTGCAGCTTTCTTTCCTTTAGCTTTATTCTAAAATATTTAATATCTTTAAGAACACTAAGATCCAGCACAAAACATTTTCCCTGTCCCCAAATTATTTTTTCACCTTGCTTATCACCAAAAATTTAAACTGTTTTTAATTCCCCTGCCTCAGGGAAATACTTCAGGATTGACAGAAACCAAACAAATTAAGCATTGCTAGAACTTAATTCTAGATGGAATTTAATGACATTTTCATCCTACTTCCCTAACAGTTGTTTTGAGATTCACATTGTTGGATTTTACATGCATTTTAAAGACAGAATTCAGTATAAGTGATATACATCCTTACAACATGATGGCAAACATAGGGGCAAAAAAGAATGCCTCAAATAGTTCTGAGAAAACAAAGTATTAAAAATAAAAAATTATCTAAAATGTTCTTCAGTTTAAATGGGTCTTGATTCAGGCAAATGATTGTCCTCTTTTAAGAATTCACCAACATCATTCATTTAGAGTTACTAATCTCCTCTCTACTTAAAGATCATTAATTCTTTAGCTAATTAAAGTATAATTCCTCACAAAATTTAATAATTGTTTCATGTACACATTATTCCTTTTCATTTATCTTACTTGAAGCTAATTAACTTATATGTTTCTGTAAGGCCCTTAGAGGAATGAGCTATATGAAAGAACTGGGATGTTTTTTGCAATGAAACAGATAAGTGAAAGTGATAATTTAATGAATGTTCTGGTCCAGATTTTTACCTCAATTACATTGTGGTGAAGAGCAGTGTTGAATAACTGAGTATATAATTGAAATCACAACCTGACCTTCAACAGCAGCAACTCAGTATTTTAAGTAATACCTTCTAGCACTGTGCATTCACAAATGTTTATGGGTACTGCAAGAACAAACAACTGTGGCAGCTTTAACATGTCAACCAACTACAACATGATACTTCCTTGAGGACTAGAAAGAAATCTTCCTTTGTTTTAATGTTTTTGGGTGCTTTTATTTCTAAATATTGTCCTGAATTAGTGCTTCCAGAAATCATGTAATTTTGCTTTTCCAGATGAATCAGAGTAGGAAACATTGGAAGAATATCTATGACAGTGGCTTTTATGGAAGACCTCAGTATTATCCAGTCTTTCAAGTTAACCATAGGTAAAACTGACAAACAGTGAATGTTTAGTTCAGTGGTTGAGACATAAGAATAACTTGGGTTGAAATGAAGTTTATGATTTAAAAAATGTAGAGAAATGAGAAAAAAAAAATGTTGGGTCAGCCCAAAAAAGTTTTTTCTTTTTAAATGAAAACTGATACTTCAAGAAAAGTCAGTCCTTGATATAGTAGCCAAGCATTTAAAAAAAAAATTAAGAGATTGAAAATGAATATTTGAATTAATATTTCAATAAAATAATTTTATAGTTCTTAAACAAATGAAAAGAAATCTTTGTTTCTCTGTCACCTGAAATGCCTTCCAAAATCAGAAGGGTTTTATAATTATTTCCAACTCCTTTGAAGGTTTTGTTGTTAAATTAAACTGTTAAAAACCCTTTAATTTCTGTCTTCACTGTCAGAGTAAATATATTTTTTTCCTTAAAATTTACCTGCATTTGGTTTGAAAATGAACCTGACCTTTTGCACAAAACAACTAGCTTTTGTTGTTTTAAAACGTGTTTTTATCTCTTCTGGCTACAAATAAAGCTTGAGTACATGAATTATAAAGTGTCCACAAGCAGAACAAAAAGAGAAAAGAAAGACATTGACTTCATTGCCTTTTCAATCTTGGACCTAGAAATCACTGCTTGTAACTTTGGATATTTGACTCACGGTCTGAACATTTGCAGTTGACCCTGAGTTGCAGCAAAGTGGAGAGCAGTAATCAGCGGCAGTAGATGTACCCTGGCACTCTGCAAGGATAATTCTCATATTCTTCCAAAAACGCAGAGAAAAGATTTTTCCTGCTGAGCAGATCTCTTCTCAATTTTTATTTAAAATATGATGCCTAACCACCTCTTTGACAGCACTTTCACTTTCCATACAAATTTCTAGGTCAGACTTGCAGACAGAAAAGAGGTTTTGGACAATTTAGTTTTGTTTCAGATGCATATCAGCATGTCTGAGTGCCTGGTGTTTGAGTATACGAACAATTTCAAGTGCATGCTACACTAGTTAGAAACTATGTCAATCTTCCAGGCTGATTTATTGAGTGAGGCCCTCAGCTGCATCCTGGCCCCATTTGCCTGCATAAAAAGGCTAAAGCAGCATGCAGAGATTTCCAAAAACCATTATTTATTCCGGACTGTCACCTCTGCGGCACAGGCAGTGTGGAAGATAAGCTCACAGGAGTGCCTCGCAAGCTCTGCTCCAGGTCTTGGGCCAGAGCAGGAAGGCAAAGCCTTACCTTAGGATATTGTTGCCAGTTAGATGTCATTGTGGTGAGCTCATGTATATGGCAGTAAAGACAGGCAGGCCTGAGGACATGGACTTTTTCCCCAGAGAACATGGACTTTTTCCCCAGAGGACATGGATTTTGCTATATATGCAGCTGCTGAGAAGATAATACAAGTCTAGAACAGCAGCTGAACAGCCTGGGGTTACTTTTTCCTTCAGCGGGAGTTTTTCTGATTCATGACATCTTCATAAAACACTTGCTACTATTAAAAAAATTTGTCAATCGTATTTAAAAAAAACCCCACAAACAAACTGAAAAATATGACAGCAATGTGTTTGCAATCTCATCTTTCTATCATATATCTATATTCTAGTTTCACATTAAGAGAATTTACAAGTCCTTCAAGGAATCAATTCACTTTACATCATATACAGTAAATCAAGTTCTCTTTGAAATATACCAGTGGCGTAAATGCTTAATGTTAAACTTCTGTCCTAATTCACACTAATTCCTCATAATGTAAACCAGATTCAGCAACTGACTAGTGTTTCTTGTGCAAAAATCATCTATACAACTTCTGCATACCTTCCAAGAACTAATTACGTGGATATATGTAAGTCTGTCTTAGAAAACACAGGGTTTAAAGGAAGCTCCTGCTCTTTTCAGGAAACAAAAGGTACATTAGTTATAATTGCTTTGCTCTGAATTGTTCAGTCAGCTTAAAATGCAGTATAAAATATTAAGGGCAAACCTCTGTTAATTAATTATAACAAGACACTTTTTGCTTATTTTCTAATTTCAGCAGATTTAAATGGATAGTACCTCCTGCAAAAATATTATACTTAGTGTTGTTTTAGCTTTGTTAGCATCATGTCACTACACAAAGAAGAAATCATTCTCTTCCCGACTATCCCGTTAGAAGCCCGTTCTTCCTGGGAATCCATCAGCAGAGGCCTCCGGTTTTGACCAAGGCAAGCGGTACCCAGAAAGAAGGGTTTAACAGGCACTTGCAGGCGTGAATACCGCCTGCCCATGCGGAGTTGCCCCTGGGAACTGACAGGTTCACCCGTGCCGCAGCAGCAGCTCAGCTCCCCTGAAGGCATTAAGCACTGGGACAAGATGTGAGGGAGCACAGACCCCTCTGCCTGGGGAGCAGCCAGGGCAGCCTGAGGAGCCCAAGCAGGAGTTTCACTGTTTTCATGGCTGCCTTCCCGTCACAGCCCTGGAGGCTTCACCTGCTCCCACGGCAGCTGCCCAGCAGCTGTGCAGGACAACTACAGCGGGAGAGGATGGATGTGTGAGCACGGGTGCTGAAAAACATCATTTGGAACCTTGGTGATAAGAGTCATAAAGCTTGGTACTCCATGGCCAATTTTACTGTTTTGCTAGAGATAACCTAATAAAAAAGCCATTGTTCAGAAGTTACTTTTATGTGAAATTTCATGTGAAAATGGAGGTTCATTCTAAAGTTAATATTGTGATGCTAACTTTATGATATTGGAGTGAAAATAAGAACTCCAGCTTTTCCATATTGACTCTTACAAAATGATGCAGGCTTTCTGGAAGCATGACACTGTCTTTAGGAAGGCGTGAAGTTGTCCGGGACTTATTGGTGTTATTTCAGTTGCATTTGGGAGCATTAGTTTAATATTCTTGAGGGGGCATGAAGTGAGAGAGGAGGGGTTGAGCACGTAGCACTCACTAGGGCTTGGAAGGGGGGTTTTCTCCACAGCCTGATGAACTAGAAACCCATTTTGCTTTTTCAAATAAACACTTATTCTTGCATAGGCTCTTGAGTTGGGATACTGTGGCTTTATGGAAAACATTAAATGTTGAAGAATTATTTTAAAATCTGACTAGGAAATAGTTTACCTGTGTTTTATAAGTCTTTGCAATGTGACTGGTGGCACAAGTGTTCATGTGCTATTACTGACTCCAGCTGAACGAAAACAGAAAGAGACATGAATAAAAGACAGTGATAGAAACAGGAACACTCGGGCCCAACAGGAGTTTGTGACCCATTGGGCACACTATTTTTTCATAGTGGTTTAGTCATCTCTTGCCAGTGACAAAATTACTTACTGACCTTACAGTGATACTGTGAAAAACACTCCATGCTTTCTTGATTCAGAGAGGCTTCTGGAGCTCCATATGAACGCTGTCAAAATGTATCTAAATAATTTATTGATGATAAGGTCCTATCAGAAGGCAAAGAAAGAAGGGGACGTTGCCTTCTCTGGTCCAGTGTGATGGATAATGCAGGGATAGAGACAGAAGTATGATTTCTACATTGCCCCATGGAAAAGGAATTAGCTCAGGAATCTTTCTTACTTCCCAGATACCTGAGTCCCCCCATATCTGTCACAGAGAAAATGTGGCAAGACTGAATTACATGGATACCATGCAGTTTAACCTTTTTTAATTTCCTTCCTCAAACTTGCAGTGAAGGGGAAAAGCAAACGACCTAATACAGCTGGAATAAGACACCATCAAGAACCCCAGGGTCTGGCTAGCTTAGATTTTATGTAATAGCAGTCACTCATTACGTGAAGGAAGAACTGTATGTTTTCTTCTTTGGTCTTAAAATCACCAGTTCTATGAAGCTTTAGACTGGCTATATTTTAATTTGCATAGAAGAGGCTACTATGGTAACCCTCTTTGTGTTGCTAGGGCAACAATTTAATAATAATTAGTTCCTTTAAAACTAATTCACCTTTAATAGAGCATTAAAGGTTACACACAACACTTCCAAAAGGTGTGAACTTTCTGTGGGAAGGAGTCATGCTACCATTTATAACACATCAGAAAGACAACCTTTTTTTCTTTTCATTGTTTTTTTTTTACTCCTCTTGCCATATTGACACATATTTATGTGGCTTGTGTCCCATGTACAGTCTCCACAATATTTTTGTACTTGGAAAAGATACGCTCAATATTATAAAATTTCAACAGGACTGCACCGATTCAGGTCTCCCAAATTAATGAGTGTCTTTATGTCCTTACAATGTTCTGCTCTAGCAGAAAATTGTATGCAGGAAAACTGTTTTTCCACCATCCCCAGTAAGAAGCGACAAGGTTTATTACCATCAATGGGCATGTGTTACAGTGCACCATGTACTAGAGGCACCCTCGGTCAGACACGGCCGTGAGAAGGTTGGGTAGGACTGTGGGGAAAGGGTTGTCTTGGAGGGCCCATGGCCAGGCAGGGCAGGGCTATGGGAAGCTGGAGATTGGCCCTGCTGTGGCATTGCTGGAGCAGGGGCTGATAGCCCTGGGAGCTGAAATTGGGTCCTGGGCCATGGGCAGGGTGGGGGGAACCTTCAGGTCCATGACTGAACAGGGCATTTGAAGCAGCTTTCCAAGTCAGGAAAACTTGAATTCAGGTCTAAGGTGTACACCTCTGATGTGAACTTCATAACATGGAAAATTTCACTTTATGTAAATTCAGTTAAATGACAATTCAACAGTTGTGAAATTTGAGTCTGAATCCACACTTCCTCCCTAATTTACCCACCAGGAATACAGCTTTTATAAACAATATTCACTACTCGCTTCTCTGCTCAGCAGAACTTGGAAGTTAAGGGTGAGAAAACCCTCCCTGATGACATTTTGCTCCTGATCACCTCTGTTGAGTGGCTAATATTCAACTAGTACACTTATAACCTTGAACTTTTCCCTTGGAGTTCTGGAGCATCAATACCTCTCTTTAAAAGTCTTACCCAAACTGCCGTGGACAGTCTCTCACGATAAGCAGAGTACCTCACCAAAAAACTGAAAAGCGGTTTGCACTGCCCTTCCCTTAACTGCCTGAAGGTTTCGTGTGCAAGGTGGTTAACATTACTTGCTTTCAGGAGTGAAACTCAATCCCCACAGTGGGGCTTTGGTACCTGCAGAGAACCGCAGATTTCACAAGTGGCCTGACATTTAGTTTCAGATAATCCTGAATCCTATGCAGAATTTCAGATTTAAATTTCCTCTGCCTTGTTATTTGAGGTTCCATTTGCTGGTGCAAACTCAAGTGATACTCTAGGCTGCATGAGAGTGCTTAGGAGCAACATTTCTCCCTCCTCTCCCCTCCCCATCCATACTCAGACCACAGCCAAGGAGTGGCAAGCCTGTTTTTCTGTCACTCTCCCCCACAGCCACCTGAGGACGGAGATGATGAGAAATGGGAAACCCCCTGAAACCACTGCCCCTATGGCTCAGAGGAGTTTGGGGAGTGCAGATAAAAGAAATTACAAGAGTGTAAAGGAAATGGGTCTGAAAGGAGAAACATAGCTGAGGCACAGCTATTTCTCTGATGTGTTGGGATGCTCTGCTGAGCCCTTCCCAGCACAGTGACACCACACAGGTAAGCAGATTCCCAACTCCAACAAGCTGAAATGGCTAAAAAATACACAAATCTGTCCTTGTTGCAACATGGGGCTGACAGTCTGCTTTTTGATGCCTGTAGTTATTATTGAAGACATTCCTTTGAAAGGTAACCAGAAGAATAGTGAGAACACAACAGTTTTCTAATCACCCTCAATTTATCTGGCTTTTCATCTATCATAAAATATTGGGTACCACCTGGTAAAGAACCCTTCCCCCATCTCCCTCCCCAGCACTTTTTTTAAAGCAGCACTGATGAATCTATCTGACTAGGGGCTGTAAAAGGAAAGCAGATGGCACACTTATCACCCAAAACCCAATCCCACAACCTTGTCCTTTACAAGTGTCTCTGGTGAGGAGGCAACTTGCTAATGATAGCAATTAGCATCATGGAAATACCAGGAAGGCCAGAACCTTGCAGACAGCATTTCTGATAAGCTCTGGGATTGATGCTTTTGAAGCCATTCAGACAGATAGAAACCATTAGTGTCTAATGTTAATTCATCACAACTAATCAGGTCCTATGGGTTTTTACTGTGGTGTAACAGTACCTTGCTAGGAAATGCTAAAGCAAGGAGAAAAAAGCAGAGATCTTTGTCTTTTGTCACAATGCAGGACCCTCGCATTTTTGTTTATTACTCTCATGTTATATGGACATACAACATCAAGCTGTCCTGTGTATATTGTGGTTTGGTGACAGTCACTCTTTTTCCTTTAAACTAACTTTTTCCACCGAAGGAGGGGAGAAACATCCCACAACAATTTAGTTGAACGAACCTTGGGCATAGCAACTAATTTCAGTATCGCTTTAGCCTGTAATTTTATTCTGTAATTGTAGGACTCCTTCTTGAGAAGGATGCAATGATAGAAGCAGAGGTGCCTGGTAAGAGCAGGATAGGGCTTTCAAAGAACAGTAGTTTGCAGAAGACTAATTTGTGAGTGTCCCTGCAGCAACCTGCAGAAACTGAGCACTTTTCCTCAGCTTGATGTATTAAGACTACTGATCAAGAAAATGAATTTAGAAGACGCAACATTTGCAACTAAGTTTCATTATAAACTCAATTTTGGCTCTCTTTGTACAACTCACAAAGATGTTTTGGTCATAACACTGGTAAACTGACTTTTTTTTTTCCTGAAATAGAGAAACTCTACCAATTCCGTAGTGAAACATCTCTCTTTTTCAGTGCATTTCTCAGCCTAAGTGACTTACCCCCTTGTAGGTGATGCGGAAAGAAGTGAGATTAAGTCTCGCTTTGACAAATGACCCTGGATTTTGCCCTGGTAGGTCTCAGTAGGATAAATTCAGAAAACCATAATTCTAAAGATTGTCTCAAATTCTTAGCTGTTTGAATGGTGAAGAGCCATAACAAGCTTCAAGGACAATGCCAGCTTATTACTGAGAACACATCTTCCATTTAAAACTGAATAAAAGTTGATCTCTATGCAGCTTTATTACACAGACAAAACACAAACTCTACAATACTCACTAGGAAAAATATTTGTCCAGTAAAATTGAAACAAAGCAGGAGGATTCTGTTGTGAATTCAACCATGTTTACTTTCCAAATGTTCGTGTTAGAATTTTCATCTACAGGTTACTTTTACGGTAATTTAAAAGTATTCACGGATTCATTTTGACCTGAAAATGTGGTGATTATTTTGTTAAGGTAGATATTTTATAGCTGCATAGTTCCTCACTTGTAACAGTGGGGCTAAGGGAAAATGCATACCTAGACATGAAATAATAAGCAGATATACGTACACATACAAATACATCCATCTGCACATATTTTCCATTTCTTTTGAATGGTTCAGGTCTTGGCACAGGCCAGCAACCTGTGGTGAAATTAAAACATTGTCTCACTCACATTCCTGACAGAAATTCATCAGCACTCACAGTGGCTCTGGGGTTACCAAGTGTTTGGGCAGGTAAACTAGGGACTGCAACTCAACTTCTGTTCGATCCCTCGTGATGTTCCCTCCGGTCAGAAAAATGGAACATTAGCGAGATAACATCTGGCATCTCATGCTGTCGCATTTGTTCAGAAGATCAATAGAAGACCTCTTTTCACAGGGCAGTCAATCTGTTACCTTTTATAAGCAGTAAATTCACTTATGGAGAACATGAATACAATAGACATTCATTTACTTTGATCATGGCCAGATCTTGACATTCAGTTTCTACTGTAAGAACAATCATTCTGAATGGTTTGATGTTCTTCCCCTCCTGAGCTATAACACTAAAAAGTCAATCTTGTTAAGTATATGAATAAAAATCATTCTAACCTGAAAAATATGAAAATCTAACCATGTTTCCAGGCTCCTTAAGCCATGTTTAACGCAGCTTTGGTCTTGTTCAGCCTTTCCATGGTCAAGTTCCCTCCCACTTTTCCTGTTTTGTATTCCTGAAATCTCTCACGGCAAGGACCATACATGCTTCCTTTTCTTCCTCCTCAGTTTTCCACTTACTGTTTACTATACTGTGCTTTTATTTCTTTTTGCTTGGGTGCCTGGGCTCACTTCTCTCCCCCACTGTCCAGTCTCTATGTACAAGCCACACACTCTCCAGGATTTCCAGGCCTGGAAGCATAAAGTAGCTTCTTAACAGGCTGCTCACTAGGAACTAGTCTCTTGCAGCTGAGAAACTGAGTATTTGTATATTAACCCCTTTGTGGCTCGCAAATACTAATGAACACCACTGATCTGAATAATAATTAATATAACTGGCTCATAGATGGTCCTGCATCTACAGTTAAATTGTCTCTCTACAGTTTAAATGTTTGTGTGTTTTCTGTTTCTTCATACCGAGGACAGGCTGAGAGAGTTGGGATTGTTTAGCCTAGAGAAGATAAGGGTCCATGGAGACCTCACAGCAGCCTTCCAGTTAAAGGAGGCCTACAGGAAAGATGGGGAGGGACTCTTTATCAGGGAGTGTAGTGATAGGATGAGAGGTAATGGTTTTAAACTGAAAGTGGGTGATTTAGATTAGATGTTAGGAAGAATTTCTTTGCAGTGAGGGTGGTTAGATACTGGAACAGGTTGCTCAGAGAAGTTGTGGATGCCCCATCCCTGGAAGTGTTCAAGGCCAGGTTGGACGAGGCTTTGAGCAACCTTATCTAGTGGAAGGTGTCCCTGCCCATGGCAGGGGGGTTGCAACTAGATGATCTTTAAGGTCCCTTCCAACCCAAACCATTCTATGATTATTTCTTTCTGATTTCTCTCTGCCAATCAGTAGCTTATGGCTCATTAGCACTCTAAAACATTCTGAGACTTAGAAATGGATAATTGGTATAGAATGTAAAAGTTGCCATGTCCAGACCATCCAATGGCCTGACGAAGCGGCAAATGTCTAAGAATTGTGCTCATGGTCTCACTTTGCTCAGTAACAGGAATCTGGCCTTGGAAGTTTAGTAGCACAGACCGTGGGAATCTCATATAGCACAAGTAGGAACACTGAAGCTCACAAAACCTTACAGCAGCTTGATTCAAGGCATGTATTGGTGATAAGTTTCAAAATCATGAAGTAAATAGTTTGTCATGTACTGCATGGTTGGATAGCCCATTGTTTTCTATCACATGGTGTCAGACTATAATTTTGAATATATATATTCACATATATATTAAAAAAATATATAATACAAATATATACACAGTAAATCCCAGGCTGAGCTTGCTCCAACTGCTGCAGTTGCAGCCCATGTTTCTGTTTTGATTCCAAGAACATCTGGCAGAAACTGATTGTCAGCAGCTGGTGAAGTAGGTAACACCGAAAACCAGATCAGCCAACAATTTGAGCGAAGTTCACCTAATAGCAGAAGTAACTATAAGGCTGCAGTTGCCAGAGAGTTACCAGTGTTACCAGAGAGGCCTCTGATGACATCTCCCCTTCTAAGGGATGTGTTGCTGAAACAACTGCATGAATTTTTGGTCAAGAACAGGAACCAAGTTATACTGTGCTAAGGATTTTTCTGCATCAGAACATTTAGTATTGAATAAGAGATAATGAAAGTATTGAAGACTAGGAGAACTGTTTTTTCCAAACTAGTTTCATGAAATTGCCTTACCGAGATTTGGAGAGTTTCCCTGTAAAGTTTTTATACATTTGCATTATGCATTTAACTGTGTCAGAATTGAAACCATCATGTTATCCTGGTGAATTATGTCTCTCAAACATAATTTTTCTAAGGTGCTCACCATGCAGTAAATGGAGTTGCTTATAAAACTTGTAATTTCTCTGTGTAAGTGGTATGGGTCTACCACTTCTGGCTACGTCTATGCTAATAGCTTAGTTACAACTCTAAGCTTTCATTCAAGCTAAAAATCTTGTTTTGGCTATAATATGCGTCAGCCTGGATTTGGCTTTCATCCAGAGCAAGCCAAAAGGGCTTCCCTAGCAGGAATATTTTTATGGAAAAGCTGGCTTATGCAGAAGTTTTGCCTTCTACAAGCCATATTGAAGACATGTCATGAACAGCTTGCTTCTGTCAGCCAGAGCCCACGTTTGAGCACAGTTGCCAAAGACACGCAGAAGCTATGAATGTACAGGGTGTTGGACAAATGGTTCTTTGAAGTGAGGGGACCTTAGAGAAGCAACCAGAAAGGCAAGCATTTCTGACAGAACATAGTGACTATGCTCTTAATTCCTAAAAGCCTAAAGGAATTATTCACTTCTGCTTGCTCCTGCTGAGCCAGCACACCCCCAGGGGAGTGAGCTGCCCTCGACCAGGGCTCAAACATAAGCAGCAACAAGAAGTGAGTTTGAATCACAGTCTTCTCTGCTGAGGTGACCACGCTTGTCTTGATAAGAACTCACTTGCCATTCCCATCCCCGATCAGGTTTGCAGGGTTGACAGTTAGAAATACAGTTCTTTCAACAGAGGTTAACTTATCACAAGCTTTTTATGGAAATGTATGAAAAAATTGAGTGAAGAAGATGTATTTGCATAGGCTGTACAAACAGGATCAACATAGTCTCTTGGAGATGAATCCAGTACAGTTTTGATTACATGTTATTTGAGAATCACAGGCGATTATTAAGAAATAAGCCTAATATAATTCACAGAATATCAGATTTGTTTAGCCTGGTGAGATACTCCAATCGCCCTTTCTTCTTATGCACCTTTCGTCAATCCTCCAGTTTCCTGATTTAAATGTTAAGACGAACCTGCACCTGGAGATTCACAGGCTTGCTTTGGAAATTGTCCAGAAGAAAATATAGATGAAAATGACTGATTGGATGACTACAGTAAAAATGGATGGCAAAAAGACCTGTGAAGCCAATGAACTATAAAAAGGGAGAAAAGAAATATCAGGTTTGCAGGTAGAATGCAGTGTTCAAGTCCGAGATGAATACGTAGTACTAACAGTTTCTTTTTCTATCTCTGTGTACAATGCTGGTACACTAGAGACAGCAGATATTAAAACAACCTAGTTACCAGATGTGTTGAGCTACCTTATTTCAAGATCAAGTCCTGAAGTCAGAACTGAATGAGACCAACTAAGGAAAACATCAGATACTGACAGAAAACATTTTGTCTTGTCCCCTGTAGTTCCAGTTAGAGATATATGGAATTATAACCCCAAGACTACTTCACCTCTGTTTCCTGGTAAATCTTATTGCTCCACTTAACTGGAAGAAAGGAATACTGAGTGGAATAGGTAGCAGAAAGAGATCAGTGAGAAAAAGAAATTTTCCAGGCATAAGAAAATAAAAAGCTGGTAAGAGAGCAATAGAATAAATTAAAATAACATTTCATAAATGTTTTTTATCTTGTGAAGGAGTATGCAATAATATGTGACATTGCACATAATGAATTCCAAGCAGAATGCAAAACACTTTAGAATGGGTGAGGACTAATTTTCTAAGTGACTTACTTGTCTCCAATGTTCTCTTTTATTCAGTTTATTGTTACAGCAGAGGTTCTGTTGCCGCATTGAAACATAGATCAGTTATAGTCAAATGGCATTGTTTTGTATGAGAAGGGATTAAATTCTTTTTATTTTCTCCTGCTTTTTGTTCCTCTGTTATGAAAATGAGCTTTGCTACTTCATGTGTTTTCCAATTCAGTTACTGCATTGCTGAAATATTGTTGCTAGCTTGTTTGGTTCTTTTTTCTTTCCAGCCTTCATCACCTTGGCTATTTCATGTAAAAAAAGAGACGGCCAAATCCCATTCTTGCCATTATTCTGAACCCCATTTCCAGTTTGCTGCATCATTTCCATGATACAAATTCTTGGTAGTGCTAAATGAAAAGAACAAGACATCTTTATCACACAGAACTGTCTAATAGCAAGAACAGTATTTAGCAGTCTTTTACTGGCTTGCTGACAAAGGGTTTGGGGCTGCAGTAATGCCCTGGCTTCCTGTTCCACCAGGTTCCTCCTCCTCTTGGTGTTGCCCAGCCCCTGGCAATTCTCTCTCACCGTGGTCTTCCCTGCTGTGTTTGTCTAGATACTGAGGAGTGGGTGAAAAATGGGGAGAATTTTTGCCCCAGTTAGTAGCCCTTGTCAGCTTTTAAGATGTGCAGAACAGGAGCCTAGCGGAGTTGGAAGAAATTCTCTGATTGTGAGAGGAAGAGAGTGGAGAAAAGGAGATGGCAGGGCACCCTCAGTCCAGAGCATCCGGTAGTTGTGGTGCTTCAGAGACTGCCTTTCTATCTCTTCCTGCTATTGAAATGTATCAAGTCACTTGATTTTTTTGTAGTCCCCACAAATGCAAACCACCAATTTCTTCTATGCAAAATGAATCCTATCAGACATAGCCATCAGGGTTTAAGACATTGAGGAAAGTATCACAAGGGGCTTAAGTTTGACTTGTTCTCTTAAAATAGAGAAGATCTCAAGGTGTATAATCCTTTCCCCAGTGCTTCTCAAATAAAATTTTACTTGCTGCCATAGGTAATGGATGTCGTCGTGGTTTCTCCACAGAAACAGCTTCCAAGTATTGGACTTGTACAAATGACATCACAGCACACACCAGTAATGACTGTCATGTGTCAAGACATTATTTCACCTGACTGATATACTTTCTTCAGGTATAGTTAGGCATTTTTACAGAAACCAGTTACACTTTACAGAGTATTTTAAACCATTTGAATTGAATTTGTAATTCCTCACAGTACAGTTTTGACATGGAAATGAGATACTAATACAGATCTATCCCTTGGTAGGGAAAAAGGGATTTTTCTGAAGTGAATCCCAACCTAATTCTTGTGAAGTGGGGGAGAAGAACCAGCAATCTTTAAAAAAAAAATTGAATATTACTAAATGAATGTAGAAAATTTAAATGAAGTTCTGATAATATTATAACATGGTTTTACAGTCTAATTTCAAGCTCATCTTCAGAGTTTATTGGTTCTCATATAAACACTGCAGGTACATTATTTTTTGTTAGAACTGAGCTGAAATCTATGATGAGGGACTTGATAATTACTTGAGCAATATAGATTTGATTACAACACGTATGTAACATTTTAGCCTTAGTGAAATCAATGGATTTAAAGCTGTGCACACTACCTATGGACTAGGTGTTATTCATTTAATGGATTTTCATCTAAATGAAAGGCTGATGGAGAAAAGTAGGATGGGAGTCACTCTCAAACAGTTTTTCAAAAGTGTCTTCTCCTGATTCACCTCTTGTCCTCCTTCACAGCACACATTATCTTCCCATGAGGAGAGATTTTTCTTTTTTGGCTTTCCAAGAAAAAGTAGTGAAAGAATTAATAGGATAATGTCAGCAAAGCCTTTTAAAGTCTGAAAGCATTGTATTAAGTATTTTTTTGACTTTGAGGTCGAGGAGCTTCCATTTCAACCTTAAGCTCAAAAAAAATTATTTCATTCCCTAACTCTCTGCTGAGGACAACCTCTTGACAAAATTACCTAGAAAAAGATTTTAACAAGATAAATTGGGCTTTCACAGTTGGAATGTGGTTTTACAGATTTATTCACAGGGGTTGATAATGGGTGTCTACGTCCCTTTTTCAAAGGATCTCATAGCATACCTGAGAGAATGACTAGACTAGTTCTCTTTTCTGACTACTAGAAACATGCTTAGCAATTACTCCTGTGTATTTGGAGACACTAACTTTGTTAGTATAACTGCAGTGTAATATCTGCTGTACTTCATAACACCCTCTGAAAAACTCTCTGTTACTGGGTCTTTCTCACTATGTAAAGGCATTACAGTGTGTCAGCATTTTAAGCTGTAAAGTTCTCAAGGTTGAAAAAAAAGTTAAACTATAGCTGGCATCCATTTTTTTCCCCTTTTTGCTTTATCTTCTGTTGCCATTTAAAGGTTCCTGTAAAAACAAAGGTCTTGACCTGAACTCTGAGTGTAGCTGAGGTTTTGATTCATTCTGACACCTCTGGCAAGGACAGTCCCATAGCCAGGGACCTTCAGACAATTTCAGAAGGAATAAAGCATTCCTTGCTGTTGTTGTAGCATCTCAGGTAAAAAAAAGGCCAGCAATTATTTTAATAAGCTTTTTACTCTTTTGGTGGCAAAGGTGAGGAACCATCAGTGGAGGATGAGATCAAGATGTCACATAGTTTAATACATCTGCTCAGCCTAGCGCAGGCTTCATTTCCTGCTTACTTGACATAGCCAGCAGAAAAAAACCTGCAGAATCGCATGTAAAGTATTGAAAATATCCTGGCACGAGCCAGTGTTTCACACTTACCCAGACATGATGCATCTGATATTTTTTAGCCAGGTTTACTATTGATGGGACTCTATGTAATTTTGAGGATTTGAAGCTGCTGCCCAATAATTGCTTCTGGAACAGCTTCATAAGTAAATAATTTTACTGTCACTGCACACCACTGCAGTCATCAGCTGCATCAACAGACAACTTTTCATAGTTGACTAACAATATATCCACTATGTCTTAGTGATACTGGTTGTATTAAAGTCATTTACCTGGTATGGCATAGCATCATAGGACAGGGCTGTAGAAAAAAAAAATCAGGGATCTTGCTAGATAAAGGGTGCATGCAGGTATTGAAGATTATTCTAGCAAAAATCATTGCCAAACAAACAACTAGTTCCAATGCTGAAAAGGTCACTGGCAAATGAAATGTTCTTTAAAGGATTATGTAATTCCTCATATGGGTTTTAATACCAATTTACTGAGCACTGCCTGCAGGTTCACAGAGCTTTAGATCAGATTTTCAAGTTAGTAATGGATAGAGATCTATGTCACTTCTGCAGCCAGAAACTGCTTGAAGTAGAAAGCAGGAAAACAACATGAAATGAATGCAGTGGGCATTTATCTTCACAGAACCAGTGCTTTCAGCATAGCACATCAGAAAGCATTACATTCAGATTGTCCCCATCATACAACATAATCAATATGGAATTGACCTTTTGCATTCCTTGGATAGTTGCAGTGTTCTAAGGCATTGAAATGAATAAATAGATGCTCTCAAAAGATGGTAAGTGGCTGCCCTCTGTCTCTTCTGCAAGTAAAAAAGAACTTCCCTGTTAACACTGTCTCCCATCACTTTGCGAAGGGTAGAAAAGCAAAATAGCATATCTTACTTAATTAAGAGTCCAGTCTACCAGCCAAATAGCTTGCTCGATCCAGAACTGTAGAATTCAACCTTTAGGTTTCATTTAACATATAGGACACTCTACTGTGTCTAAAATTAGAACTGGCTGCATTTCAAAACAATTTCTATGTAAAAAAAAAAAAACAAAACAAGTTTTGCTGTTAGGTTTTTAATTAAGAGTATTTAAAGCATTATTTACAGAACTTCTTGCAGAGACTATAAATGAAACTTTAGAATTTAAATGAGAAGCTTTTCCTTCCCTGCTGCAAATAGGAATATCCTTACTGGCTATAAATTTGCTATTTTCAATGTATGGCTTGAACCTCAAACTGTTTATCTATACAGGTCAATCATCTGTTAGGTACTCAAGAAGTTCTTTACTTAATTCTAAATTAAATTAGTGCTAAGCAGCAAAAGATTACCTGGCATCTAAAAAAAACCCCCCCAAAAAAGCCAAACCTGTTTATAATATTTTTCCTAAAACACAGTTTTACAGTTTTGCATATATAAGACAGTTTTGGTACCCTACTGTGCTTTCTCTATTCTCTCCCAGCTGGCTTTTCCCTAGTTAATGTCATAGATTTGTGTTCTCCAGTCTCAAATTTCAGAAGAGTTTTACAATATATCTAATATTTTCCCATTTTCTCTGATACTTTCTGTTAGTTCTGTGTTCCAAGATGTTTGGATTCACTTGATTTTCATTTTTCTTAAAAGAACAAAAAATATTTCCTGTTTTTTTATAGTATCTGTCTCTCATCCTTTCCTGGGAAACGTGAGTCTAGACATTTAACATTTCAGCAATGTCTCCTTCTGTCAATAAATTCCCTCTGACATTTGACAGAGGCCTCACACTCTTTCTCCTTTACCTATGGT
>NW_009258299.1:1144170-1154492 GCF_000687185.1 Egretta garzetta | reverse complement strand
TTCATAAGTAAATAATTTTACTGTCACTGCACACCACTGCAGTCATCAGCTGCATCAACAGACAACTTTTCATAGTTGACTAACAATATATCCACTATGTCTTAGTGATACTGGTTGTATTAAAGTCATTTACCTGGTATGGCATAGCATCATAGGACAGGGCTGTAGAAAAAAAAAATCAGGGATCTTGCTAGATAAAGGGTGCATGCAGGTATTGAAGATTATTCTAGCAAAAATCATTGCCAAACAAACAACTAGTTCCAATGCTGAAAAGGTCACTGGCAAATGAAATGTTCTTTAAAGGATTATGTAATTCCTCATATGGGTTTTAATACCAATTTACTGAGCACTGCCTGCAGGTTCACAGAGCTTTAGATCAGATTTTCAAGTTAGTAATGGATAGAGATCTATGTCACTTCTGCAGCCAGAAACTGCTTGAAGTAGAAAGCAGGAAAACAACATGAAATGAATGCAGTGGGCATTTATCTTCACAGAACCAGTGCTTTCAGCATAGCACATCAGAAAGCATTACATTCAGATTGTCCCCATCATACAACATAATCAATATGGAATTGACCTTTTGCATTCCTTGGATAGTTGCAGTGTTCTAAGGCATTGAAATGAATAAATAGATGCTCTCAAAAGATGGTAAGTGGCTGCCCTCTGTCTCTTCTGCAAGTAAAAAAGAACTTCCCTGTTAACACTGTCTCCCATCACTTTGCGAAGGGTAGAAAAGCAAAATAGCATATCTTACTTAATTAAGAGTCCAGTCTACCAGCCAAATAGCTTGCTCGATCCAGAACTGTAGAATTCAACCTTTAGGTTTCATTTAACATATAGGACACTCTACTGTGTCTAAAATTAGAACTGGCTGCATTTCAAAACAATTTCTATGTAAAAAAAAAAAAACAAAACAAGTTTTGCTGTTAGGTTTTTAATTAAGAGTATTTAAAGCATTATTTACAGAACTTCTTGCAGAGACTATAAATGAAACTTTAGAATTTAAATGAGAAGCTTTTCCTTCCCTGCTGCAAATAGGAATATCCTTACTGGCTATAAATTTGCTATTTTCAATGTATGGCTTGAACCTCAAACTGTTTATCTATACAGGTCAATCATCTGTTAGGTACTCAAGAAGTTCTTTACTTAATTCTAAATTAAATTAGTGCTAAGCAGCAAAAGATTACCTGGCATCTAAAAAAAACCCCCCCAAAAAAGCCAAACCTGTTTATAATATTTTTCCTAAAACACAGTTTTACAGTTTTGCATATATAAGACAGTTTTGGTACCCTACTGTGCTTTCTCTATTCTCTCCCAGCTGGCTTTTCCCTAGTTAATGTCATAGATTTGTGTTCTCCAGTCTCAAATTTCAGAAGAGTTTTACAATATATCTAATATTTTCCCATTTTCTCTGATACTTTCTGTTAGTTCTGTGTTCCAAGATGTTTGGATTCACTTGATTTTCATTTTTCTTAAAAGAACAAAAAATATTTCCTGTTTTTTTATAGTATCTGTCTCTCATCCTTTCCTGGGAAACGTGAGTCTAGACATTTAACATTTCAGCAATGTCTCCTTCTGTCAATAAATTCCCTCTGACATTTGACAGAGGCCTCACACTCTTTCTCCTTGACCTATGGTTACTTATGTGCTTGAAAAGTATCTAATTAGGTATTTAAGATGTATTAATATCTTCCTTTCATTCTTTAGATTTTGCTTCCCCCAAACTTCCTTCCTCCTAACCTCTTTTTGTTGTTATACCCTAGTCACATCTCTACTTTTCTTCCTCCCCTGGATTTGTGGCTCCAGCAATAGGGACTGCACGGTTTGGCACAGCAGCTTTACAGTTTGAGTCACTACAGACTATGAATATTTCTTCAGCATTGAACATTTTCCCTGTCTCTGTTGCCACACAACAGTCATTGGAACCTGCAGCTTTAATTTTGACTTTGAAGGCTATATTTAAACATTGATCTGATTTACAAAATTTCTGAATGCCCACCACTACTGTGGGCTTCAAAGTCACTCCCAGTGTAGCTGAGAACTTGGCACTGGGACAGGGAATGCCAGGATAACAAATACGCAAATGTTGCTTTTGTAGGGATGCATATCATCAGCAGCTGCTGGGTTCTGATTGGTCTGGAAAATCAAGGAGGCATGTGACTACAGACTTCAGAAACCTAACTTTGCATTTGCAGTTTTTGAACTCTAAGCCTGATGGTAAAACTTGCAGAGTGCCAAGAGACTTAGGAGCCTCATTGCTGATCATATTCTATGCTTTCGGTCCTGTGATTGCTAGTTCAGTACACGCTGGTATTTCTTTCTCCATCTGTTGATTGTAGTGCTTCTTGTTTGTTTGAGTAAGAGGGGAAAAGTTACTGAAGAGAGCAGTACCGAATGGTCATATAATGCTTCTAATGTTGCTTTAAAGGTCCCTTCAGACTTGAATCAGAGCCTTGGTTCATTTGTTATCAGTCAGTGCTAGACAGTAAATTGAGAGGGGTTTTCATACGATTTTTATGTAAAGCAAAACTTCAGCTAAAATTCACAAGCCTAGGGGAACACACTTTGTATTAAAAACTAGTTCTTATTACAAACTAATCATTAATTAATATTAACTTTTATTTTCTGGGGCTTGGAGCTTTGAATTGAAAGAAATCCAAATTTCTCTTTTGTCCAGTTTTCCCATTTTCTGCACAGCTGGTCACACTGAAAATATTCCATCGCCTACAAGAAAATGTGTTTGGTTTTGTGTATTCCTTATGATTTTAGAATACAAGTGACTCATAAATACTCATTCGTTTCTTTGTACAGTAACTCTGAGGGCTGAAAACTATTATTCCATATATTTTCATGATAAGAAATGAGAGACCAAATTATTTCCTACAGAACTGAGAGAAAGGCCAAACCAAAGTTCTTTTGTGTTTATACAGTGACTTTCAGATCAATCTCTTTAATTATTTTTTTTTCATTTTAAGAAGGTTGACTGCAACACTAAAATTAATTTTTAGGGTTTTAAAATTTATTATTTATTTAATCAGGATACTGCTAAAATGTAGTTAGTAGTAATTGCATGCTTTCATAAAATGCTTCCAATTATTACAATGAAAAACAAAACAAAAGCCTATCTCTGCTCTCTTTATTGTATATTGCTCTCATTGTACTACTCTTACATTGTCTACAGATTACAGAAGCCTAGAGCAAAACTTTTGGTATTCTTTTATCAAGCTGAACATGCAAGAATAGCTTAATATCCTGGAAGTCCCCAGGTACAATTTCTGTGCCACAGCAGAGGATGGAAGGTATCTTTCTATTTCCAGAAATTGTAGGAGTCTAGAAAACCAGTTTAAAGATTGAACATTTAGCTGTGCATGGCTAAAATTGGGGAAGACAGATCCTGCCTAGCTGACAGACTGTGAAGTGTGGCTGCAGAATTGTTATTGGTATTGAGAATGAGATTTTTCAAGTGCTGTAATACTAGCTCAGTGAAACAGATGCCACTGGAACTTTAACCAAATGGCTGAAGAAATTATTTCAGAATTAAGCATCAGCATCTTCTGCTCATTGTCTTTGGAAGTTCCCAGCAAGTAGTGATTTAGGCATTATGACTGCTGTCTAAACAATCTTGTAAGAAAATGTCTATTTGTGAAGTATTTTCAGTCAGACTGAGATCTTTTAACCCTACTTCTGCATCTGTTTTCCTCTCACTTCCAGTATTTATGAGCTCTGCATTAATTCCACATGATGCTTTAAGAAAATGACGTGAAATATGTTATGCAGGACTAGAAAATAGGGAGTGGTAGGGGACAATAATGGCAGCTGACTCCGAATTCAGGCAAGTACCAATGGAAAACATATTAGGAGAATTTGAAATAACCATGGATGTCTACTTGTTCTGAAAACATCCAGTCTGTGAAGGACAGTGGCCAAATCTGTGAGGCTTGAGAAGATGCGGAGGTCATTTCTGAAAATACTGATTACCACCTCATCCCACATACAACAGGTGAGAGTCGGGGAGGCACATTCTCACCCCAAGGAATTTGAACACCACTATTTTCCTTCCCTGCCTTTTCCCTTTTGAGTCACTTTTATACCTATCTTAGATGCCATTAATTCATTCTGAGTCACATTTCATTCCAAATATAAACTCTTGAGCAATGAATGTGAGATCCAGAAATACTAAGATGACAAACACTTGCTAGCGCAGCATAGATTAGTCTTGGATACTTAATCTTAAAATATTCCTTTTCTGTGTGTTATATGTGGACTGCGAAAGAACAGAACAGAATTACATTTTCTAAAGTATCTTTTATTCCATTCCCCAGTCCGTCCTTCTCTTGATACTGGCCTCCTGATTAATTTTTCATTGTTTTTCTAAACTTAACTTTTGACCTTTGCAGCAGTTGTGGACTCATGGCTTTCATACCATACTGAGTCTCTCTCTTGTCCTGTAGGCAAAAATGTACTATGTAACATTAGCCTACTGGCCTGTCAGAAAGAGTCTTGCTCATAAGAACTCTAGTTTAGAAGGTGTCTATCTTCTGTTTAGTGACCCCTTGGCATTTGTTACTGGCAATCACTAGGTATATTTCTTTTTTAGGTACTTTCTAGGAAAAATCTCCTTCAGCAAGTAGCTCACCTAAGGTCATGTATGTACCTACTGGTCTCCTGCCATCATCCATCTTTCCTCCCACCCTTTACAGTTTAGCCTTGTACAGGTTTGCTCTTCTTCCTGATTTCCCTCCTAGTCTCCTTCCTCTGCTAATATAGTTGTCAGGATTTTGCTTTCTTTCATATTTAAATCTTTTCTTTTCTGCCCCATTGTAGTCTTTGCTAGAATCAAACCCTGGTTCATCCCCACTGCTTTTTCCCCCGGGTCTTCTTTCTGCACTCAGAACATTTATGGAATAAATGCCACAAAACATTCATTACATCTTTTCTGTCTTTGTTCCCCAGTTAACAACTCTTCTCCCATTTCATGGATTTTCTCACCCCAACCATCACTGTCTTCAAGACTCCCCCCACTGCAGCCCACATTTTGTTTGTTCCACAAATAGTCCTCTCAGCCTCCCAAAAGGAACCTGACCAGAGAGCCTTTGCCCTGCTTTTGCCTTCCTCTTCTTAAACTATTAAATGTACCTATTTAAAACCAGGTATTTCTTGACTGCATTTTCCCCAACTCCTTTACTTGTTCCAATAATCTCACTGTGTTGCCTGCCTTCCTCATGCTCTTTTTATCTTCCCTTTTTTTTATTTTCACTACAGAGAAGTGCTTCCTGGCATGTTTGTCCTCACAAATACATCTTTGTCTTTTACTTCTGAGACGTCCCTTTTCAGCATCATTGCAGATGCAAGTGATCTATCTTTCAGGATTGCAATCTAGGTTTAGTCTTTAATTTAGAGTGGTTTTTAACATTGACATGTAAAACCTATTTTCTAATGTGGCAGATTCTTTTTCAGTGCTGGTGGGAGCTTGCAGAGCACCGCAAAGATACAGTTTCATTGTCCATTTAAATTCTTAAAGCTTTGCCATCTTACAATTCAGTTACTGTGGCATCATGTTGTCTGTTTCTGTCAAAGGCAGTTTTGCTCTGCCAGTGTGCATGTAGAAGGCCACTGCTAAGGTCATTTTCCTAGTCCATCACTTTGACTTTCACACTCTACAATTGCTCTCCCCTTCTGTGTTGCATCAGACAAAGTAATTTTTTAACTTTTCAAGCTCTTCATTTCTTTTTGCAGTATCAAGTTGTCACTTACCTCCTCCAGGTGGTCTTTGAGGCCAACCTTCATCACACCCATGTTAAATTCTGAACTGCAAACATTCAGGCACCAAGTGACACCTCCACCTATCTTTTATTTCCTACAATCTTCCATAGAACTCTGTGTTATTCCCTTTCACACCACCACTTAAACCACCATTCTTCTTTGATGTGGTGCTCACAAAAGGGGATTGCTGGGCTTTTGGTGTTCTGAGATCAGAAGCCAAGCACACCCACAAATGTTGCCTCATTGTTTTTCTTTACTCCTCCCATCTGTCTCTGTCCATCTGTTTTGTCATGTAGTCTAATTCTAGTCTCTCTGAGAAAAAAAAAAAAACAGGTTTATATGTCCACAGCACCGCTACCTACAGCACTTGACATACTGGGATCCTGAACTGTGGCTAAAATTCAAAGATGAAGGCCATAGGATAATGGAAACAAATGAAAGGAAAGTAGATGTAATTATTAGAAGAATTTTACCAATATTTTACTGACTGCTTTGGTTTTTTTCATTTTCCTGACAATAACAATGTTCATGATTTAAAAAAAAAAAAATACTCTTGTCTTTTTTCTAGTAGTTTAGAAATGTTAGTGTTGGGGTTTTTGTCACAACAAACTAATCAACACTAATTTGTGTGCATGAATTCTGGCAGAATTTTTCCATCAACTGTTCGTGAACATTTTCTCTAAAACAGTCTGTAATGTGGTGACACAACAAGTGTTAAAAGGACACATTAGCATTCCTGCCAATAATGACAAGAGGGAGTTAATCCATATGTTGATATGCTGTCAGTCAAAAGCAAACAAAAAATAAATTTGTCTTTAGGCAAAAAATAAAAGGGACGTTCCTTGATTATTTTTTTTTTTGTTTGGCTGTTGTCCTCCCCCATGACTTTGTGTGGCTAGTGTGCATAAAAATAAATACCGTGGCTCATGGTAGACATGTTGTGGTCTACTGGTTATGAAGGTAAATTCGATTTGTGTCTCTTTTTCTGAAAGCTGTTTGTCTTATTGCATAGTCTAATATTGGGAAGCAGAGAGGACAATAGGTAGCTTGGAGTCCTTTCTTCTGCCATTTTCTCAAAGCCTTCAGTGGAGATCCATATGCTTACTATGCCATTTCTACATGCAATTACTTCCCCTGTCTAAATGTCAGGGGCAGAGGTGTGTTAGAGACCATAACTAGAATATAAAACCAGCAGAGCAGCACTTTTATGGTCCAAACTTTCCTGGGGGCTATATGATACATATTGGTGTTTTAAGCAACCAGTGTTTTAAAGTCTTTATTTCATTTTATTTTGATGTGGAATATCAAGGTTTGAATTTCTGGGTTTTCCAACATTTGCACCTCTCTAGATGGCTACTGCGTTCTCCTAAAATGCCTTTCTGAACATCAAGGGACATAATCATGTCTTTAAAAGACTTGTTGAATTGAGAACATAGCTTTATTCATGAAGAGTTATGATAATCTTTCATGTGTGTGCCCTGGTTAACAAGGTATTTTGATAGAATTTTCTCCTGATATATAGCGTCAGAGCCCCTAATGTCCCTAACCTCTGAAACAATTTCCAGCCCAGACAATGAAAGTCAGTGTCTGCGTGTCATTTATGTCTTTGAAAACATCCCCTGAAGCCCAGCAATACAGTGGACTGTTGTTTTGATACTGACTGCTCAGAAGAACAGTCAGTCAATGGTCTGACATTTTCTAATCTGGATGCGTGAGATAAGTCAGTTAACAAAGCCCAGTGAGATCACTATAATGGCAAGCATCAAATAATTTTGTCTTTTGATATAACCAGGTGTTGTACAGAGTTGGATTTGGTACTGCATTACTCGGGTAACTTTGGAAAGTGCTGTCTGCTTCACTTCAGTTTATACACATGTATATGAAGTTTCTAATGAATGAACATCTCAGCTAACTCCACTGCAAAAAGTTTCCCTCTATCACCCAGTGATAACTCAATCACAGTGTTCCAGCGTTTGTATTTCCTAATGGCCAGGTAATAGAGTACAGCCACTGCCATAAAAAGCACCTGATGGAATTACTTAGCCAGACTACTTGGGGTTTGCATAAAAAAACCCTTCTGATTTATAAAAAATATCTTGCAGGCCTCTTTGGACCTAAGAGTTCTTAGGCAGAAAGTATGATCTGCTCTTGGTAGAAAGTGTGAACTGTTGCAATCCCCCTCCTTCCTCCCTCTCCCTATTCAAACTGTGCCTGTATCTGACACTGACCGTCAGTACCCCAAATGTATCAGAGGAAGCAGCAACAAATCCTCAACTGGAAAGTTACAGATAGGTGTGGTTAGGTGTAAAGCTTCCTCTCAACCTCCTCAGTTAGTGGTAGTTTTCCTTGTTGACTTTTAATGCATAAGGATAGAAGGAAGAGAAATTCTGAACCCAATTCAGAGGCGTATTTCCTCCCTGACTTCAGTGAGGACAGATTTTGTCTCTGAGACCTCCCTCTCAGGTTTCACCGTAAAAGTCTGCTCTATCTGTGTCCCCTTGAGAAAGTAGGCCAATCATCTCTTGAATCATCAGCAGTAGCAGAAATAACCTGTAAGGTTAACCAAGGAATTTTATGGAACACTTACTGCTTTACCTCTTTCCATTGTAGTCCTGATATTGATAGCGAACAAGATACATACTGCTTATTGGGCAAAAGGCAAGACGCTTGGATGTGTCATGGTTGTGTTATTACAGACAGCTTTTGACAGATACAAACAAGTATACAATAGGCAACAGATGAAAAAGCAACAATACAGCCCTCTAATGGCAGAAGTGCATGCTAACATTTCAAAGAATAAATAATAATTGTGTGAGAGAAATACTTTTATAAATAATATAAAATGTAGTGCCCATAATCCTTTCTCTGGTACTACTGATACCAACTGGATTAAAGTAAAGAAGACGTTAAATCCAAATAGTGGATGATGATGAATCCCAAAGCATAGCAAAAACTTGTAGCCCTGATCTTAAAGGCCAGCAGAACTGAAAAAGGCAGGAGAAACATGAAGGACGCAACGCTTTCTCTGTGGCTGTTCTCTACAACTGCAAAGCTCACAAACCTGCACTGTGCTTTGGGGGCTCCTTTGCCTGGTTTCAAAAAAATTGTTGCTCCACTGGGGACATTCTTCTTTCCTAAGCTGCACTGGGGTCTGACTTTGACCTGAATCCTACTTTTGAGCGCAGATGATTGAGCCTAAAGCTGCTTTTGTTATTGACTGTACTTATGGTAATGCCCTGCAGTTTCCAAGGCAGTGATCCTGTGGTGCTATAAAAGCAGCAACTGAAACTAAGGGATTTTATTCTCTTTGTGAACGTTAGAAAACACAATTGTGTTCAATTAATTAAAATGGGAGATAGCTGGTTGCAGGAAGTACACTGGGAGAGGTTCCTGGCTCTGTTCTTCATCCAGATCTCTGATCTGTTTGCTTGTCATGCATGCTCACCTTTTCCCTTGTGGAACAGTTCAAGGGTGGGCAGAAGCTATGTGAGGAACTGGCTGAAGATATGTACTAATAAAATTGTTTATATGGAAATATTTCTGTTGTTATCTGGGGATAAAACCTCAGGTTTAGGGATATACTTCTCCCTGCAGAGTTTTCCACTGGTTTTCTCTATCATGCCCTTTGCATGGATCTGTCCCTAAGTGAAGGACTACAGTCAGTAATGAAGTCAAAGCTGAGAGCCTCGTCACTATCCCAATTCTGCTCTAATGCCCCCATAGCAGCCTCAGCAAGTCTGACAGGCTGCTGTGGAAACACAGACTACTTCCCCTCTTACCTCATGTTTATGAATAAGGAGTTTAATGTAATTTCTATGTTTAAATCCAGATCTCCTTCTACCGGAAAGCTTACAGCTGTGTCATAGCTGGCCAACAGAGACAGCCAGTGTACCATATAAAGATAATATGTGAACTACGTAAAAAAACCATTATTATCAATTTTCTCCCTTCCTAGCTTCTATGGCAGCCACGTATTACATCACACAAATGCATTTTAAGTTCTGTGTAGCAACAGCCTTCCTTTCCCTTGTGTTTGTAGAACAGAGCTCTGGCCCTTCACTGATATGACTGGGTGCTACTACTGTGCAGCTAAATACATGAATGAAGGGTTAAAATCTGCCCTTACTCTCAGCAATCAGCAAATGGAGCTATTTCAAACTTGGGCAACTTTTAATCATAGAATCATTAAGGTTGGAAAAGACCTCCAAGATCATCAAGTCCAACCATCAATCCAACACCACCATGCCTACTAAACCCCAAAGTGCCAAATTTACACGTTTTTTGAACACCTCCAGGGATGGTCACTCCACCATCTCCCTGGGCAGCCTGCTCTGATGCTTGACCACTCTTTCAGTAAAGAATTTTTTCCTAATATCCAATCCAAACCTCCTCTCACACAACTTGAGGCCATTTCCTCTCATCACTAGTTACTTGAGAAAAGAGACTGACACCTACCTCACTACAACCTCCTTTCAGATAGTTGTAGAGGGTGATAAGATTTCCCTTAAGTCTCCTCTTCTCCAGACTAAAGAACCCCAGTTCCCTCAGCCACTCCTCAT
>NW_009258299.1:1137299-1144115 GCF_000687185.1 Egretta garzetta | reverse complement strand
AGCCCCCCCCAGGGCCAAGACGGAGGGACAATCACTTCCCTGGTCCTGCTGGCCACATTATTCCTGATACAAGTCAGGATGTTATTGGCCCTCTTGGCCACCTGGGCACACTGCCGGCTCATATTCAGCTATTCAGCTGCCTGTCGACCAACACCCCCAGGGTGTTTTTCTGCCTGGCAGCTTCCCAGCCACTCTTCCCCAAGCCTGTAGCATTGCATGGGGTTACTGTGACCCAAGTGCAAGACCTGGCACTTGGCCTTGTTGAACCTCATACAACTCACCATGGCACATCAATCCAGCCTGTCCAGATCCCTCTGTAGAGCCTTCCTATCCTCGAGCAGATCAACACTCTGAAACTTAATAGGTTTCAGTTTAATATGAGGAAAAACTTTACTTTGAGGGTGACGGAGCACTGGCACAGGCTGGCCAGGGGGGTTGTGAAGTCTCCTTCTCTGGAGATATTCAAAGCCCACCTGGACGAAGTCCTGTGCAACATGCTCTAGGTGAACCTGCTTTAGCAGGCAGGTTGGACTAGATGATCTCTCAAGGTCTCTTCCAACCCTCGCCGTTCTGTGATTCTGTGTGAACACTCCCGCCCGCTTTGGTGTCATCTGCAAATTTACTGAGTAGGCACTCAATCCCCTTGTCCATGTCATTGATAAAGATGTTAAAAACGACTGGCCCCAGAACTGAGCCCTGGGGAACACCGCTCGTGACCTGCCGCCAACTGGATTTAACTGTTCACCACAACTCTCTGGGCTTGGCCATCCAGCCAGTTTTTAATCAGCAAAGAGTATTTCTTTTCAGGCAGCCAGCTTCTCCAGGAGAATACTGTGGAAGACAATGTCAAAGGCTTCCCTAAAGTCCAGGTAGACAACATCCACAGCCATTCCATCATCCACTAAGCAGGTCACCTTGTCATAGAAGGAGATCAGGTTGGTCAAGCAGGACCTGCCTTTCATGAACACATGCTGGCTGGGCCTGATCCTCTGGTTGTCCTGCACATGCCTGGTGCTATGCATCCATATTTTACAATGAAAGTATAATTTGCTTTCTATACAATATAAGCTGTTTCAGGGCTGATGTAGCCTTCAGGATATTTATTTAGGCTTCTCTTTGAATCCAGACATTTGCATGAACCCTGATTCTTCTGGGGGCTGTTATGATTAGAACCACACATAGAATCTCATAAGCATTACTGAAGCTCTTCAGTTAAACCATGACTTAATAAGATGTTCAAGTTTGCATAGGACACAATAGTTTTAGACTACTTTGCATGTTTTTTAGAATGGGAAGAGACAGCAAATATCAGTCTAATTAGAAAGAAATCCAGAAATAGCTCCAATAAACTTGCATCAATGGCATTTCAGTGCATTTTGCAGCTACTCTGAGCTTGAAATACAAGACAGCCAGGCTTCTGCAAATCAGTTACTATTAACATTTTTTCACTTTATAATTCAAAAGACATTCAGGTCAAATATATCATATTTGCATATGTGAGTGATACAAAGAGTGGCACTGAAGACATGGAATTTGTCATACTTTCCCACAGTATACCCTGTACTACACTATAGAGTGCTTCTTTTTCATCTCTCTCATATTTCTAATAGCAAGGATTGCATTTTCATTCAGAATCATTTAACACGACTATGACTCTATCGTCTGCGAACAATCGTTATTATTAGGAAAGCAAATTAGTTTTGTTTTTCTTTCATGTTTTCCAAAGCAGTTTAGCATTGCAAAGTGATTCCTAGTGATTTTCATATCTATTCTTTGTATTTAAAACAGTAGATCTATAGGACAGAAGGGCCTTAACAAGACAACTTATGTTTTCATCCTCTCAAGAAATTTTCTCCATTCTTTTCAGTTGTGAATGGCTGTTTTCCATGGATACTTAACACTACAGTTCTCTCTACTGATTGTGTGTCAGTACCTCAAATACCTTGCAGTCCTTTTCACATTGAGGACTTACACAGAACTATACATTAGTTTGTCTTCCCAGCTGCTGGTACAGAGCACACCATATTTTATTACAGAGGTGACAAATGTATTATGTCATATGCAGAATCCCATAGATCCTTCCCTTATATGAACTCACTTTTGTTAGAGGCAAAGTCTATCAATTCCTTACAGTTTTATAATTAGGCCAAATTCCTCTGCCTCAACTGCATTTACCTGAGAACCCTATGTTGGGAACTTAGTAATGCTAAGTTCTCTCAACAGTAATACAACTAACCTTAAATATCAGTGCAAACCTTCCAGAGAGTGGAAACTCTCTGGAAATATCTCTGTCATTCCACTGATTTCACAGGGAACACAGAGAACATAAGCTCTGAATTTAGACACTTCAATTAAGTGCCTTAAATGGGGTGAATCCAGGCTTAAATTCCTGAACTTTTGTTAAAAATGTTCTCTATTGCCATCTTTGTTTCTTTGAAGGCCTTCTTTAGTGGAAGAAAATTGTGTTGGCACCATGAATCGAATGGTTTACAATATACAACTTAAAATTATTGTAATATAACTTAAGATAAATTTGATTTTAGGATTCAGGACACTTGGGATGTCAAACAGACTTTTTCACCTTTGTTTATAAATAAAGCAAATCTTTATGGGTAAGTTGTAACAGCTGAAAAAATAAAAACACACACACACACACACACCCAAAAAAGCAAAGTTTATATTACTAAAACACAGAGGCAGTATTTCTGGGCGCTGAGCGTCTTCATGAATGTGCTGCTATCTTGTTTCCAAAAACCTTCCTGTCCCTGCTGATGATGCAGCAGCTTTGTCAGGAGGAACAGCACTTAGGAATGGGTCCTTCAGTCTCCTCATATCATCACACATTACATTGCAAGGGTCAGTTTTCTTTCACCTCATTTGTCTGTCTGTACACTGTCATTACAGGATCCGCTCTGTAGTTCAGGAGGAGTAGGTAGGTAGAGACATTTATTTCTCATCATGAAGACACATAATCGTGTCTAATTTTTTGCACGAGTGCCTTTTGCAAGAGGAATGTCAGACTATTGTTTTGACTAGGACTTTTTACATACAGACCTGGTTTATGAGAGGTCCTCCTTTTTGCTGCCTGGCCTCACTAAGTCACATGAATCAATTTGGTCAAATATAATTTGTAGTTTGGATTCTTCACTGCAGAAGACTATAATTTGAGCTGTAAAAAAGCCAGACGTAACACTTCTCTCTTCCTTCCCTTCTTTGCAAAGGTGAATCAAATAGACAAAGAGCATCCTGACACTTCATGGCCTCAAAATGTAAATGAAGCATCAACATATTTTCAATAACCTGCACTGACATTAGGTAGAAAACACCTGTAATTTCCTTCACAGAGAAATATTTCATTTCTTTATAGTAACAGTGCAGGGCTTTTTCATGTGCTTTGCCATTTCTCTTAGAAAGTGATTATTACAAATTGTGCTGCCATTTCTATGACTTTTAAAGGTGCTTTCTTTTATTTGTTTTCTTTTGGATTCACCTTTGCTCCTGTGTTCCCATTTCATTTGTTAGATTTTGAAGAATCCCACTAGTCAGCTGGAAGCTACATAAACAGACTGCAGTGAAAGCCATATCCCATTTTTATGGCATTTGAGAGACTATTTTCAGGAACCCATCTGCACAGGTGGGCTGGAATACACACACCCACCTTCTTCCCCATCACACCACAGCGACCTACAGAGGATGAGGATCCTTTATAAAGAGAAAGAAAGGGGACATTGCATTTGGATGCCTTCTTGATAAAGCTCAGCACTCTCTGCACGAGTTTACCCCTTGCCCACAGAGATGAAAGGAATTTGTTCACTTACTAAATACTGGGGACAAGGAGAAGTGCGGCCCAGTGGAGATTTTGGGAGGACTCGGACCAGTCCAGTGATGCACACCAGCCTGCCTGCAGCAGAAAGGGAGAACATAGTGGCCACTGCCTGATGGAATATCTTCTACATATTGCTACTCTGGCAGGTTCAGCAAGCATTGGGGCAGCATGACCAGCTGTGCCTAGATCAGCAGCAGTTTCCACGGAAACAGCCTGAGAACCAAAAGCTGCTAAAGCTCCTGTTTGAGCATCGAATATTCTTCAGACGAACTACAAGAGAGACTCTGCTTCTCAAACAGCAGTCTGAACTAGTTAGGTGAAGACTGTCAGATATGACATGGAAGGGCAGCTAACAAAAGCCTGGTTTTGGAAGTTCTGAAAAATGATCTGAAATATCACTTTTAGACACATTTGAAGATATCTTGCATTGTTGCTGTTTCCTTTGCTGCAGAGCAAATTGCTAGAGAGTAGGAGGGTTTACATGAAATGGAAATAATCTTTGAATCCCTAACTGAATGACTGTTCATCCTGCGAACTGCCCAATGGGATGTGACAAAACAAAATATTTAAGGTACATCTAAGGAAACAGGAAGATTAAACCTCTTCTTAAGAAGGTAAGAAATTTAAATCATATGTCCAGGTCCTACCATTGACAGTACAAGTAAACTCCTTCCTGAGGTTAGTAGGATAAAACTGATTAATCCTAACTGAGTTTCCAGCAGACACAGCCTCTTTAATTGATCTCTTGTGTAACAAGATATTTCACAGAATGAAATTATCACCTGTGTGTGCAAACATGTTTAATAGGACCAGCTGTGCTCACTGAAATGCCTAATGCTTTGAAACTCTGAGGGTACCATGGACTTCATTTTGTATACAGACAGCTATGGAAATTTAAGGCAGTCCTCTTATAAGCATCTGAAAAAGGGTGGATCTCACTGTATCTGAACCAAAGATTTCTCATATCCAGCAAAATAAAGCATGTCACAATAGAAAAAAATCCCACAGCTAAGGAAGCCAGCTGAGACCCTAAAATAGTACCCGCAATAGGGTTCACTAGAATTATTACACACAAGGAGAGGCCAAATCCCAAACCAGCCCTCTGCTATTTATCACTTTAGCCTTCTCTGTCATCAGGATGTCACAGCTCCACTGCCATGAACACAGGTCCATGTGAACGGACATTTTTCTCACCATAAGTTACAAGTCTGCTGAATTAAGAGTGAGTCTGATCCAACTCTAAGGGGATAGAAAGGAAAAGGGAAGGTATGTAATCGAGTCTGAGGCATCTATCCTCACTCTGAGGGAGGAAAACATGCAAGAGGAAAAGCAAGAAGGAGAATTTGGGGAACTACAAGCTCGTGAAACAAACCTTGGTTTTTGGGAAGACATTGGTGTAAATCCTTGTGGAAACCATTTGCAGGCACATGAAGGACAAGAAGGTGACTGGGAACATCCAGGATGGATTTAGCAATAGAGAGCACAACTGATTTGTTTTCCATGAGGAGATAACTTGATCTATGGACAAGGAGACAGAGCAGCAGTTGTTGTTTACCTTGACTCCAGCAAGATTCTCAGCATGGTATTCTGTGTTGCTAAGTTGAAGAGATATGTTTTGGATAGATGAAGTATAAGGTGCATGGAAAATCACTGGATTGTTGGCCTGAAGGGCTAATGGTCAGAGGGTCTAAGTCCAACTGGCAGCTGGGTACAAGTAGCACTACTTGGTGGTTGATACTGGCATTGATACTGTTTAAATTCTTCATTAATTACCAGCAGCATCAAATACCCACCCAATGGGCTGGCAAACAGGAGAAAATTGGGGGGGGGTTGTTGGTGTGCTGGAGAGTAGGGTTGCCATTCTGAGGGGCCTTCACAGGCTGGAGACATGGGCAGTCAAAAGGAAGCTCATGAATTTCAGCAAGGACAAATCAAAGCCCTGTGCCAGGCCTGTAATAACCCCACACAACACAACAAACTGGGACTGTCTAGCTAAATAGAAGCTATGGAGAAAAGGGTTTGGGAGCCTGTGGCAGATAAACTCTACTATAATGTGGACCTTCAGTCCTAACAAAAAAATTGTTACTCTGCCAGCTCTTTCTGCTATGCCTGTGCTGCAATGGCCATGAAAGCTTTGGTGAAGGTAAGCTTACCTCTCCTTACCCAACTTCAAGTGATCTTGAAACTAGAAAATCTGTTTGCATGGTATTAGACAACACGGTCTATATGATCAACAAAGGCTTAGTTTAGCCTCATGTAATTTTAGACATTAAGCACAGACCCTACTGGGTAAAAGTTCCCTTCAAAGCTGTGCAGAGCTTTAGGGCCTCAGTGGACTGAAATAATATTTTGCAGGTACTTCTCTCTTTACATTGACTAGAGAGAAGGAATTTAAAGTCATACAGCTGATTAATTCCATGCATAAATGTAACCAGAATGAATTTGGGATAAAGTATAATGTCTGAAAATTAGTTTAATTTAAATATATGCCCTTGGTATAGAATTTTATTTTAATAACTACTTTTGCATAACTTTTATTTTAAAATAGCTCACTGAACAAATACTCCAAATAAATCTGGGTTTGGAGAGGTGCAAATACTGGCACTCACTTAGTATGGTGAAAAGAAGAGGGTTACAGACTAAAGAGTGATCTCAGTTGAACTTATTTTAAAGGCTCTACAGTTGTCATCCTCCAGCTCCTAAATGGTATAGCCCAACTGAATCTGAGACAGACTCGGAATACCAATAGTGGTATCATGGTAGATTTCCAGCCTCAGGAAATCCTAAATAGCAAGAATTCTTAAATCCCATAGAGGAAGATAAGGCTTCTCTTCGGCACAAAATAATATTCACCTTCACATACTTTTCTTTTTCTCTAAAAAAAAAAGAAAGAAGAGAGAAAAAAAAGATTAACAGCTACAAAAAAATACTAGCAGAATAGATGGGCTGGACAGAAATTATACTTATTGAACCAGTAACCTCCGAAGTAT
>NW_009258299.1:1097492-1137278 GCF_000687185.1 Egretta garzetta | reverse complement strand
TGTTATTGAGATGATTTTTCTGAAATTAAAATCATTGAAATTGACATTAGGAAAACCAGCAGCACAGAATAATAACCAGCAGCTAAGCTACTGGGTTCTGAATAAGGATTTCTGATTCTCCATAAGCTCTTCTCAAATTCCTCTTAATATGGCCAAAGACATTCACAAATTGGAAAAGCTTCAGCCAATAGAATGTGGCTTATGGGCTTAGCGTGAGAGAGTCGGCACAGCTTCACAAAGCTCCCTCAAGGCGCTCTCAGGAGAGTCTGAAGTGACCAAAGACAGTGGCGTCTCAGACACTCTTCTCTTTAATAGGTAAATCCAGTATTAGTCCATCATCCCTCTAAGAGTGTTTATGAACCCTCTGGCAGCTGTATTGCTCAAAAAGCCCAGGATTTTTGAAGCAAAGTGGATTTCTAGTGGAGCCACATAAAAGAAAAGCTGCAACAATTAGAATGAAAAAAATTAATTTCTCCTATACAAAAATAATAGTGAATTCTGCAAACCAGTGGGTTTGTGAGCACAGGATATTCTGCATTTTTGAGGACTCTAAATGTCCTCACAGAGACTAGTTTCAGTTTAACAGCTGTACAGCTCTATTGTCAAGGGAACTATTGTGTTGCTATTGTTGTACAATTTAATTTTTCAGTCCAGATAGGGTATTATCTAGTAATGAACCCTGTTACAGAGATATGGTCATTTGTATTATAAATGGTGATAATATTATTTCTGTCCGTGAGGCACTTGTACATCATGCAAGGTATTGCACTCTCACAGGATTAAGCATGCTCTCTGTTCCAAATCACTGGCCAACATAATTTATGACATGGGGCTCCTTTTTGCTCTATTCAGCATCTTCAAACCCTTTATCTGTTTAGAAGACATTGGCATGTTTTCTTCTGTATTGTCTTCCCTCCTAGTTTTTCTAATTTTGTTTGTCTTTTAATTCGCATCAGTAACTTCAATATAATTAAAAAGAGGTGAAGAAAACCAACCAGTGTAAAGCAAAAAAATCTTATGATTTTTTTCTGTTTCCACAGAATGGAGTAATTATGGTTCAGCTTCTCTTTCTGTGGAAATGTCCTGGCATCAGATATCATCCTGAACTACCACCCACTGTCGGGTGGGTTTGTGCTTTGTTTTAAAGCAGTCATTGCGGCAAACATAGTTTTTCATGCAAGGCCTTGATCCTGCTGAGAGTTGTCTTGACAATGAGTTATCCAAAATTCCCTGTAGGGCAGGAAGCTAAACCCCTGAGCCAACAAAAGGAAAATGAGGATGTGCATACAGTTACCACTCGTACTCCCACTGTTTCAAGGGAAAACTCATGTGTTCCAAAGGTACAGACAAAATTGAATCAGATGAGGAAGCAGGACTCAAGCTGGTTGGTAATTTGAACCACATATAAACCAATGTAATATCTCAGATCTCAGAGCAGGATCAACCACTGTGCTCATCTCTGTTTAAACGTACGGAAACACAGACAATACAAAGACGTTGTTAACTGTGACCCTCTTCCCGTATTCCTCTGCCAAGGGGTGCATGTCTCTGTGGCCCAAGGCTTAGCTCCAATGCAGCCCAGCTACAAAACCTGGCGATAAATAACAGATCAAATTGTTTTATTGTGAGAAAGAGATGTGAGGAAGTGCATAGAGTCATGCAAGCTAAAGAAGGTAAAACTTGCAAACTCGTAACAGCTTGAGGGTCTAAGAAGAAAAACACCAAGATGGAGATTTGGTGCATAAAACCCTAAAAGGAAAAAAACAGGGACTCATAAGACAGCAAAATAGCAATATTGAGGGTCAGCCTCTTCCGCAGCACGGTGGACGCTGACCCTTTGCCCCCTCCTTGACCACTGCCTGGCCTGCAAACATTCATAAGGCTTCTTATTAGGGATTGTGAGCTTATGAATGCTTAGACTAATAGCTTGGTGAGTGTAGTTGTTTGCTGTGTGTATTATCTAATCACTTACTTCTTTGGTCCGTTAAGCTGTGTGTGAAGCACTTGAGCACAGGGTAAAAGCTGACTGAACAAAATGATCCAGGGAGAGTTAACGATATTGAAAGGAACTTTGTAATTTGCAGGGATTTGTTTCCATTTCAAGGGAGTGGTCTTTGCCGTTCATGTGACCACAATTTGGAAAAATCACTGTCAGCTTCTGTTTTCTACACTAACCTCTGATGGGCTAAATGGGAGTACAGACCAACAGAGAAAAAAAAAAATCAACCCTGTTAACTAAAAGACTTCACTATAGTCTTTTATTTTGTATTATTTCCTACAGTATGACTCAGTCTAAAACTCTTAAACTTGATATAGAGTTCACAGATAGGAACAAAGTTTCTAACATGGAAGTGCATATTCTATGGAGAAATAGGGGAAATATAAATTAAATGATACCTACAAAGGTGTTCTTCCAGCCAGTGGGGAAAAATATGTGAATTAATCAGTGTTGCTGCTTATCTTTGAAAAGCCCATGAAATTTAAAAGAAAATAAAATCACTTTCAGCATAATTTCTATCTTTATGTACTTAGAGGAATCATGAGAGGAATAAAGCCAAATCTTATTTAACCATCAGAAGCCCTTCAAAAAGATGGCAGCTAAACTCTGAGGAACTTATTTAACATTCAGACTCTCTTCATTAGAAAAGCATTTGTATTATTTATAGTTTTGCTCAGAAAGGAGAAAGATGGCAGAGGGAGATACAGATGGGAGACAAAAAATGTCATCTTGTTCAGATGAACCTTTGAAAGTTCTTAGGCTGAGTTGTGGAAGATGATAGAAAATGCTAGTTCAGGTATAAAATGTAAGCATACTGTGTGCCCTTCAGTTTACTGTAGGAGAAAATACAACGGAGAGGATGTGCTTTGGGATAAAACTGTATACTCTTTGCTCCAAGTGCAGGCAATACGAATGGAAATATTAAAATGTAATAATGCCTCTATTGAAAAGTCAGATGAGAGAAAACCTGTCTGCTGCTATTTTGTTCTCAGATCTTTATGCAGTCTGACATTTCTAGCCAGGCTAGCAGGAAGCAGCTGCACAACACTGGGAGCTACACTAACAAAGATCGCTCTCCTGTAGAGCGAAGCCATCAGGACAAGCTTCTTAACATTTCTGGCATGAAACGGAGACCTTTGCTGAGATTCCTCTAGAGCCTAGACAGAGAAGCAGCTGACACCGCGCAGGCTTCCTTTGAACAGTTTTGAAATATGCTGCGCTCTCCTATGTTTGGGCTTTCACACTGTAAACAATACACTTACATCTTTGATTTTAACACCTCTGATACTCCGGGCATGGTTGAAACATCCCCGCCACTGATAACAGGTTTCACACCTCACCCCAGCACCTCTTGTTTCCTCTTTCATGTCCCCTCCATGCCCAGGAGCCTTTCAATTCTGCCTTCAAACTATCACGAAACCTCCGCATGTGTTAGAGCTGGCCAGAACAGCAAATGCTTCTTTGTGAACTCGGTGATGAAAAGATACCTTAGCAGTTTAACTCTACTGCAATTTCATTCAACTCACAGAAAAAGACACGCTATAGGGTGGATGCTGGGTTCTGATCACTTTGATCATGCAACGGGTAAAATCTCGATCCAGAAACAGTCAGAGATTGCATGGGAGAATCACCACACTCAGAAGAAGCCCACACCAGTATGGAGAGAGTGTGGCAGCCCCTGTTTTTCACTGTCTCACCTGTCTGTGTGTAGGGTGTGACAAGATTTAAAGGAGTCTCTTTATATTTGGCTGATGTCCAGCAGTAATTTCAGCACTTTAGGTCTGTTAGAAGTTAGGGTAACCTAACCTCACAGACAGCATCCCAGTAACAGAAGAGCTTTACATGAGCTTTGTGAATTCCCCCTGACTGGTGCAATGTGCTTTTCAATGGCAAAACCCAATTTAATCCTACAAAGACTGCCCTTTTGCATGACTCCAGCACTGTAGTTCTTATGTACTTTAACACAAACATTTCTGAAGTAGGAGCCTTCTAGAAATGAATGGAGAACTCCATTTTAGCTCCATTCCTGGGTTTGGATCTTTCTATTCCTCCACAAAAATAACTCTAGGGAGTTACATGAGAACACTGTTCCTTGCATTGCTGAGAAATACAGTTCAAACTGCTTGTTTCATGAAGCTAAAGGTATCAACACAACAGCATTCTCATATCACTTGCAAATAAGACATGATTATGTAATGTTGAGGTTGTAAGTAGATCTGGAATAAGATAATAAGTTTGCTTTCCTTAGAAAAAAAATCTAGGTATTTTGGAGCAAGAACTGAATATAAAGTTGGGGTTTTTTTCACTAATACAATATTCTGCATCACTCTTTATTGCCAGATGAGTATTTTTGTAGAAATTTCTTTCTCCAGACAGTGTGATATCCTGAGACTGTTTTAAGATGCTTTGTTGTCAGGTTTTTAAAGAGAGATGTACAGAGAAAACACTTTTTGAAAACAATACACTAAATTTAAAATCAATGTTTTCCTTGATTGCATATCTACCCAGGAGAAAAGTTCTAGTTCATTTACAGGCATGAAATGACTGGATGAAATTCAGTGAGTCAAATGAAGTGGTAAGTCAGAATAGATAATGCTTATAGCTTAAAATCTATTCAACTGTTTAGAAGGAAAAAACAAGTAATGTAGGTAGATTTGTAACACAGGGTTGTTTATTTTGTTTTTTTTTTCAAAAGAAAGAGACAAAGCTCAAGTCTAGAAAGACACACTTTCCTGAAAGATCTGTTTGGTGTATCAAACTAACAGTGCAATTCTACTATTTTTGAAGGCCAAGAATAGGAGCTGAAAACTTGGGCACTGATTCAGCAAGGTACTTAAGAATGAACTCAGCTTTAAAATTGCTCTAATCAAAGACAATATCCCTGGTGCTGCTGCCTGATTTTAGAAAGCAAATTTAGCACTAATGAAAAGATGCCAGAATGAAACAAGTGAAGGCTGTCATCTCTTTCTATGCAGAAAAAATGACACGGGAAGTATCAAGGCAAGCTTTTTTAAGCCTTTCCTGCCCGCCCCATCCCCATCACCCCTACCCCCATATGTTTATACTTAACTTTATTCCTGATGAAGTCCTTGAGATGCTTAGCAACAATTTTAGTTAGCACCAGCAATGGTAATGCTATATTGACACCAATGCAAATTAATAGTGTAAAAAGAAGTATGTAGCTCTAGCTGGTCCTGTTAACTAGCCTGTCCCCTTCACAGTTTGGCATGTTTTTTTCCTCTGTTTGTCACAAATTCACTGCTTGAACTTGTTGTGCATGGTTCCCACATTAGCAGCACCTCAGCGTGATGTCTACTACCTTTTCTCTCACTCAGAACATTTCAGGATATTTGCCTGACTGACAGGTTTAATTATGAGTAGCTGGAGCATGATAGGATCAAGGGCACAAGGGTGACAAAGAGAAATGAGATTCGGGGTGGATTATTGGAGGCCTTCAGTATCCTTGTAAGCCTCCAAAGGTGTTAAGCTACGAAACAAAGGTTTTCTTGGTGGAAATTTTTCAGAAGAGATGCTCTGGTTTCTTAACCAGAGAACTGTTTTCATAATAAGGAGTAGTTTAACTGAGAAATAGACTTTTATTCCTCCACAATTCCCTGTTCTTTGCATTGATAAACTTCTCATCAGTACCAAGTATCACTGTGTGGCTAATGCAACGTTGAAAAGAAAATTCTTCTTTGTGTTATAATATGGGAAAAAAATTTTGTGGGGGTTGGTTTTGGGTGTTGTTTTCAGGACAAGTTTTCTACAGTGTCCTGTTGTGACAAGAGGTCTGCAATCTCCAGCAAGATCTTACCAGATTTCCATTAAGACATCTTTTGCACTGTCATGCACCAACAGGACAGGACTGAGATTCACCCTATACTTCTCACATGGGACACAGGGAAGCTGCCCTGAATTACAGTCCCTAACCTGAAACACTGCAGAATTTCTATAGTCTCCTCAGAAAGCAGTTCCCACAAGAAGGACTCAGGGATGGGTGGGAATAGGAATGAGAGCCAGACCCAGCTCTTTTCTCCCGGCTTTCTGTCTCTGACCGTGGTTGGAAGATGCACAGGGAAGAACACGGCATCAAAGCAAGGAGAGAATAGTTCTTCCTGGATATTTTTCTTGCTTGGGGAAATGAGTAGTTACAGGATTTAGATGAATTTGTCTAACTTTTGAATGTGCTAATACCTATTTTCCCCATGGTGTTCTAGAGAAATAGGTTCCAAAATTGCCAATGAACCATTTGAAAAAGAACTTCCTTGTGTTTAAGTTTGGAGAGAGACCTGAGCACTCCTAGCTCTTCTGCTTTGAGTGTCGTATCTCCCTTCAGCTGTTTCTTTCCAAGCTGAAAAGTCCTAAACTATTTAGTGTTTCTTCATGTCTCATCATAGGTGTTGTACATTTCCGCATCTTTTTTTTCCTTGCTATGTCCTTCATGAGTAGCTACACTAAGTATTCAATATACGGAATGCTATCATTTTTAACTGTGGCACTGATATTTTCCAAGCATTCTGTTTGATCACAAGTTTTTTTCCCTAAACTTATATGGGTATTTATGTATTTGTTTTTCTCTGTGCATGTATATTACCTTACATTTGTTAACACTGAATTTCATTTCTCATTTCATGCCTCTGTAACTCAGTGTCATAGATCATCCAGCAAAACTTTAGGCAGAATTAATTTTTACTATGATGACTAATTTTGTGTCAGCAGCAAATTTTATCACCTCACTAATTTCCCCTTCTTTCAGATTATCTATATATACACGGAACAGCACAAGCTCTAGAAAAGATTCTTGAGTGAAAATATTAATGGTAAACCATTTATTTACCTTTGCAGTAACTTTTCGGAAATTCAATAATGCTGCATTTATGCGGACACTTTTATCCCTTGCTTTTTGACTGCTCCAAAGGATCTAACAGATCTAAAAGATCTAAAAAACATGTTGATTTTCCCCCAATGTTTTGTACTTATACATATGAAACTATTTCTGGTTTATTATAATGTCTGCCAGTATTCCTACTGCAGAAATTAGATTTCCTCGGCTGTATTTTTCTGAAATATCTCTTAAAAATTGGCTTAACATTGTCTGTCTTCTGATACAAAGCCTGACTTTAAAAGTTAGAAATATGCTTTAGTAAATAATTTTAGCAGTTATTATTAATCATATAAGTTTATTCTAAATATCTCTTCTGCTGATCTTTCATTTTGTAAAAGGTTCTCAGACTTGTACCTGAATGCAGGGCCCTTTTTTAAACCTCTCCACAGTTAAAACTAGGGCACAACAACCAGATTTAATTTTTTCTTTTTTTTTTTTTTTTCCTTTTGCACGTGGATAATTTTCTAACCTGATTAACTCTCTGGTTAGCTCCCTGCTTTGACACATTTTGAAAAATTCCTATTATGAGTTTTTCTGCCTGTAGCAACTTTCTTATCAAAGACATTGCTGACCTACCTCACTGCCATTCTATGCATCATGTACCACTTCCTCTTCTTTTTTACATTCATCATCTGGGCCATAGAGGGAACACAAATACTTCTTTTTCCTCTGAACCATCAACCACTGTCTGGCAGCATGGTGAAGAGAGTACACTCGCCTCTTGGAAGAAATCTCTTCATAGAAAAAGTAGGGAGGTTTGGGAGACAGAGTTTCTTCGAAAGAGAAGTAGCTTCCATGGAGGCAACTGCCACCTCCGAAATAGTACAACTCCACACCATTCCCAGCACTGCAATGCATTGGGAAACATAGTTTGTTTTAAACAGTAGGTTTAACCTTTGAGTAGAAGTATTAAATACTGCATGAAATAAGAGCTGCTGAGTGACATTTGCCTAAAATGTCACCTAAAACTCCTGGATTAGAACAGAATCCTTAAACAGAGCGTGGAAAACTCTCTGTTAAACTGACAGTCATATTTGTTACTAATTTTCCTAGCTTTTTCATGAAAAGTGTTTTTAGTGGAATATATTTTGGGGAAAAGTATGAATTAGTCAAGTAGTAGTAGTCACTGAAACAACTTCAGCTGGACACAGCAGCACTAGAAGGAACAGACCTAAATAGAGGGGGAAAGGGTTCCTTCTCACTCCTCAGACTTATCACAGCGGACACTATGTGGCTCGTGTCCAATATGGTCATGTTTTTTTCAGTTTACCTTTCATTGCTGAATCTTCCCCTTTTCAGTTTAATTTCTTTTACCTTTCTTGTTCATATTCATCCACAAATACCAAGACCAGAGACCAAAGTAAAGTGAGAAATAAATCCTGTCTTCCACCTCCAAGCCTTGATGAAAATTCACATTTTTCTCAGCTTTCAACATCCTGTAAACTGCATCTAAGGAAATGCCAGCATAGCATTTCATATCCTAAAACATTTATAAGCCCTTTACTCAATTTATAAAGTATGCACTTACCTGTGGAATGTTTATACTTAGCATGTGGAAAATGTTTAGCCTAACCAAAGAAACTTGGGTGATCACAGCAGTATGGCCTACAATGCATCAGGGTAAAACCAAGACAAACAAGGAGTCTGTGAGAAACAAGCAAGCATGTTAGAGCATTTGCAAGACATACACAAGCTCCTTCAGGTTTGAAACTAGATCTGCCACATTTCCAGTGAGTGTCCTGGCATTATAGGAATTCTGTCCTACAGATCTCTCACCTTCATTCCAGTGGCACATTCCATCTTGACCCTCCCCCAAAGGAAAAGTTTCTGAAAAGCAGGCTCCAACAACCCTGCAGCTTGCTTGGCAACCACTGGTAGTTGTCCTGACCAAGGGAATAGGAGACCTCTGCTCAGGAATATGGATTCTAGGTTTAGCTCAGGAAGTTGTGTCACACTTATGACTCTACTCTGCTTCAGCAAGGAGGCTTTTGCATCTTCCACCCACTGCTGATATGGTATTCATAGTTACAGTAATAGGGACCAAAAAACCATCAGAAGCAAGAGGTTTTAAAATGTGCAGTTACACCCAGTACCCTTTCTGCTTTGTCTTCTACCACAGCTATGCACCTGACAGAAGTAAGGTGCCACTGTAAGGCTCTCAAACCTGCTGTGCTGACCACATTTCAGAAAGGCATATTTGGAATTAACTCCTCTTGCATTTGTAAGAAGCCTAAATTGACAGAAATCAAAGCACTTGACATTTTACATCACTTGGTGACAATTATTTCATTGCACTGGGTTTTTCCCCATTTCAAACCAGAAAATAACTACATGCATTTTTTTCCTCCAAATTATGCAAAACTCTTCAAATGTGTGTTCTCAGAAATTTACAGGTCATATTCTCTTTTTCAACAGGATTTGCAGAGCAGATGCATACAAACAGCTTGTGCAACAAAGACCTTAATTTCCTTCCCTATATACTCATTCTCTTGGATTGATGCAAATCACAGCATATGAGGTCGTGGCCACCTTTCCAAGGCTGATGGATCACCTCCTGAGGCTAACACTCAATACAAAGCTGCCTACTTAGATGATACAGGCTATCTATGATGAAGACTGGAAATGCCAGCTGCAGAGACTGATGACTGTTCTGTAATCACTGCAAAACACAGGTCGTGCTGTTAACATGGCCAAATATTCTACTAGCTGATGAACCACCCATTATCTAGGATACATCATGGGAAATGGCCAGGGAAGGGTGTCATTTACAAAATGGCTCCTTTGGCCTAGAGACCAATCACAACAGTAAAGGAAGCCCATGCTGGTTTAACCCCAGTAGGCAGCTCAGCACCACCCAGCCGCTCACTCATGTCCCCCACCTGGTGGGATGAGGGAGAGAATAGGAAGAGCAAAAGTGAGAAAACTCATGGGTCGAGATAAAGACAGTTTAATAAGTGAAGCAAAGTGGCACAGGCAAGCAAAGCAACATGAATAATTTATTCACTACTTCCCATCAGCAGGTGGGTATTTGGCCATTTCCGGGAAAGCAGGACTTCATCATGCATAACAGTTACTTGGGAAGACAAATGCCATAACCTGAATGTCCCCTATTTCTTTCTTCCACCTTTATTGCTGAATGAGATGTTATATGGCATGGGTTATCCTTTTGGTAAGTTTGGGTCAGCTGTCGAAGCTGTGTCCCCTGCCAGTCTCTTGCCCACCCCCAGCCCACACGCTGGCAGGGCAGCGTGAGAAACAGAGAAGGTCTTGATGCTGTGTAAGCACTGCTCAGCAGTAGCTAAAACATAAGTGTGTTATCATCACTGTCCTTATTCCATGCCATTGGACAGTGTGGGACCTGAGCATGACGTTAAGTGATCAAGAAGGTGCAGTTAGGATGACAGAGAGTTCAGAAAGATCATCAGCCATTCTTCTAATAACACTGCTGTGCTCTACCTCTTTCTACAATATCTGACAAACCCATTTTCAAATAATAACTCACACATTTAAAGAAACATCTGAAAAAGTTTTGCAAACTGAGCTGCAGGCAACTGGACCTGCTGACAGATTCAGACCCTTTGAAGGACACCTGTTGGAATCAGATTCCCCTCTGGTGCATTTTCATTTTGAGGTCAAAGAAGCTCCCTCCTGTGGTTGCCCCTGTATGGGATGCAGTACAATTGTTCTCCTTTTCTACACAGGCCAAATCATTTAATTTCAGCAAGCAGATTGTACCCAGCAGTATCTTACCTGATGAAACTGCAAGGTCTGGGACTAGTTTAAAGCATTCTGGTTTCATCTTTTTTCTATGTTTACCTATTTTGTCTAATATTGGTTATTTTGTTAATGTGTTCCTATAAACTTAGTTCTTGAATCTTCATCCAAACTCACAGTTGTTGACTGCTCTAAATTCAAAACAAATAGTGGGGTTCTGAAGACTTAAAGCTGTTCCTTTGGTACTGGCAGTACAATGACATCATATACAGATTATTCACTGTTGACCCTGAAAGAGGGAAAAAAGAAAAAAGGAAAAAAAATACAACTTTAATAAAGAAAGGTACTTCCAGCAGCCTTATGCATAAGAAATACCAGAGGTGACCCACGTGATACAGGGACTGTAGAATTTTTAATAAAATGCAAGAGAAATTAGATTTGTGTCTTTCTGGAGGAGAACAGATAGATATCTGAGGGGAATAAAGACAAGAGATGTTGCAAGACTAGGTGACTGTTAAATAACATGGGAATGTGCTGGTTTTGGCTGGGGTGGAGTTAATTTTCTTCATAGTAGCTGGTATGGGGCTATGTTTTGGATTCGCGCTGAAAACAGCATTGATAATACAGGGATGGTTTAGTTCCTGTTGAGCAGGGCTTATGCAGAGTCAAGGCCTTCTCTGCTCCTCACCCCACCAGCGAGGAGGCTGGGGGTGCACAAAGAGTTGGGAGGGGACAAGGAAGGGACAGCTGACCCCAGCTGACCAAAGGGCTATCCCATAACATATGACTAGTGATGCAGTTTGTCTTCCCAAGTCACCATTACTTTTGATGGAGCCCTGCTTTCCTGGGGATAGCTGACTACCTGCCTGCCCATGGGAAGGAGTGAATGAATTCCTTGGTTTGCTTTGCTTGCCTTCATGGCTTTTTCTCTCCCTATTAAACTGTCTTTATCTCAACCCACAGGTTTTCTCACTTTTACCCTTCTGATTCCCTCCCCCATCCAACCTGGGGAGAGCAAGCAAGTGGCTGGGTGGTGCTTGGTTGCCGGCTGCAGTTAAACCACAAAAGAACATAAATTATTGTTCTAATAGAACAGAATCAAACATACACTGAAACAGGTTTATTTTGCAGAACATAAACTTTAGCACAAAATACTAACAATTACATTCCAAGAAAAAAATATATGCACAGAAGAAGAAGAAAAAAGAGGCTACAGGAATACAAAGGAAGCCTAAGACATGTAGTAACAGGGACTAGCTTTTTGGTTTAACACATTTTCAAGCATTTTGGAGCATTACAGAAGAGCTCATGCATGGAGTAACTTCCTTGAAAAAGCCAAGGCATATAATTTTTTTTCTGTTTTACAGGTTTCCAGTGTTTTTCTCTCACTCAAGACCTGCACAAATCTGCTGCCCTTAGCCCTCTCAGTGAGTACTGTAAGAGGAAACAGTACAGGTCTCAGTAGTGATTCAAATATAATGCTTGCTTCGTATATTAATTTCATTTGAAAAACAGTCTTAGACCCTTTGTAGTGGGAACATTTTAAGAGATGGCCTGAATTTTACAGGCAATCTGAATATGAAGTGAGTACAAATTTTGTACTTTTGAAAAGCAAAGATTTTCATGACAATCTTGCATTTTTTCTTGAGCGCTTTGAATATATTGGGACATGCTTCATTTTATCTAGAAGACTTAATTTGTCACTAAGTTCCTAAACTGCAGATGAAAAAAGTGAAGTATAAATGTTCAGCTTCTCTATTATTCATATAAACAGAATCACAGAATCACAGAATGGCAAGGGTTGGAAGGGACCTCGGGAGATCATCTAGTCTAACCCCCCTGCTAAAGCAGGCTCTCCTAGAGCATGTCACACAGGACTTCATCCAGGCGGGCTTTGAATATCTCCAGAGAAGGAGACTCCACAATCCCCCTGGGCAGCCTGTGCCAGTGCTCCGTCACCCTCAGAGTAAAGAAGTTTTTCCTCATATTCAACTGAAACCTCTTATGTCTCGGTTTGTGCCCATTGCCCCTTGTCCTGTCGCTGGACACCACTGCAAAGAGTCTGGCTCCGTCCTCGTGACTTCCACCCTTAAGATATTTGTATGTGTTGATGAGGTCCCCTCTCAGTCTTCTCTTCTTCAGGCTGAACAAGCCCAACTCTCTCAGCCTTTCCTCACAAGGGAGATGCTCCAGTCCCTTAATCATCCTAGTTGCTCTCCTCTGGACTCTTTCTCCCTCAGCCTGCTGGCCACACTCCTCTTAATGCACCCCAGGATACCATTGGCCTTCTTGGCAACAAGGGCACACTGCTGGCTCATGGTCAGCTTGTCATCCACCAGGACTCCCAGGTCTCTCTTGGCAGAGCTGCTTTCCAGCAGGTCAGCCCCCAGCCTGTACTGGTGCATGGGGTTTGACCTCTCCAGATGCAGCACTCAACACTTGCCCTTGTTGAACTTCATCAGGTTCCTCTCCGCCCAACTCTCCAGCTTGTCCAGGTCCCGCTGAATGGCAGTGCAGCCTTCTGGAGTATCAGCCACTCCTCCCAGTTTTGTGTCATCAGCGAACTTGCTGAGGGTACACTCTGTCCCCTCGTTCAGGTCATTGACGAACAAGTTGAACAAGACTGGGCCAAGTACTGAGCCCTGGGGAACTCCACTAACTACCAGCCTCCAACTGGACTCTGTCCTGCCAATCAGAACCCTCTGAGCCCTGCCATTCAGCCAGTTCTCAAGCCACCTCACTGTCCCCTCATCCAACCCATATTTCTTGAGCTTCCCTATGAGGATTAGTATAGTTTCTATCTAATGGCAATGTTTTAAAATAAAACTTCCCAGGAAGGGCAAGAAACTCTTCTATCAAGATACAGCTGCAGAGGTTTAATACTTTGAGATGCAACTATTGACAGAAGGGGAAACTGGTTAAGTGAAATTTTCCAGAAAGGAAGCAGCAAAGAATGTCTTTGTTTAGAAAGAAAACTCTTGTTTTGTGAAATGAAATAAGGATTCTTGGCTTTTTCTCAAAGTGTTGCTAATACTTGCTGCTCTCATTTTTGCTGTGCACAAACACTCACACAACCTTCCATAATCCGTTTGTACCCTGGTGCCTGTCCTGGCAGCCAGCCCCCCAAGAACCCACTCATCTATATTGTTCACCTTCTGCTCAGCCTTATGCTTCCCAGCGCTTCTGGCAGTGGCCTCCACCACACCAGCTGAACCACCAAATGCAAATTTATGTGGGGCTGGATGCGTTTGGGCTCCCTGGACCCAGTAGTGACAGCTGCCCTGGCACAGGCCCTCTTCAGTCACACGGTAGAGCTGCTCAGCACCTCCCGTTAGAGTGAGGCTGCATCTATCCCTGGCTACCCAAATGTTTAACTGCTCCTTCAATTTACCCCAAAAGGACAGTATTTAGTTTATCCACTGGCTTGACTTAGGTCAGTAATTAACAACAATTATGAATATATTCTGGTAAAATACAATTTCAGTTACATATAATAGAAAACTTCTAAAATACCATATTTTTTCACAGCTATTTAATTCAGATACACTATCAAAATGGCTGCTTTACATCCAAGACTCCTGATATCCTGGTACAAATTAATGAATATCTCAGCAACGCAGTGAAGAGGAAGAATACATTCATCACTTCTAATTCGGATGATAGGGCATTTGCTTATGGCTCACTACATAGCTTGAAGAACCAAACAAGGAATTTTGCAGGTTTTGTCTTTATCTTTATCTCTTTATCTCTTTATCCTTCTTTATCTATTTTATGTGATACCATAGATTGGGACTGCTCAGCAGTGTTTGGTAGACTGAAATTTGGGGATTTAGGCACTTTGAAATAGCCTACAGTTAATTACTTAAGTATCACCTAAGCATTAAACCCTCTAGTACTCCTAGGATACCAATTATACTTTGAAAACTCTCTAGTGATTTGTCCTGCCCTGGTATCTTATAAACAACAAGGCTTAAAAAAACCTTGTAAGGTAGATTTCATTACATCTTTTAAATAGTTACATAAACTGGACTGCAAAGAGATCAAGTTCTTTGCTCAGTGCTGTGCTGTGAATCAATGATAGACTCAGCAATGTACCCAAAATGACCTAGAGCAGTTTCCTTTCCTTTAACTGACAGGCTGTATTTTCTCAGATAACGAATTATGAGATGCACAGGTCTTTTCCCCTACAGAATACAAATTATCAGTACTTGCAGTTAGGCAGACGTTCTTTTTTTATGAAGCTGTATAACGTTTCACAATTAGGCAGTTTCCTGATGGGAAACTTCTGGTTCTTTTTGCAAAGTGTTGGAGCTCCATGGAGCATTGGACTATTCTGTTATTTTAGCTCTTGTTTTTTGTAAAAAACCCAGGAGAACTTCTGAGCTTATGCTCATTTGTTTTGCCTCCCTACTTTAAAGACCTGGCCTGGAAGTTGAAAATTGAAATCTTCAAACATGATCTTTTTCAAAGGTAGTGTTTATGAACAAATTGGTTTGGAAGAGGAAGAGAGAATGGCGATTCATTATAAGGACTTCAGGAGATGCTGCTGTCTCGGAAAAAAAATGTACGTAATTGTTTCTTTCTTTCAGTCAATGTTAATAAAATGGAAGTACTCTTTTACAGAACTGCAGGAGAAGTACTGTCAGAAATCTCTTTTCAGCTGAGACATCAGTATAATGTATTAAAACAAATTCTTCATTCAGATCCCATTCTTTTCCTCCATTAGGATCAGCACTATTTTTAGATCCGGAGTGCCTCAGCAAGCACTTATTGTCAGGGACATAGCTATTACAAAACGACATGAAAAGTCTAGAGTGGTCTCAGCGAAGTATTGCACAGTCTAGTGTTATGATGGTGAAGAATCCCTTTCACCTCACACTGAACAAGCAAAATTGTGGAAAAAAGCCTTAGCACTGAAGCTACTCAACTTCTTAAGCACTGAGTGTTTGCTTCACATACTTTGATGGTGTTCGCCAACCAACTGGTGTTATGCAATGTAACAAATGGTAGGAGCCTGGTTTTGCACAGCAGACTCAAGCTGCCTTGCAGCTCCAGTGACTGTGAGCTATAAATTCAATGGTTCTTCATTTGCCTGCCACCTGGTACCTCCTGTGTGTTTCCTAGCTGACCACCAGCTTTATCAGACCACCAACACACTGGTGACTTCCAAACACTACGAGAAGCATGTTCCACACATCTGGAAACAGTGTTAGGATGATTCCCAGGTACATTCTCACTGTGTGATGCTGTTCCTAGACTACAAGCGCTGTCTATCAGTGCTTGCTAGCCTTCCACTGAGCAAGAGGTATGTTGGATCAATTAATGCATGGGCAGCAGCTTCTCTTAGTATCTTGTTACTCCATCGTTCACGGACTAATAGTGAACCTCAGTGAGCAAGTTCGGTCTTTCCCATGTAATGCATGATGATCCTGTTTAGCAACCAGATCAGCATCATGTCACAGGTGTGATAAAATTTACTGTTCCCTATGTCAGTTAAATTATTGTGCTATGTTAAAAGCAAGCCTTAACCTTCAGAGTACTGCTTGGCCTTGGCCTATATCACACGCTTTAATGTACTCCAGTGATCAGTCAGGACAGTGGCAACATCTACATCCCTGTGGGTATTTCCTAAGGACAGCAAATAAGGTGAATTCCCATTACCACTGCTATTGCTTATATTGCTTTTCAAAAATGGTGGCTCTCTAAAGTGGTAATCAGACATCTTGTTGGACTGCAACACGGTTTTGTATGAGGATATATCATCTCCTCATGAAGCCCTTAGTTTAGGTTTTAAAAAGATGATTGGTTCCTTAGCCAGGTATCCCTCCTCCATAACCCAACAATTCATTGCCTCCTGCTCTGGAAATGAGACCGAAATGGAGGAAGCAGAGGGGATTAACTCCCTGCCTCGCTCTCCCGGGCTATGTTAAAGCATTTATGTGACTTCTCAATGGTGCTGGCAAACTTACAGAATAACTCTGTATTGTACAAAGATTTGACTAACTCCTCCTCTGATTCCTGTAAGACTTAGCTGCACAGCACTGCCGCATGGCACGCAGCGTACAAGCTGCTTACATGTATTAGCTCCTTTGAAGATAGACAGTCTTGTGCAGTAATGGAGATGGATGCAGAGAGGTTAGTTTTGCTGCATGTGACAGACCTTTTTTAACAGCAAATAACAATTCCATTGTCTTGTTTATAAAGGTAATCAAAGCTCTAGTAAATTTTGTATGGCGTAGAATCCTACATATTTCTCACATATAGTGAAGGCCCCATCCCTGGAAACATTCAAGGCCAGGTTGGAAGGGGCTCTGAGCAACCTGATCTAGTTAGCGGTGTCCCTGCTCCTGCAGGGGGGTTGGACTAGATGACCTCTAGGGGTCCCTTCCAACCCAAAACATTCTATGATTCTATGTATACCCACTCAGCAATTCAAAAGACTGATGGAGAGAAACTTGTATTGGTATTAAGGCAGTTTAATACATTAAAAAACTGCTGAATTTCAGCTGAGAATTTTAGAGGGAAAAACATTCTCCTGAGAATTTAGTAATTGTTTTTCAAAAGGCCTTAATGACAGGAGTATAAGTCTCACTGACTTGCAATGAAAATTATAGGTCTTGGAGGCTTTTAAAAATTAAGACAAATGTTCCTAAATTACTGGGCCACTTTGGAAATGTTTTCCTTAAATCATTGTTGTGGAATACTGCCCACAAATCAGATCAGGATTATGTTTTACATGCTTGCTTCTCCTTGGTAAGAAAAAGATTTTACCTTTCTCTTTTCACTGCTATAAACATCATGTATCAGTATAACTTAAAGACTACCGGCTTTTATTCTCGCAATCAGCCTGTGGTTTAAGTGAATTATAAAGGAGAAAAATGCTGTCAACAATTCAGTTCATAGAACCCCTAGAGTTACCCTATGCGGCATTTTAAACCTAGTATTAAAGCAAATAATCTAGCCTTAATAAAAGAAAGATTATGAATGCTGTAGTACATGAATTATTGAGGAAAAATATTCCAGCCAAGATAAAACAGAGAGTACTGAAAATCATCCTCTTATTCTACTTCTATCTGTTAAGTCAGCTTAGATCAAATAAGGTGGTTTTAGGCTTTGATCAAAGATTTGTTTCTTTTAAGATATAATTTTTGCTGAAATATTAACAAAAGCCTATCCAGCCTTTCAAGCTGGATAACACAGAGGGCATCGCAAACAACGAGGATTTCACGCGTTACTCCCGTGTAGCTACTTCTGGAGCAAACACGGCAGCCCTTCTGCCGATCGGCATCTAACACAGCAAAGGCGAGACTTCTCTTCTCCGTCATGCTGGTACCCCGGACCGAAATCTCAGCTGACTGTAACAGAAAACATCAGGCTTCTCAGCAGTGTTAAAGTGGGAAAGCAAAATCCAATGAAATCAGACCTTTTTGATCTAGAAATTAGGTTGCTTATTTGGAGCCAAATCCTATCATGCATGTGGGACGGTGTCTTGTCCGCGCAATACATAAATTTCATGGACTGCCTGAGAGACACACTGTGACCCAATAGAGGTAGGACAGCCTGGACATGGCCAGTAACTGCTTGTGCCTCAGTTTACCCAGCTGGAAAATTAATGAGTAACATCTACATTCCAGGTCTGATTTTATTAAAGCTTTGATAATACTTAGAGATCCTGAGATGCAGCGATTCAAATAAACACTAGGTATTATTATACTTCCCCATTTCTGCCATTCAGTTAGGTTTTGATTGATGGCTCCCAATCAGGGCAAGCAGACAGAGCAAAACAGAACGGAAAAGATGAACCATGCAAAGAAGACACACTTGAAATCATAAATCTCTAATATACCTAAGGAAAAGTCTTAGGTGTGAAGATACTTCGTTTAAATCCCAAGCTTAATTCCCAAGCTCTTCTTCCCTTCACCGCAGTCCCAGAAGTACTCCTGCCTGTGCCTCCTGCCTTGTTAGCGCAGCCACAGCCCTGTGCCCCTGTAGCTGCACCACTCCATGGCTTTTGGTGTCAGCACCTCCCCTATAATCCCACGACACAGGCAATGCAAGCGCCTGCCCGAGTGGGTACCTCAGCTCTGCTGCCAAAGTTCAGGTGAGCTCTGGATTTTCTCCCCTGTAATAAGATGTTTCCATGATCCCTTGCTGGAAACTGCATAGCGAGGAAATGATTTTGCCAGACTGCAAAGGATGGCTCGGTTCTCGTCTGCAATTTTCCATTTTTGTATTTTTTTGCCTTTGATCTGAATGCCATGCTTTGACATATCTAGATAAACACAGAGAGCGTGTGCCCTGCCTGGTCCATATACCCAGCAAGGCAATGTTCTCCAGTGCAAGGCATAAAGTTCCTGCCAGCTTAAGGACAAAGCTCTCTGTCTGACTGGAATGTCAGGTACTATATTAAAAAGGTAGCAGATTGTGATGATAATGAAGTGCTGCAGCCTGTCGCTATGTTACCAACTGCTCCGAACTGACATGTCAGAAGGAACAGCAAGGAAAATGCCCAGAATCCCTGTTTGGATCCCCTTCCCACGCCTACCACCAACTGAAGCATTTAAAATATTTACAGATATAGCCAGCGTGTTTCTTTATACACAAAGCCTAACATGATAAATACATAACCCCAGTGAGCCTGCTGTCTAAAATCTTCCTCCTGCCTCTCCTGTTTGCCTCAGATTGCATCCTTCACGCCCTGACAGAGAAAGATTGATTCAGGAATGGGCAATTCTCTGCCCTTCCTCTGTCCCTTAAAGAGGCCAAACTCCCCCTGACCGATGCAGTGTGTTTAAAAGTAGATTGAAACAGAGGGGAAGATGTTTCCCTGTTGCCTGAGGATGAGCTGAGAGCCATGGATGCTCTTTAAAGGGAGGGAAGGGCCACTATCCATCCCTCAGCCTGCTGATTCTACCTATTATTGCCTTATTTATACAGTGTTAGCATCACCATCCTGGGCAATGAGCCTTGCTGGATAACAAAACTGGCCGCAGCTGTCCTGTAAGGGGTGGGGGCAGAAGTGAGGAGGGTGGTGCACAAGGGCACAACCAAAACCATTGCTTTCATCCAGTACTGAGCAGAGCTCCCAGCAGGCTTAATCCCTTCCCCTCCCTCAGCAAACCTACCTCCTGCGCAAAGCAGAAAGCGCTCACAATCGAACCATTTCTGCTCTCATGGAAATTTTTGCGTAAACAAAGAGAACAAAACAGAGTCCTTATCACGATGCTGGGGATGTACTGTGACTTGCCTGGCGATTTTGATATGAGGTGGGTCTTCATCACGGGGCATGTTTGCTGAGAAGAGATTGCGTTTGGAAGGGCACTGGATCTGGATGTGATTCTGTGCTCACAGACGCCAATGTCATTTTTAAAACTGTCTACTCAGTCAAGCAAACAAACTGGTTGGAATTGCTTGTTTCCTGCTGCACACAGTGCAGAAATGGAATTCTTAATTATTTCACCAGTTGTGGCTGAGTTTTTAGTTACATAAAATGGTAGATTTCCCCAACATTATGAAAAGAGATCAGTTCTCTGAAAAGCCTACATTTAAATTAGAAATAGGTTCATTTTCTGCTAAAAATCTACCATATCATTATCCTAATTCAGCAGTAAAATATTTTAAACTGTTTAGGTGAAAGTAAATTTGTGCTAAAAATACACAGCAGATACATAGAGCCAAGAACACAATTATGGACATAATTCCATTGTTTGTGAAAATCATACTTGAATAGCAGACATTCAAGTTCAATAAAGATTTCTTTCCAGATGATGTGAAGCTAAGCATCAAAAGGAGAGTGGATTTGTGCAGCGCACAGCTACAAAGCTCCAGGTACCAGACGAAATGGAGGAAACAATGTGGTATGAAGTATGTGCTGCTACTTGACAGAGTACTCCAAAACAGAATTAAACAGAATTAAAAAAAAATAAAACAAAAGAAAACAAAACCCACCTGAACCCCACAATTCCAGGCACTTCTGATTGTTTGAAAACAAATTGCTCAGAGCACAACTGAAGCCGTGTACACCCAGGAGACCCCTACTCCTGTCCCGGTTCTCCTGGTGGTAAGGGCACATGGTGGCAACTGCTGTACTGAGAAGGAGGGGAAAACAGGCATTTAAGCAAATTTCTGATTAACAGTGCATGAAAGCTTCATAGCCTATCACACTTAATCAACTATATTTACCCTCATGCCACTTGCCATCACTTCTCATTAGTCCTGCCATGCAACTCAGAAGAAAATTGGCAGAACTTATGCAGCCAATACAAGGCCTTGCTAATATCTTACAGGTGATATATTTGTTCCTTTCTCAGCTTCATTTTCTGTTCCTCCTTTTTGCAGCCACACTTGGGAATGGGCAGAATCTGGACCTAGCTGGGAAAAAAAACCTGAGAAAATATGTTATTCTTTAGACCCTGCTTAGCAACAGCTGTCAGCAAGCATACATGTCTAGGCTAATATTACATATAAAGGACAGACTGTCAGAACTAACCCCAGTGCTCTTCAGTAGCTTCCAGCTGCACTGTAAAAGGCTGGGGTTTGGTGGATCAGGACAGGGCTTCAGGTAAAAGTGTGTGCTCCCCACAAGGCACTAATACTAAGGACAGTGAGTAGATAGTCCAATGAAGCTGTGGGATGTCCACTGCTCGAGGTTTTCCAGATGTCTGCCAGGTATATTTTAGACATGAGGTGCCAGCATGATCCTGATGATTAACTGAGGTCCCTTCCAGCCCTACTTTCTATGACTGTATAATTCTGACATATATTTTAATAAGTTTTTCTGCCTCCTATGAAAGAGGAAATGTTACTGTACAGTTTCTTTAACAGTGTTTGGTGGTATATTTTTATTGACGGTGAGGCCCCTGGAGTGCAAGATGTCAGATGCATTGACTCAAATATAAATAATTAAATTGTTTTTTTCTCCTCCATTAATTCTACTCAGCCCTTTACTCCCATCCTCCAGACAGTTTCCTGATTAACATAATTGGAGTGGAGAGTTTTGTTTTTCACTTTTCAGTAGAAAGTTTTGTTTTTTTTCTCCCCCATGGGATTCAGTACATGAGGTTGACAACATCAGCCTGTCTGATTGAAATGTGTCTTTTAACTTTCTCTTAAGAGAAAACCTAGAGGAAAAAACATGAAAGAAAAACAACTCTGAATGAAAAGTGCAAGATCCCTACTACTCCACTGCTCCTGTTCTGAGTGGATCAACAAAGGTTGACAGAATAAAGTTAAGATCTGCCTGCATCGGTGAGACTTGTAATGAAGGAAATTATTGGGGGCTTCAGCCAGTGTGTTGTAATGAGGAGAAGTGTTCTGTGGTCAAGCCTCTTGGCTCTGGTCGTTTTTATCTATTTACTGGCAGTGCTCATTTTATGGATGAACCATTATTGGCAGGAGGTAAGCAAGCATGTGTGAACTCTGTTGGACACACAGGAGCCTCAGTAAATACTGAGGTTATGCATAAGAACAAATGAAGCATTTTCTAGATAAATTTTGACCGTAGAGAAACCTGGTAAAATATCAGTCTGACACATCCAAAGGCTTGATAAACATGTATTACTGTGTACATAAGAGGTGATACTTTTACATTCTCGGTTTTTCTGAGCCTGAGATGTCCTTTGCATTATTCCAGTTCCTGGGGCCATTCTGAGTTTCCAGCAAATGAGAAGTTCTGTGGACATATTCCCATTTCTACAATTCTCTTCATGCTGAGAGACTTACACAACTGATTTTCTAGTTCATAATCAATAACTGCAACACTACGGTGAGAGAGAAAGTATTTAAATAATTTTATAATTTCTTAAATGCCATAAATATCTTTTAGATATCAACTTATACTATGTGCTTTAATTTCACAAAACCAGTGCTGTAGGATATAGGTGCCTGTGAACCTTTCCTACTGTGCTCAGGTTCTGCACAGAGACTTTGTTCTTCTCCAGTTCTCAGAAGTGCAGCTCTTACTCTATGCATGAAAGAGGAGAACATTTCTGTTTCTTGGTGTTTTAGCTGCTTTAGTGCTTTCTTGACTAGCTTGCTGGTCTCCTATTGAGAGAATTTCACTTATATGGTTAACAAGTTTTCCATCTCTCCCCTCTGCTTTTGAAACATCCAAAACATATGCCAGGGAATAACATTACAGTGTGTTGCAAAGAGATAAAATGGAGAGGCAATCAATCAGATCCAAAGATGGCATGGATGAGAGAGGAAATTCCAGTCCATTTAAGGTGCTGGTAATATACTCATATCTCTCTCTGGAGCTGGATCTTTTCCCTTGGGTTTTCTGAGTTAAAAACGTGACACTTAGATGCAAACTCTTTCATGTTGGCCACTAGATGGTAATAAGGCCATTGAAATGGATTGCAGCCAACCAGACAGCGAGTGTGAAAAAATTACTGCTTCAGAATGGAAATTAAGAGGTGGTTATCGTCTTGAGAACAGACAGGCAAACTGCAACGAACTAAGTTGGGATTGAGCAGATCCCTAAGGAAAACAAGCTGCCAAGGAGAGTAAACTGAATGGCTTCAAGCGGGCTCAGCCTCTTACTGCCAGGCCTGCATCCATATCCTACTCCAGACTCACTTAGTCATCTTCTGCAAAGGGAAGAGTGCCACCTCCAACACCTCCGCTGCCAGGAGCCTACAGACTTCACTTGGCTGAAAGTCCTCGATCTGCCTCTGGTAGCCCAATGGTGGCTTTAGAAATGAGAGTTTCTGGTGAGTAGCTGTTAGGACCAAATTTATCCTCTGAGCATTTCATTTCAGTGCATCTCTTTGTAACATGTCATCTAGAAAAGTCCCTTGAAGATTAATGGTGATCTCCTCAGGAAGAAAGAAGTTCCTGAGAAATTACGCTGCGACTCACTCCCACAGTAGTATGGAACCATTATACTGCCATTTCTAATGAAATTATAAACAACTATCTAAAGAAAGTGGATTAAAAAGTGATTTCAAGTGGAAGTACTGCTAACCAGTTCTGCCTCTTAAAATAAAAGAGGATTGGAACAGCATCACAACAAATGAAGTACCTGACTGAAGTATAACAGGAAAAATAAAATACATCTGATTTGTTACTCTTCAAATTAATAAGCAAGTTTACAGTGCTGGCACAAAACACTTGATCCCATTGCATCATCCTATCTACCTTCCCACTCACCATTTCATACTGGAACAGATGTGATCATCTTGCAGGAAAAAAAGTAACTCGGTGGTTTGCATTCAGTACTTACTAAGTTATTATTTCTTCATAAAAGCCAATATGACTTTAATTTTCAGGGTCCATGATAATGGAAATGTACCTTTTAAAGAATAAAAAAATGGAACACATTGTTCCCTTGGGACAATTTTAGGCAGTCTAACTTCAGCTTACTTAAAGGGGTTCACCGAAAGGATAAGTTACAGCATTTACAAAAGTAGCCATTGTACCCACGGGCTGGTGTTGTCCTTTACTGTATTAAAGTATTTTGTAAAAACGTGATGACCAGTAATCAAATATTATTATAAAAACTATATGAGTTGCAAGTTTGTTTAGCAAAAAAAGCCTATTTCAGATTCTACCAGAATCCTGGCGGAAACCCGGTTAGAGCCATTTAGGAGCATATAAACAAATTAGCAATTTGGAAGACAAGCTCAGATCAATAAATGTCAGATCAGTAGGGTCTCTTGAAAAAAAATTAGATGGAAGGCACAACAGAGATGTGCCTTTTAATGGATTAATAGGTGAAAGTGATTAGAGATAAGATTATTCTGAACCCTCTTTGATAATTTGTGCTCAATGCCTTCCTGAGAAGGTGATTACTAGTATGGAATAGTATGGAATTATACTTCCAAATATTTCTAGAATATCTGCTAGTATATGTGTTCATGTATATATGTGTGTGCATCTATAGGTACAAATACACACACACACACACTTTAAATAAGAAAATGTTGCAGAAAATGTTGGACTCGGTCTCCAGGTTCCTGGATTGTATTCACTGTGGGACTGTCAGAGAGATGAGAGGCCTTGAATCAAACTCTGTTACTTCTCCATGCCTCAGTTTCCCCATTTGCAAAATGATGCCAATCATACTCACTTCGTTATGAAGTGTATTGACATCTGCTGATGAAAAATATTTCATGTTAATGGACTGAAAATAATTTACAGCTATTTCTCACTAGTATGAGTTAGTTAAAATAATAGCTCATGAGCTTGATTTCAAAAGAAAAGCTGGTGGCAGCGGCAGGGTTTTACCTCCTAGTCAGCACGCTGCTTTTTGCTGCACTTATCTTTCTTTCCATTGGAATTGTGTTACAATTTAGAAGTCTTATCAGGTCACAGCACTCGCACAGAGAGCACAGAAAGGTTTCATTGCCCTAAAGAACGCAGGGATCTATAACGGGAGTTTTCAATGCGTTTATGTCAGCTGCATTTATACCCTTCAGCATTGCTTTCCCCACAACATTTCCAATACTGCTAACTTCATGCTGTTAGTGTTTTTTCCTCAGAGGCTCAGAAATACAACAGGAAAGAAAAAGAGAGAGGAGAAACTCTCCCTCTAGATCTAAGAGCCTATTCACCGATTCCTTTTCACACTCCCACTCTAGCAGGCCCTGAACAGCTACCTGCCTGCCTGGCCTAATGATTTTCATGCTCATCAAAAGCTTTGCTGCAGGATGGTTATTTGGTATCTTTTTAAATGTTGCCATACATCTGTCTCAAAGCAGAAAGGAATCTGAATAATACCAACAGATGTGCAGTCGGTAAACACAAAGCCATTTTGAAATTCTGCTACTAACAACCTAACAGCAGCACAACTTCTCTTTGTTGCAAGATATGAAAAGCAAACAGTGGGATGAGAAGACATGCATGAAATGGACCTCCTTTTCAATATTCAAATTTTCCAAGAAATGAAGAGCCTTTTATATCCAGTAATAAGTTACACCTTGTAATTGTGGGGCTGATCTGGTTTTGTCTGGATTAGTTTTTGAACCGGTTCACTGCAGGACCAAATGGATGGTGACACTACTGCAAAGGAGAGTGTGCAAACACAAGCCCGAGATGAGGCGTAGAGTCCCTTCAGCACCCTTGCTACACCTAAACCGTTCCTGACTATTCAAGGTGTTGAACATCCTTCAACTCCCTGAGCCATGACACTTCCACAGCATAAAAGCCAAACATTCAAACCTTGCGGCTACTTTCTTTTGGTAAACTCATAAGCTACTGGGAAGTGTCCCCTAACTGCAACAAGCTCTTGAGCTCATGTCTTAGGCTTAAAGGTGTGTTGAAGATCTTCACTGGCCTGCAGAGCTCATGACTGCAACTGTGTGGGTTCCTCACAATGGGTTTTTCTGCTTCCATTTTAAGTGCAATATTACATGGGTCTGCTTGAAGGACCACAAAAAGAACAAAGAGCATCATAGCCATTACTGTCATCTGTGCAAAGAAAGCTTTGCAATGGCACCTTGCCTGGTGTATCTAGTTTGCTGTCTTCCTCTGAAGAAACATATTCAAATACTAAGGAAGAATGAGCTTGTTTTGCCTAGTCTGCAGCCTGGGGTTTGCAGCAAAGGCTTTTCTCAGGGTTTCTGAGCTTTAGGCTTTAACCTGTGCCAGGGAGTAAAGGAGGTGAAAACATGGAGGTAGAAAAGTCAGGGCAAACTGTCTGGGATCCTCAGGCAGAGGGAATGCAGATAATGATGGGAGAAGAATGCCTAATTGGAATGAAAGTAAAAGATAATTCATGAACAACAGCAACAAAACAGTTTCTCCAAATAAGACTTATTCGCATAATTATCTTCTTTTTCTGCTGTTTCTATGGGCCTGTTTATTTGAAGTGGAATGGGACTTTGAAAATCATTTAGCTTGTCCTGAGGCATTCACATCATAAATAATATACTGCACACAAACCCACTGAAAAATTAGAGAGTACTAGGATTAAAGAGGCCTTTTCAACTATGCTTCTTCCCTTTGTACAGTTCTGCTCCTGCACAGCCATGTAAGTTTTCATTTTGTGCTTACATACTGTTTTTCTCAGCAGGCACCCTTCCCCTATAAAGAAGTCTCAAGGCTCTCTGGAGACTGTGTTTAAGCATTCCCGCCTGGGGTCCAGGCCATCAACTCAATAGACCATTCAAAATGAACTTGTTTTATACATAGCTGCACATCAACAGCCTTAACAGGGGCATGTGGCACAACACAGCTGTGCTCTTCTGAGTGCTTTAGACAGAAGGAAAATGAAACTTTTGAAACACCCAAACAAGATTCTGAAAGGAAAAGAAAAAAAGATATGGATCTGGAAAAACCTAAATAAGAGGACAGTGTCTAGCGAGGTTTCGCTGACTCTGGGATAGCCTAATGCAAACTGCTCCAGTTGGTAATATAGCTCCAGCAGATGCACTTCATACCGTGCAACCCACTGGTTGCAACCCAAATCCGATACCAGGTCTTTTAGGGGCTATTTCAAGAAGGCATGAAGGGAGAGCAGTTTAATTCATAGAATCATAGAATGTTTCTATGAAGGGACCCCTAGAGGTCATCTAGTCCAACCCCCCTGCAGTGAGCAGGGACACCACTAACCAGATCAGGTTGCTCAGAGCCCCATCCAACCTGGTCTTGAATGTTTCCAGGGATGGGGCCTCCACTGCCTCTCTGGGCAACCCATGCCAGAGTTTCACCACTGTCATTGTAAAGAATTTCTTCCTTATATCCAGTCTAAACCTACCCTGCTTCAGTTTAAAACCATTACCCCTTGTCCTGTCACTGCTGTCCCTACTAAAGAAAAGATTTTCCCCATCTTTCCTACAGGCCCCCTTTAAGTACTTTCTCCCTTTGTATTGTTAAGATATGACTTACTGTGTACTGTGAAAAATTCCCTAAGTACAGAAGCAGCTCCAACTGCAGTTTACACTTTGGTTCCTTCTTTGTTTCTTACTGTAAGCTTTGACTTAATTCTCTTCACGCTTCAGCAGATGTGAGCCATAATAATTAGAGCTAGCTTTTGGAATGAGCTGCAGGGATAATTGCTTGGGCACCCTGTGTATGGAGAGAGGACAGAGGGACCATTAAGTTATCTCAGGCTGTCCCTGCACTGAGAGGCTGGTGTGCTCTATGTCTACCGCAGCCTTGGGCTCCTGGTCTCCCAGCCTCCCCGGTCTGGCATGACCTGTTTTCACCTGCCTTCGGGATTTTCTTTCCCTGGAAATCCAGTTGAGGGGAGAATGAGAGGAGAGGCTGTTGCATAAACTGAAAAGTGCTCCTGGTTCCACAGTCACCATAGGGAAATATCACAAAGGAGAATGAATTCCGTGAGTTACTTTCTCACTCTAACACGAAGACTGTCTTCACATTTTGCCAGCTGTTACCTGCAGTTTTCTGTTATTCTACAGCTAGCTGGTGTTTGCTGAAGGTTAAACTGAAGAAAGATGATAAAAAGTGGAAGAGGTATACATCTAGCCATGCTTCTTCATGATGATGAAGTGGATTATATGTGCAAGTAGCTATCTAGTGTAAATAAGGGACAGGAAGGGGAAAAGGATATTACCTTTCTTTTTTGCTAACCACTTTGCTAAACAGGCATCAGTAACCTTAGAACAATATTTACTAACTTGTGAGTTTCCACAGAAACTCATCCCCAGATACAAAGTTATTTTTAATGAGGATTTTGACCCTTATCTGCAGGGATCTTAAACAAAAAGTGTAGGGGAAAATGTCCTGTCCTTAGGATATTTAATAGGTGAACAGTGAACTGAGCCAAAGATCTGCTATAATGCTACAAATTAGCTACCATCCCTTCCAGCAACTTCATTCAGGCTCTAAGAAATGTTTCCATTTACTGTAATAGGGAAATAGCTGAACAGTTGAGGGTTAAATTTACATTGAGTATTGGGTTAAGTTAAATCCTCAGTGGGGAACGGATGGTTACTAAGGCAACGGGATCATGCATTCAATACCTGTTATTCAAGTCTATATCCTCATGCTCATTAGCTATCACATTGTTTATTAATGTTCACTCTAAAATGGATGTTGCCAGAACCTCTTTGCTTTCACCTAAGTGGCAAGACATGAATTAATGTGAAAAGAACTCACAACTACTATCAATATATTAAGATGCCTCTTGAGAAGCACAGATCTTTGTATCTGGAGAACAACTTTTACTTCCATGTGATAAAACATCAAAAAAGCATTTGTAAACAGAATTCTGAAGGGAGCTCTGCCCAGAAAACAGCAGGACCTATCATGAACTCCTGAAACAAGCAGTACAAAATTAGCAAAAAAACCCAGGCCAAAATACCCAAATAGATACTAAGCACTGATATGTAAGAATTGCCGTGCAGGATCAGGCTGAGTATCTGACTGTACATGTTGCTGAAGACCATGACCAATACAAAGTGTTTTAGGTGAAGCCAGAGCCCTTGTGCCTTCCTATCTTTTTCTCCCATGATAAATGAGAATAATATGTTCACAAAATATATGCTAGTTTTGGCCTACGATAGTTTGCAGAGGTCAGGAACGTTATGGTAAGGACTTGCAAGAACTAGTACACATTGTATAACAAAATAACACTTCACAAAGCTCTTAAGACACCTTTGTGTAGCCTCCCACAAGAACACAGAATCAAATACACATAGCAATTCATCCCTGAGCTTACTCATTCCTCTTCATTCAGAAATTAAATATCAACAGCAACAGATGCTTCAATCTGAATCAACAAAAAAAATAATATTTAAAATGCTTCCTTGGGAGCGAAAATTCTTCCCATTCGGAATCATCAGAGTGCGATATTTAATTTCATTTAGGTATTTACACCATGTTAAAATATACGCAATATTATATAAAGCTTACATGACACTTATACATGAACATGGTGTGGTATTTTAATAGTGTACAAATATGGCAGCGTGCCTGACAGTGCCTGTTTGTGGAAAGCATGAGCTTGGCCTTGCTGTTTCTTAAAACACTACAAGAGAGATGTTAGGATCAGCTGGACCATCTCAGTTCATTACTTCAGTAACCTTTCAGAAGGCAAGGCATAACATTAGTCCCTTTGTAAATTTGGCCCTAAATGCCCAATGCTTTTCATAATTTGGAGTTAGGCCTTTAAGTCTATCACATTTCCTTATCCACAGAGTTTACAACCTATGCAGCCGCAATGCTCCCAAGCGTAACAGACAGATCTATCAGTCCATCTTAAAAAATTATGCTATTGGAGCGAAGGATCTTATTCTTCACATCTAAATGAGTCTATGAAAGCGGGAGCACTCAGTTACTGAAACAGAACTAAATTGCCTCTTCTAAATAACATACCGCAGACAATTATAGAGCACAGAGTTGATCTTACATTGATCAATCTGGCAAAAAACCATTTTTGCTTAAGCTAAAGTCTCATCCTGCAATATCCTTGACTTTAGCTGTCTGAAACCACAGTGATTTGTATGCTCCCTGTAATATCACATTGGCCTAAACAGAAGAATCATTCAAAGGATTAAAAAAGTCATTGTAGGAAAAATTTTGTACAAAGTATGAGTTTTAGGCTTTTTGTTTCATTTTTATTAAATTCTTGTAAATTTTCCTATGGAAAAGAGGTCAAGATGTCCTTGTAGTTAGGATACTTTTGAAGATCCCATGGGATAAAAATAATGATTATCAGTAAAACATTAAAATCTATGGGGAAAAAAGTATTTCTTACAGAAATTTAAGAAGTGACTGAGTTTTTCACTTGAAATGCTTTTTACTTTCCTTCCCTTTGCTTGCCTCAGATGCCGACTTTCTCAGACACTATAGTGATGAGAATGAGATTGGCCATTATACTAAATACCCAAGCCTTTCTATAGTTAAGATCAACACCTCAGAAAGGCATCTGAAGTCTTTTGTATTTTACTAGCAATTGGAACTCTAAATCCTCCTTGGACTCCTTAGCCCAAACTCCAAAGACAGGAGAAGGCTTGAGATGCTGTGGGGTTGTAATTCCCCAGTAGGAGGACTCTGAGGCTCCTTGGTGCAGCAGGCAGGGGCAGGGCTGCCAAAGAGCATTCATAGAAGCTGTGCTTCCCAGATTTGCCTGAATGGGTTATCTTGTTCAGTGACAGAAACTTGGGAAGTGCCAGCACAAAATTTCTTGCCTACTTGGTCACTGGAAGCATTTGAACTCTGATTGCTTGCCAGTGAGTATGACAGTCATCAAAGAAAGACAGAAGGAAAGCGACTATCAAATAACTGTAATCAAGTAAGTGGGATTTCTCAATTCTATGAGATGTGCGCAGGTTTTTCATTTCCACTGAAGACTAAAAAGAAAATATAAATAGGGCTCAGCAGAAAGCATCACTGTTGGGTTTCTTGCATCAGAGATCAATTGACTATTTAGAGCCACAGTCCTGCAAAGGCATGACTTCGGTGACTCGTCCCATGAAGTCACCTGAACTTCTCCCAGTGCAAACGTGGAAGTCTTTCCAATACGAGAGTTTTTGGTTGACTTTGAGAGCACTTTTAAAAAATTTCTTCTTTTTGACATTCCTACTGTAAGGAGAACAGACGGTAAAATATTCTGACCCTACAGTTGATCTCTACATTCATTCAGATTATTTTAATAAACTGAAGAAATGATGTCTAGGAAAATAACACCAGACAGTACGAGGTTTTTTGTTTGGGGGTGGGTTTGTTTTGGGTTTTTCCATAAAAAGCAGAACAAGTAGCCTTGTGATAGGAAGAGGAGACCTAATTAAAATCTGGACAGATAAGCTCATTCTTTTTGAAGAGCTGCTTGGTGAAGTGCTACCAAGCTTAATGAATCGGGTCAGTTAAACCAGTATCTCTCTGTCTGTTATGAAATACAGTGAAAATCTGGAGTAACTTTGGAAGGAAAAAAGTGTTTGAAACCTAATTTTTAATAAATATTATCTAACTGTGAGATGAAAAGATTGAAAGAGGTTGATAATATTTTTGATAATTTGAAAATATTTCTTAAGTTCTTACTTGGGAAAAGAGCACCATCTACTGATCATCACTCTGAAATTCCAGTATGATGTTTCATTTACATGGGTTTTACTTATATGCAACATCATAGTCCTAATCCCAGAAGCTCTGATGACTCTTGAACACGTGTGAAAGAAGGCTGATGTATCTTGAGCTACCAGCTAGTATCCCTGTGATGTTTTATTGTTATTAGTAGCCAGCAACACCTTAGCAGCAGAAAGCATGCTTAAGAACTTCAGAACCTATAGTGATATCAATAAACCCGCACTATCACTAAAAGGATGGTAAACACTTTCCTAGTAAGGTGCTTGTTACAGATGCCTGCTTCTTGTTGGCACAAGTAACATTTTAGTCATGTGAAGAGCTAACCAAAGCAGGACACAGGTGGGTTTTTTTTAAGTAGGGCCTGGTTTTGAGCTGCCCTGAGGGGGAGAGGAGAAGGACTGCCCTTTCCAGTCCCAGCACAGATTTATGCCAAATTACAGTACCATTTAGCATTGCCTTAAAAACATGCAGCTCTTCTGCACTAAAGAGAACAGTGAGTTCTTGAGTTCACCTCCAATGGTTTTTTTGAGTTTGCTTTTCTGCCAGAGAACCAGCTGTGACAAAGAATGTCACACAGAGGAGTATTCACTGGAGAGAGCAACACTCATCCAATGCCATAAACACTCTCCCCACTCACACCAGAAGATGTAGTTATACTTAAATCTCAGGTCATTACTCAGGTGTTCTGCCAGACACATTCTAATTGTATTCTTTTACTTATATCACATATGTCTTCTTTTTATAGCTGCTCTGAAGGCACTGACTTTTCTTCCACAAAGGTTGCTCAGGCAAGTTCTTTTCTTTATTTTCTTTCTCTCTTAGGAACAAGTGATTGCACTTTAGCTAGTTAGAAAAAAGTAGTGCATCAGGAGCAGTGGGGTAGGCTGCCCAGTGGGTGAGAGGAGGATGCCAAGCACTGGAGGTGGTGGTCCAGAAGTCGGGCAGAGGTCTGGCTGCCCAGGCAGCTGGGCTGTGACAGTAGCCCAGGACAGCTGCAGCCTTGCTCTGGACAGGACCAAGGACCAGAGTGCCTGTGCAGACCCTGAGCCAAGGTACAGAGGCCCCCAGCGAGGTTTCTCCCTCCCAGCTCTGTCTCATAACCCGCGGGCGGCAGTAGAGCCTGCTGGTGCACTTGCGGCCCTAACAGGAGCGAGCAAGCTTAGCTATAAATAAGTTTTTGCTTTGCTCGTTTTCCTGCACATTTGATAGGACTTGAATTCTTAAAAAGCTCTAGTGCTGTTCTGAAAAGCGATTTCAGAAAATCGGTGTGCTGGTGATTGCTGTCATCCTATGAGTGATGGGGCTATTTCCCCAGAGTCTCGTGTCTGATGTGATTGTGACGATTGTCTCTAAGCCAGAATGTGAGGAGCTGAACCAGGAGCTCCCACAGCTGCATGCACAGCTACAGCTTGAAACTGCCAGCTAAATCTCCAAGACTGGCTCTCATGCCCTCTGCAGGTCCGGCACGGAGAGGAATTCCTGACACGTCTATTACCTGCTCATGCAATTATGCCTCTCTGTGACCACAGAATTAAGGTTCTTCTCATACTACTGCCCTTCTCAGGCCATAGCCCAGCAGCTAGAGCTAAAAGGTATCATTGCTCAGTAATTTCTTGCTTGACTCAGCCTTCAGTGTTCTTGAATTCCTTGTCCCAGGGGCATGTGATCATGTGAACATCTCAGTTGGCCGGGGGAGGAGTTGTTTAGAGAACATTTCTAGATCTTGTAGCTTCAGGGGAAAAGCTTAAAACGGTGACTCATTTGCATTCAAGATACTCCATTATCCTGCCTAAATATAAAATTATCAGTCTTTTGGGTTTCAGGTTTTTCTTTCTTTATACACCAGAACTTTTACTGACAGGTTTCTGCTTTGCCTGGCAGGGTAGACACTTCTTTCATGATTTTTGGATGCAAGGCTTGGTAAGACTGAAAAATCTCTTTCCTCCATTAGAAGGAAGAAGTAGTGAATGACTGGATAAAAACAGAAAGCATAATAAAATCATAGCTTAGGATAATTCAAGTGGGAAGGGACCTCAGAAGGTCTCTAGCCCAACCTCCACTTCCAAGCAGCAGCTCTGAGTTTGGACAAGGCTGCTCAGGGCTTTATGCAGCTGAGACTTGAAAATGTCTAAGGATGGAGATGGCATAGCTTCTCTGAGCAACCTGCTCCACTGCCTGGCTGACCGTATGGTGAAAGACTTGAAAGTTCAGTGAGTGCAAGTTAAAATAGAAGTTGCCTATACATATATGTATTGAAAAAATGGAGAGAAAAGGATGAAGTAGAGCCATTTATGTGAGGGTAACCAGAACCGCTGAGGTGCGTAGTCAGATATTAAGCAGGTAAGTTAGAACCACCTGTAGGCCATGTATACCACTGAGTAATGTAATTCCAAGGTATATGATAAATTCATAGATAGAATTTGCAGACGTCCTTTTGTGGAAATGTAGAATGAAGTTGCAATGCTAGAGTGGAATGAATGGCTGAACTGGCCAGGAAATGCATTTTCATGCATCTACAAGAAAAAAAAAAGTGTGGTTGAATTTTATTTTATTTTTTTTTTTAATTCAAAGTACTTCTTTGAAATTCATGTGGTAGGTTTGTTTTAGGAGCATCTCATTATTATTACTTGGCATATAAAGAAAATTCAGCTGGTATTTTGGGTTTTCTGGCTATTTTTCTGTCCCTCTGAGTCCCTTCCTTTGTGCCAAGCAACTTGTGGGGTTACTCTAAAGAGGAGCAAGTCTTAGATTTTTAAGTTCATAGCTTGAACTAGGACATCCAACATCAGGCCGTGCCATGAGAAAAAGGCCCAATTTCTCATTTTACTGGAAAATACAGAAACAATCTTCAGTGAAGCTAGGCCAGGCTCCTGTGTTGTTATGTCACCCCAGGACTGGAACAGACCTCTCAAGTCCAACTCATGAGTCATGACGCTGTGGAGGTGTGCTCCCCCCCTCGCCTCCGACTCCCCCTCCCTTGACCTCTTTCAAGTGATAACCACCTGTGGCAGTGGCGATAGATGTGTCTGGTCCTGAAGGATGCACGCGCTGGATGTGGGGGGAGACAGATAACAATACAATAGCCATTGGCATGACACTCCTCATGCTCTAAAGTTTCCCTTTTTCTGCAAGAGAGAACTTTTAGGATGATGGAGAGCTCTGGAGTGCATTTGGAGACTCCTGGGCCGGGTAATATCTGACAGGGTCTCCCTGTTCCAGCTGTGGCTCTGGTGATGGCCCATTGCCACCAGGGCAGCAGAGAGGAGCAAACACTTGCAGGTTGGCTGAGGGCTGGTAAGAAGAGCTAAGCTGCGTGCTCTGCCCCTGACAAATCCTTCACACAGAGCTGGGCAGACTCAAGCGTACAGCTAACATAAGGGAGACTTTAATACTTTCACACACATTATGAGGAAAATGTGATTTCTTTTTTCTAAAAAAATAAATTAAAAATTTATAAATTAAATGGTTTGACACTCCCCCCCCCGCCCCTGTATTGAAGTAAACCAACTGTCAGTGTTTTGTGGTGTCAAGAATTATCTTTGAATCTCATAGTGCTCTGTGTAAAAATTAAAAGGGTCAGTATGAACCACCATAAAACAACTATCTCTTCTAGTCAGTAATTTCTTCTTCTAGTCATTTGAAAACTTGGCCTTAAACAACTTTAGACTCACACAGCGAGTCAGCAACGCGTTCTGTTTTTCTGTGAAAAATGTACTAGGTTATTGACCTAAGAACTCCAGAGGATCTTTGGAATACAGCATCTAAGAGGACAGAGGAGGGAGTAGAAGTTATGTTTAAAAAATATGTTTTCAACAGGTTTAAATTAATGATAAACTGCACCTCCACCAGAAAAGGTTTGAGGAGACGCAAACTGAAAGGTTATTTAGGTTTTTTCAGGTAGGCAATTATACTTGGCGGGAAGTTCTGCTAAGTTTTTGGTAAGCTGATTGCCCTGCAATTCTGATTTCTTATTTCATATTGTTCTATGCATATTATGTGTATTACATATTCTGGATCTATTGTGTCTCTCCACAGCAAGACAAAAAAAGTCCTGGATAATTACAGCTCCCCAGAAACTGTTCAACCACATCACAGATAATATAAAAGATATTTTACTAAGGCAAAGAAAATAAAATGAGCAGTGCTGAAAACAAAATCTAAGGATTAAATATAATAAAACGTAAACAGAAATTTTAATATGTGGGTTTATGGCTCCATCTGGTGTTTATTTTACATAATTTCTAGCTCAAGGAAATCTGATTTCCGCTCCCCTTTTCAGCTATAGATTGGAAATGAGGAGTGGTATTAAAAGGACACTTAAATTTAGACATCCTGAAGCCTTATATTCAAAGTTGTATATTAGCTACCGTGAAGGTACAAGAAGAATACTTTTTTTAATCAGTGTTTATATCCTGTGACTTAAATCATATTCAGATCTGAGAAAGGGCATCTCTGGCCAACATTTTATCATCTTCTTTCGTGATATCAATTAGACTGCTAAAATACTATTCCTCCCTACTAACGTTGCCTTGCTTTACAACCTCTTCATGGCTAAATCATCAGTACTACTGCTTTATTCAAATTAAGTCTCCAACACTTGCAACACAATTATGATAAGTATTCACCTCAAGTCTTTTATTGTTGCTGCTGTCAGGTCAGATAATAAAATATTTACTGACTGTACAGAAAAAGCAAGTTGGAAGGAAGAGTGAGAAGATCACTGCTTAACCACTCACTGGGTCAATGTTTGTGGAGAAAGTACCTATACAGTCTGGAACATAAGTCACTTTTAGTGTCATAGAATCATAGAATAGCCCAGGTTGGAGGGGACCTCAAAAGATCATCCGGTCCAATATTTTGTGGGAAAGGGAGCCTAGATGAGATTATCTAGTACCCTGTCCAATTGCATCTTGAAAACCTCTGGTGATGGGGACTCTATTGCATCCCTGGAAAGGTTGTTCCAGTGATTAATTGTTCTCACTGTAAAAAAAATTCTTTCTTATGTCAAGCTAAAACCTCTCCCGGTACAACTTGTACCCTTGTCTTTTCCATGTGGCTTCATGTGAAGAGAGAACCTCCGTCCCCTTTGTAGCTGCTTGTGAAGTGCTGGAATACTGTGATGAGGTACCCCTTGAGCCTTCTCTTCTCCAGGGAGAAAAGACCGAAGTCCTTCAGTCTTTCCTGCAAAAAGCATTGATCACCACCATCTGAGTGGGGTCTGTGAGCCAATTTCCTACCCATCTCACAGATCGCCCATCCAATCTGTATCTTGCCAGTTTGTCCAGGAGAAGACTGTGAGAAACAGTGTCAAATGTTTTGCTGAAGTCCACATAAACATCCACTGCTCTCCCCATGTTGTTGACAGAAAATCCTATTTTGTTGTAGAAGGTGATCAGGTTTGTCAGGCATGATTTGCCTTTGGTAAATCTGTGCTGGCTTTTCCCAGTCACTTGCTTCATTTCGTTTGTAATAGTTTCTAGGACTCATTCCATTACTTTCCCAGGGACTGAAGTAAGACTAATGGGTCTGTAGTTTCCTGGGCCCTCTTTTGGGCCCTTCTTGCAGATGGGGATGACATTTGTCTTCTTACAGTCTTCAGGGATATCCCCTGATCTCCATGACTTTTCAAATGTTATACACAGTGGCCCTGCAACAACGTCAGCCACTTCCCTTAACACTCTGGGGTGGATTCTGTCTGGACCCAGAGATTTAGGTGGGTATAAGAGTATTAACTCTTCTTTGTTAGCATTTCTCATAATACAATGGCATAACACCCTTCTTTTTCTACTGGGCCTAACACACAAAACTGTCTTGGCCTGGTATGTTCATACACCAGCAAACTTACTGTAAAAAAACAGGGTAAATTAAATATTATCCTTTGAGAAATGGATTCTCACTTTCCATGGAGTAGAGTATATATATACCTGCACATGACATTAAAAACGATACTAAATCAACAGGAATGCAAATATGATTTAGCAATTGAGAATAATGTAGAATAGCCAGTACTTCCTGACAAACAAGATTTCTGCATACCTCACAGGCTTGACTACACTTGTAGAGCACCTGAGTAAAGTAGATAACATTGAGAAAGCCTTCAGCAGCAGCAAATGTATTAAAAAATATACCTTTGTTTGTCCCTATCTCAGTTAGAAAGATGAGTTTTCCAACCTTACACATTTTAAGTAGCTTACTCTGCAAGCTTCTTGGTTACAAAGGAAAATCTGTTTTCAAAGACATTGTTCATTTTATGTATGGGTATTCCTGTGGCCTTTACAACTTGCCTGCACATACATATTGTTCAAAATTATCAGACTACCTGTATGCCTCGTCTGCAGGTGACTGAAGAACTCGCTGTGCTTGACACTCAGCATTTCAGCTTTGGTTTTGACTGCATGCAGTAGCTCCTGGGATCCCACTGGTGCGCCATGACTTTTACATTCTTCACACTGCAGGTATTCACATTCTGGATTCAGTGCTGTTGTTTTCCCACACAAAACACTCCATTTCCAAACACATGTGTGTGACGGCAAGGTGGAAGGAGCTAAAGCAAAAATGCTGTAAATCAGTGTCAGTCTCACTGAGCCCAGGTTTTCCTGGGGTAGTCAGCCAAGTGCAGCCAGCTCAGTATCATACAAGCTCAATGCACTCCCATTTAGGCTGCTGCTCCCCATCCCATCCTTACTCTTGCACACTGTTACCAATCGCTATGGCAACAGCTGGTAGCTACAAGAGAAGAAGCTGCAGGAGCTTCAGACCCAGTCAGCCCTGTACCCCTGCTCTGAGAAGGTTTATTACTTGTATCATCCTCTGGCAGGAGAAGCAGGGAATGAAAAAAGCAAAGCGAATGAGAAGCAGGCCATGTAACCGACCCATCCCCAAGCAGACAAAATAAAACTGGTGCCACGTAGCACAATGGACTCCTTCCATCCCCTGAACACTGCCCAGAATAGCATTGGTGGTGTTGGAGACGGGGAGTCTTGTGTGCCTCTTCCCAATTCCTTCCTTTCTTCAAGATCAAATAAACACACTCCAACACGTTACAGCCAGTGCCCAGGCTAGAGTAAGTGCTGCCTGCTTATGAGCTCTCTGGTCTGAGGGGAAGGCATATTTGGGGAAGCTCAAAAAAAGAAAGGTTGTTTCTTTTTCATTTTATTTTTTTCCTCCCAGCTATAAAAGCACTATAGTTGCATTTATAGCTGTCAGACTGAGTTCTTCCTTCCAATAACATATGCCATCCACCATGCCCACCCTCTAAGTCAAAATGATTCAGCGCTGACTGGTGTAACTGGAATGGATTTACTTTAAAGGAAAAAATTATTTTTGGCTGCCCATTAAATATCACAGAGGAATTTCATGGCATGTAGGAAAACAACTGTGTACAGCACTGTTGAGCCAAGTCTGTCTGACAGATGTTGTACTCATTATAGTCTATGCATAATAACAACATTTTTAATGAGCAGAAAACAGGAAAAGCCTTATCTACCTGTGGCGATACTGTGGTAATTATTATTACTAAAAGCCTTGTTTCCTCCTTCTGATTTCTGACACATGCTCGGGCTGGAGTCTGTAATATCATCTCAGTGCTCTGATCCTGCACATGTGTAGAAGGCCTCAGCATTAGGAAAATAGTTATTACCAAGTGGTTCGTTCCTGTTGCCAGAACCAAGCTCATTTCCAAGATTCCTGGGAGTGCCACTCCAGAAGGCAAGAAATCCCAGCCCTGGCTCTTGCACCACATCCATCCAAACCTCTGTATGCCATTTCCAGATGTCAGCTCTGGCCCAGGGAGGGAAGCACAACACAGCAGCTTTGGGATAGCCTGAAATTCAGGAGAAAGTTGCCTCAAGTACAGCTCCTCACTACAGTATCACCAGGACCATAAAAAGAAGTTACTCTGTATCTTTCTGTGCTTCCTTTCCTAAAATGAGTAGGAGATACTTCTTTACCTCATCAAGGTACCTGCCCCAGAAAGGCAGGAAGCTACGTGTTTTCTACTAGATGGGGCATTTGAGCTTTCCGGGAATGGAGGCTTAGTTTGAGTTAACTTGGTTTCAGGTTAGAGTTACCTAATAGTTCCATGATAGCCACATGTTTTACTTTGGGTTTGTTTTTTTTTTTTTCTTTTAAATCTGAAATGGTATGTGAAAGAGAGGTTTGTAATACGTTGCAATAAAGTCTCCAATCTCTTAATGAC
>NW_009258299.1:1096456-1097356 GCF_000687185.1 Egretta garzetta | reverse complement strand
ACTTCTATTTACTGCCCAAACCTCAATTAATTGTGGCCACGGAAAGAAACTAAACACAGAGTGTTTCTCAAAGGACAACTACTCTTCATTTTCTAATTTTGCTTGTAAAAAAAAAAAAAAATAGAAAAGAAGAAAGGGAACACGGATTTTTTGCAAGCTCTTGTGGCATCATAGGGTGATTCAGGTGGGAGAGGGGCTCAGGAAGTCCCTAGTCCAGCCTCCTACTCTGAGCTTAGAGCAGGTTGCTCAGGGTTTGACCCAGCTGGATCTTGAAAATCTCTAAAGGCAGACACTGCACAACCTCCCTGGACAGTCTGGGCCAGCTGCCTGCCTGCCTCCCGTAAGTGACAAACCAGTCTGTCCTTAAATCCAGCCCAGTCCTCTTGCTTCATCTTGTCCCTGCTGTCTGTCATCCTCCCATCCTGCACTGCTATGAGGAGCATGGCTCCACCTGACTGATACCCCCCTCGTAGGGCCTGGGGGGTGCTGTTAGGTCCCCCTGCATGCACAGCTGAGCCAGTCCTGCTCCTTCAAGCCTCTCTTGATCAGCTCCAGGGCCCTCTGCTGAGCTTGCTCCAGCTTACCCAAGTCTTTGCTGCACTGGGGCCCCAAAGGTGGCCATGGGTACCCTAGATGAGGTCTAGCGAGTGCTAAGTAGGGAAGGAAAAAAAAGCCCCAAACCAAGCCCCCCAAGAGGGACCTGGGAGTCCTGGTGGACGACAAGCTGACCATGAGCCAGCAGTGTGCCCTTGTTGCCAAGAAGGCCAATGGTATCCTGGGGTGCATTAAGAGGAGTGTGGCCAGCAGGTCAAGGGAGGTTATCCTCCCCCTCTACTCTGCCCTGGTGAGACCCCACCTGGAGTACTGTGTCCAGCTCTGGGCTCCCCAGTTCAAGAAAGA
>NW_009258299.1:1095684-1096188 GCF_000687185.1 Egretta garzetta | reverse complement strand
GGTGATGGAGCACTGGCACAGGCTGCCCAGGGGGATTGTGGAGTCTCCTTCTCTGGAGATACTCAAAGCCCGCCTGGATGAAGTCCTGTGTGACATGCTCTAGGAGAACCTGCTTTAGCAGGGGGGTTGGACTGGGTGATCTCCCGAGGTCCCTTCCAACCCTTGCGATTCTTTGTGTGTGATCTGTGTGATTCCTTTCAGCCTTCTCCAGCACGGGAGGCTGAGACTTGCCCAAGCACTGAGGCAGGGGACAACCCGAATCACACAGGATTTCGCCCGCATCCAGATGCCTAGTTCCCCCCATCTTCCCTTGAAGACCCCAGCTCGAAATTACCCGTAGTGTGAAAACTCGGACGCGTAACTGCCCGGCCGCCCCCGCGCAGCCCCTCGGGAGCGGCGGGCTCGGTGGCCGGCACCAGACGCCTCCCTGTGCCGCGGGAGCGTGGCCTCAAAACACGGCCCGCCGCCCTCCCCGCGCGGTTCCTTACCCCAGCACGCGGCACG
>NW_009258299.1:1066897-1095205 GCF_000687185.1 Egretta garzetta | reverse complement strand
GCCTGCGGCTGCAGGCGGTTTCCCTCCTCCGGCTCCTCCGAACCCGCCCCGACCCTTTGGGTCGCCTCGCCCCGTTTTTCGGTACCCGCCGTCTGCCGCCGGGTTTGTCCCCGCTCTCCTCAGAGCGGTGCCTTGATCCTGCCCTGAAGATGAGAAGTTCCTGCCTCTTTTTTTCTCCAAGTCGTGCCCTTAATTTGCCTTGGAGGTCCAGCAGGTTTTTGCTTGGTCACGGTGATGCCCTCCTGCTGCTCAGATTTCGTTGTGAGCTCCTTTTATGCGAGCGGGGGCTTTCAGTCCCTGCCATTCTGCTCGCCTTTAAAAATTTATTGCTGGAGATGGGGACCTTTATATATAGAAGTTCAGGCAAGGGATCACGTTTCATTACTGCCTTTCGTTAAATCCCCGTAAGAACAGCAGAATGGAAAGGCTAGGTGTTTTGATACTTTTCTCTTTTTCGTTTTCCTTTCTGTCTTTGTATGTTCCCCTAAACTCGTCTGGGTGTCTGAAGTTAGATGCCTAGCTACTCTTCATTAAATACATAAGCAATGCTGGTGTTTTTACTGCCAAATGTGAAAATAAATTACCTGACCAAAAAGATGCTGGTTTCTGCTGTAGCAATGCATGGAAACAGCCTCCCGCTTTTAATTTTGGTGATGTGAGGGACAACTCTAGGGTTTTAGCTGTGTTCAGATATGTCCCAGTAAGTACAAACAATAAGTGATATCCTTTCATCTTTTGCTGGGGGAACAGTAATTTAGCTGGTTAATAAGTTTCATACCAAGCATTGATGCAGAGCAAGAAGAGATGGCCTATTGTAATTTGGGAGCGTGTTGCGTGGTTATATGAAATGAATAAATAAGGCCTATTTCTTATCTCGACTTCAGAGTAACAAGTATGAAAGCCTCAGTCATTTCTGTAGCTGTTTATAGTCTCTCTCCGCCCTGCTGAAAACACTCAGTAAGCGTAAATACGCGTAGCCCCCCTCAAAGTGTCTGTGTTTCTCAGCTCTACTGCTTGCTGCTAATATTTTTTTGTTGCTGGATAAAAACCTCTTATTAATTATGACTTCTTGTTTAGCGCCTGGAAATTGGAAAAACAATATACTAGTTCTGGTTTCTTTCCTTCTTTGGGTGTAGATTGGGTGTTTGACTCTTGCACTCCCCTGTTAGGGCTGTAGCAGGGAGATAAAGGGATAATCTCACAAACCTTATATTTTTGCTGTCCAGAGTTAAGCGTTAAATAAACATTTGTTTAAAATGCAACTTGAAATGCTGGATGGAAATTGGAAGACCCTGAACTCTCATCAGACCTGTTGTCTTTAGTTAACATGTACATTTTAATTCGCTGTATGTTTTGATTTCCACGTAATTGAACTCTAAATAGTGATTTTTTTTTTTTCCCCTCTGCTTGAATTATCAACTATAAAAGTAAATGCAACTGGGTGGATTGCTCTTGAATGCAGTGCTAGCTTTTCAATAAAGGAGTACACTTAAAGGGAGTACTGATCTCAGTACTATCTGTATCGAAAAAGGTTTACCATGCAGCAGAATATGATAGTTGTCCCATCTTTGGAAATATTCTAGGGTGAAAGGCTAGAATACTGCTAATAAACAAGGACCTGGCTTGTGTTTTCAAGGGAGTTCTCGGACTGTGCTAGGGATACAGGCAGTTCTCCTGTGGTAGAATGATGCTTTGCATTAAGAGGAATCACAAGTCTGGTTTACATTGGTGAAATATTTGTTAATATCTCCCAGAGTACTTCTTTAACTGATAATTAAAGCCACAAGACCAAAGATCAAATGATAACCAGTGCAATACACGAAAAGGATTCTACTTTTTCTTAAATTGTTAAAGCGAAGCTCCTTAAAAAGTAATAATAATAAACAAAGAACAAGACCAAAAATTTGTTTAAGAAAATACTGGAGTAACTTGCAGTCATGGTTCATGTGGTGGTTTTTAACCATTTTTAGTTTTCTGTAGCTGGCTTTTCACCAGTGATGCTTATGGAGTCTGAGTCATGGAAAAGATGAGCTGCTTTGGGCATGGAAAAGATGTCTAGTCAGTATGTGATGGCAAAGTTGTTAGTGTTGGCAGTGGTTTTATTTTTCTTAAAATATCCTTATTTGGACAGCAGTGACTATGAGCAATAACAATTTTCTTAAATGGAACTGGCCTCTGCTGCCACATAGAGTGATTCTCTACTGACAATGAATGAAGGTACAGTATTAGAAATCTCATCTTCCAAAATAGTCAAATGAGCTTTCATAGTATAGGATGTACTTATTATTAAACGTAACAGTAGAAATAAAATCTAGGACCTTGGGGAACTGCTGAGTTAAAATCTCATGACCTTTCTTTGAAGTGAGGAATTTCTTTCCCTCTCAAAGATCCCTTGAGGATCTTCCTCAGCTGGCAGGTAGGGACTGGGCCAGGAACTGCGCTTCTCTTTTGCTCATGTTCTTCTTCCAGGGAGCAGTTTCACAGACACCCTTTAGGAACTACGAGTTTGCACAGCTGTCAAAAGAGGTTGTGCTCAGCTTCCAAACAACAGTGCTTTCCTGCCTTAGAGGAGCCCTTAGGTCAGAGCGGATTTGGCTGAAAACTAATTTCTTAGGGGTGAAGGGGTCTGGAAGGTACACGATTGTTAGTTGTTGCAGAAGATACGTGGGATTTTTACATCAGTTTAAGCTGATGGGGGAGCTCTATTCTTAAACCTCTTAAGGTACGGCTGGGATCTTTTTGCAGTCAGAGCCTCTGTTCTGACTTTCAAGGTTGTGAACCTTTTTGTTACTGTGTATTACGGTGTTATGTCTTTGCATGCGTGTGTCCCTCCCCAGCACTGAGCGTTGTTTTAGTGGGGTGTTGCTTTAGGCTTTCCAGGCATGGACCAAGAGCTCAGTGATATGTAGGTCCTTGCTGTTATCTCCCCCATTTTTTTAGGAATTACTGCCTTCGTGGGCATGCAAAGAATTTTGCAGACAAAGATGATCATAGCCTGATCCAAACAGTCTTGGAGATGTGTATTGAAAACATGGCTGTGCTGTATTTTGGAAATGATGGTAAGGTTTTCCTGGTGAGGAAGTTGGGTAAAATTGCACCTATCTGTGGAAGAAAGGTGAGAAATTAAATAGGAGTGGAATTCAATCTCTTTAGTCTTCATATGACTTGCAATATTCTTTTTTTTTTGTTGTTGTTTTAACAAACATGCTTTTGATAGAAGGATATTAACTATTCTTTTCTCCCTTTCTTCCTTTTTAGCTTGGTTTTACTCTTGGCAATGTGGTTGGGATGTATCTGGCTCAGAACTACGATGTGAGTATCCTTGCATTCTCAGAAGTGAACCTATTCCAAACTGAAAATATAAGCCTGTTTTCCCTCAATCAACATTGAATCAGTCTTTATTTTGGTGGTTTATTGTATTTGAACAGAATGCAGATTGTACTGACGTTAGTTACAGATGAACTCAAATGTAAGTGGAACCAAAACATCTACCTCTTCGACATCTTTTCTGCGATAGAGTAATACCGAGAGCCCTAACTGATGTTGGGGCCCTAGAGCACAGATGTAACCAGGCATCTACACAGATAGAGAGAGGAGAAGCAGAAAAGGTCTATCTAGCAGCTGCTTATGGATTGTACCAGCATTAAAATACTGGTCTCCTGACTGTCATAGCCTGTCACAGCGTTCTTCACTCAGTACACCTGTTTGTTACTTAAGAATCCTTAAGAGTGTCTGAAATTTCTGTCCCTTGTACTAGTAATGAAAATAAGTTTTGCCAGCTGTTTGGGAAAATTCAGCATTTGCTCCTACTTCAAACAGTACATCGACTTGCAATCTTTCTTTCCTGTTTATCTCACAGTGAGAAAAGAGAGAAAGTGAGCTTTCTTTCCTCACCTCTCCCAGTGAACTGAGAATTTTCACTGTGAGAGTTAGAGTGGAGGATTTAGAGCTGTCTTCAACACAAGCTTTTGATATCTGCAGAGTCAGTAGAATCCCTTGTAAGAGCACTGCCACTTAGCTGTCTACAGGCTAGAGGAGTGGATGACATTTAACATATACATTTTTTTCCTTTCTTATGTAATCAATATTAGCCTAGTTTAAAAAAAAAAATGTTGTTAAGGCTCAAATCTCTGGTGGCATTTATGTTCTGCTTTCCTCTCACCTTCAGTATTGAAGTCGCCTTGCTAGCAGAATTCTTTTTTTTTTTTTTGCTCCTTGCTCATGGGCAAACTTTTGTGATGCTTCCTGTCTGGTCACCTCCAGTAAGGGTACCAATAAAAGGCTGGTGTTCCTTTCCAATATATATCTTTAAAAGTTACGAAAATGTAGTCAAATGAACATGTATCTATATGTATTGTAAGCATGGCGTAGTGCTTTTCCAGCAGCACTAGTAAAGTATTGCCACAAGAGGGGGACTTACGCTTTTGATTTGCAGGAAACGGTTCCCTGGGAATGTACCACTGACTTGCAGGATGAACATGGTAGTTTTATTGCTGGTATTGAAGATGATTTGTTTTAGATGACATCTGAGATAAACTTTTCATAATGTGGTCCTAATTCTGCAGCTGTACATGCACATGCTTAGTTATAAGCATGTGGAGGATTCTGCTGACAGCAGTGGACTTCCCTTGGTTTAGTTTATAAGCCAGGCATGTTACAGGCTGGGCTCTTAATTTTGCTTTCTCAAATGGAGCTTAACTTTGAAAGGGCAGGGAAGAGAAAAACTTATGATATTACCTGTATTACCGGCCTCAAACCGTCCAATGAGAGAACTGCAGCCTGTTTGGATTAACTTCTGCTCTGTGGGCAGATTACATATTAAGTAAAAGCTCATAATTTTTTTCACAACTACCACAGGGAACTTTGCTTTACTTTCATCTTAACCAGTTAGCTTGTAAAAACCTACGTTGTCAATTCCCAGTTTTAGCTAGTGTCATGAGATAATCTGTTCCTTGCCCTTAAAAGTTGCTTCTTTTTTTTTTTAAGTTGTCAAAATTTACTATTGGATTACTATATCAAAATGCTTTTATTTGCAAGAGAAAGCTGAAGTTTTGAAGTTCACAAGCGGTAAATTGAATTTTCATTCAAGTGTGAAACTACAAAAGGTTGCCAATTTGCAATGCAGTGGAATTCCCCAGTGGGAATAAATACTTCTTCTGGTCCACAAGGTGGACTTATGAAGTATTTCTTCATAAGTTTCTTGAGAACATATTTGCTGCTCTTGAGCATCCCTTTTCTCTTGGTTTGTGACCAGTATAGTGCAATCTAATTTCCCCTCTGAAAGTCATTGTTAAAGTCTGGGCATCAGTGTTTAAATCGGCTTGTTCTTGGCAGTATGTCCTCTTTCAGTGAGGAAGCCAGACTGGTCTTACTAAATTTTCTGTAAAGTGATGTGTTTTCCTCCCTTCTGTTCCCATCACCGCTGGCTGACTTTAGTATTAACATTCTAAAATATTTCCTGAAGCCCCATGTGAGGTGCTTTCATCTGCTGTTTGCTTGATGTTGTTTTGGTTTTAACCTCTGTGCAAGGTAACATCTTGGAAGCAAGTACCTTTTAGAAACCAGTTTAAACTTCACAGAATTTCTTGCTGTGTTTATGGTATTGTCGCTCCTTTGGCTCAGGATTTTTTGTTAATTTATGTGGTTTTTGTTTGTTTTTGGTTTTGTCTTTAAAGATTCCTAACATTGCAAAGAAGCTTGAAGATTTTAAGAAGGATGTGGAAGCTAAGAAGAAACCTCCCAGTGACAAGTCCTAAGACAGCAATGTTACCCAGGTCACCTCTGTGCTTGCATCAAGGATGCAATTTACCTTTCAGGCAACAAAGATCAAGTAGAGGGTTGGCATGGGAGGTTTTTCCACTTTTAGTCTCCTAGAACTGGAATGTCCTTCTTTTGAAAGAGCAGCTGTGAACTTTTCCTGGGGCTGATTTTCAAGGGTTTCAGAATTTGGATTTGCAGCTGATATGTGACTGGTTAAGATCGTTTGTATTTTTTGTTATTCCTTTTCGTAATATTTTGTAACCCATTTTTACCTGATCCAACTGGAGTCCTGTTACCCCTGTTACCATGTGTACCTCACACTTTTAATACCCTAGTCCTTAGAACATTGCAAAAGAAATTAAATGCATCAAGAAGTAACTTTTCAGGGTTTCTTGTCATTTATTGTGAGCAGCAGTGCTTCACTGTCCATAAGATCTGCATTGAAATTGGAGATGGGAAAGTTCATTTGTCAAACTATGAATCTGGGGGGGGAGGAGGGGAGCTCCTGCTTTTTCTATTATGATAAATGATCACTTTCAGCAGTGTAGGCTTTGCACAAATAATGGCTGATTTCATAAAGTGGAAAAGACCATCAACTTTAAACTAAGTTTCAAATTAATTTTTTCTTCTATATCTTCTTCTTTCCTTTCTACTTGGTTGCTTGAGGATGTCTCTGGAGTGATGGGGAGGATAGGAGAGGGAAGAGTTATCTTCCATAAGTGGTAATCAGGGCATGTGGAAGTCATCAGTTATGTTGTGAATCCAAACCATTTGCTTAATGGTCCCATTTGTGTAATAGGTCTAAGCGTGCTTTTTTACTGCCTCTTGGTGTGGAACAAGGACTAGAGCTCAGTATTTCTATCAAATGTGTCTGGTATTCCCATTACGTCCTCATTCCTGTACATGGTCTTCAGCCCATTGCCTTTGTATTTGGTTCGGTTGTCTACCACGTATTTTCTTAGGATTAGAATCATTTATCTGTTGTCCCCCTTATTGTTTGTCTGGTATGCTCTTCTTCACCCTTTGCTGCCACTAAAAACCCTGGTGTGTGAGAAAATACATGTCATATTGTAGCACTGTCCTCTTCTGTTTGAACAAAAGCAAAGTCTGCATTTGGAAACCATAGTTTTGCACAAATTTTGTTCTGAACTCTGAAGAAAATATTTCAGTAATTTGAATAGATGCAAATTTTATTAATTCAACAATTTATCTTTTTTTTTTTTTTCTGTAAAATAGAAGAGTCCTATCAACTCTGTAAAGTGGCTTAAATCACTGAGTCCCCCTTGGCAATCTTTTGCAGGACGTGAAGGACAGAGAAAAGCACCAGAAAGATATTCTCCTTGCTATTATTAACAATGCCTGGTGATGAACTGCTATGGACAAGTAGGAGGAACAAGCACAGAGAATGACCTCCTCCAGTCTTTCAGGCTCTTGATTTAAGCATACCTAGAGTGCTTCTCCATTAGTGTTTTAGTTAGGATAAGGGTTGTGCCTTCAAAGTGAATTGTCCTTTTACCATGTTTTCATTCTCACCATGGGAAAACTATAGAGCATGTAGACAGGATTCCTTTCAGAAAAGACTAAACAAGAAGATGTGCTTTGATCTTTAATGGGTGTTTAGTCCATGAGACAGGCCTAGAGACATTTGGAGGGAAAATATCCCAATCTTTGGGCACTAACTGTTTTGCTCTGTAGACCCAGTGGACTGTGCTGTTTGAGCCAAACATTGCATGAAAGCTTTTAAATACAGGACTCCCCATGTGCCAGTATGCCTATGTGCCTCTTATATTGTGGAGCCCAGAGTTGGACATAGCAGTTCAGATGTGTTTCACCAGGGCTAAGAAGAGGGGCAGGATCACCTCCTCCCTCAGCCTGTAGAGGATGCTCTGCCTAATGCAGCTCAGGGTGCTGTTGCCCCTCTTCGCCTCAAGGGCATGTTGCTGACTCATGTTTAACTTGACTACCAGGACCCCCAGGTCCTTTTCTACAAAGCTGCTTTCAAGCTAGTCAGTTCCAGCTTGCACTGGTATGTGGGATTATTCCTCCCCAAATACGGGACTTTGCATCTCCTTTTGTTGAACTTCATGAGATTCTCAACGGTCCATTTCTCCTGCCTGTGAAGGTCCTTCTGACTGACAGCACAGCTATCTTGTGCATCAACCACTCCTTCCAATTTCGTATTGTCTGCAAACTTGCCAAGGGTGCACTCTATTCTATTGTCCAGCCGTTAATAAATATGCTGATGTTCAATAATTCAATATTGGCTCTGGTATTTTCCCCTGGGGTACACCACCAGAGACTGGCCTCCAGCTGGACTTTGTGGTGCTGACCACAACCCTTTAAGTCCAGCACTTCAGCCAGTTTTTGATCCACTTTACCACTTACTTAGTCCATGCTTCCTCAATTTGTCTGTGAGGCTGTTGTGGAAGGCTATGTCAAAAGCCTTACCAAACAACCTACATTGCTCTCCCCTTATCCTCCAAGCTAGTAATTTTGTTGTGCAAATGCCAGACTGGTCAGGCATCATTTCCCCTTCATTAATTCATGCTGATTACTCCAAATCACTTTCTTGTCCTTCGTATGTTTGGAAACCACTTCCAGGAGGATTTGCTCCATCACCTTTCCAAGGATTGATGTGTGACTGACCAGCCTGTAGCTCCCCAAATCTTTCTCTTGAAGATAGGAGTGACATTTGCTTTCTTCCAGTCCTCAGGGGTATCCCTGGATCACTGTAACCTTTCAAAGGCAATAGAGTGGCCTCACAATAATATCGGCCAGCTCTCTCAGCTATTCTTTAGTTTTCCTTCTGCAGCTGGTGTGCCTATAGAGGCCCTTGGCTCCTGATTTTGTAACAAGAAGGGCCTCTATAGGCCTCCCAGGCTGGCCAGGGCCATTAAGGCACTCAGGGACCTGGCATTGTCTTTCCTAACCCCATCTGAGTCAGTTAAATCACTAGTACCTCCAGCCACCTTCTGTAAAAATGGGTTATTACTCAAGTGCAGGGAAAAGTGTAATGAAGCCAACTCTTTATGTTTTTACATTAGGTAGCATCATCTATATCAGAAAGTTTTATTATGAATTCAGGTAAAGGTATATGACTCCTGTTAATATAGAGTATGACTCTTCACAGTGATTTGGTGATCTGGCAGCCCAGGACATTTCTCAGTGGTGATGCTACGGGGAGTTGTGGTGTCACTCAAAAAACATACGGCCTTTGTGAAGGCAGGATTTTTCCACTGTGGTTCTCCTTTGTGGTTTGCCTTTGTCCTGTGGTGCTGGCAGCTGTGTGCACCACCAGCTGTTGCAACTCCTCTATGCGTGCTTTCTTGGAGAGATTTGTTATGCATGCTGAGCATCTGGAAATGTCCTTTGAAGGGCCCAGGCTACTGTTGGTCCACATTACAGATGACCCTTAGATTACTGGTGAAATTGAAATGTTGCAAAGGAAGAAATTAGAACTTTCAAAATTAATAAGGTGCTGGCTTCATAAGCCTAGATTATACTTGTGTTTGCAGAAACATAATTGTGAATTGGTATTTGTATGTAAAAATCAATATCAGCTGTATGTGATGTAGAATTATTTTGAATATTAGGAAGTGATGGTGGATATTGGAGTGCATATGTTACTGGCAATCTCTATAGAGAAATTTCCTGTACAGCTCTTTTTATTTTTGCCTCAGAGAGACAAGAAGGAGATACTTAGTTCTATTTGTTACACTTCTCAGTGGTATATGCTAACCTTTACTTTACAAAGTCCCAAGCCAAGGTCATCTTTATTGAATTTGTACTGAGATAAAATAGCTATGGAGGTTATTTGCTTTTTCACCTGAAACACGTTAATCGCAGATGGCCAAATTTACTTTCTTTCTGCCAAAGTCTTTAATACATCTGGAAAATACCTAAATAACCCATTCCTGTAAATCACCAACTCAAACCATAAATTCACTAGTAACTTTCCTACCCTGTGAGCCCAAATGCTGGGGTGGAACAAAATGTTGGTTTTCTGTGTGGAAACAGAGATTCTGCAACCTTTTCATCACACTGATTAGAGCCCTTCTCTGACAACTGCACCTTTGGGTTCAAAGATGCAACTACCAAAGCAGTAAGATACTAATCAATGTATGAAAAAGAATATAAGGGCTTGTTTTAAATTCTTTAAATTCTTAAATTATTATTCACATTTTCTGCAAACCAGAGAGAACTGAACAACCTGTGTGCAAGTATTAAGTACAGATTATCATAGAATCATAGAATATCTCAAGTTGGAAGGGACCCATAAGGATCATCAAGTCCAACTCCCTGTTCCTCTCAGGACTACCTAAAACTAAACCATATGACTAAGAGCATCGTCCAGATGGTCCTTGAACTCTGATGCTCTGCTTTTTTTCCTGAGAAATAAAACATTACTCTGTCAGCTACAGAATGAAGAATTGTTCAGTGTAAATCACCTCAGTTTACTTCAGTGAAATTGCCTGGGTTTTATGTCACTGTGAAAAAAATATACATGTAACCGTAACAGGATTCTAGTAAAAGGTAATATAAAACTGTAAGATAAAATAGTATACTGCCACTAGTTAATGTGATTATACTTTTTGGATAGGAATTTGAAATTCTGGGCTGAAAGCAGAACTTTTGTTTTTAGGACCTGATGTATGTGTTTAATGTTGAAAGCATCTGGAAATCACTTAATTTGAAATCAGACTTCTCTCCCCTCAGCTTTGGTTATTGATAGAGACAAGTCTGAAGTTGAGTGACAGTATGCTATAAATTACTGGTGAAAATTTCCTACTTCTTTGTCCACTTGCCATTTAGTTTAATTAAAAAAAAAAAAGCAGCAATCAGCACCCATTGCTGCCACACTGAGCCATGCAGCTTGCCCAGTCCTAAGCTTGTTTGTCTGTTGCTATTTTCCTTTGTGATACTCAGATTCTGCCCCTAAATATTTTCTCATGTACTTTCTTATGTCTTCAGTGAAGTGAAAGGAATCATACATGTACATCTAAGGGCAGAACCTGGCTGTGGTGCATGCACTGACTGATCTGATAAGGAAAAAGGGCCAGCACAGCACGCTGCCTTCCTGCAAATGCCTGGTGGGGCACGGCAGTGACAAGTGCCAGCAGCTGTGGACATGGAAGTGAGCTGAGAGGACCAACACAGGAGGGAAGGCTGCTGGGGAAACTCCTTGCCTGAGTCCACTCCAAATTTCTCTGTAGCAATCTTGTGAGACACAAACTATGCCAGAGACTCATGGAAATCTTTCTGAAAAAAAATATTGCTGGAGAAGCGCAATGCAGCCCCAAGTAATTTCCATTTCCCTAGTGCTATTGGTGGCCACCCTATGTGATTTGTGAGTAATCCTAGATCTCCCTAAAGCTGATTGGCATGCCAGCTGCTCGTCTCTCTTGCAAATGAGAATATCCCGTGTTCATATCCCCTGGGAAATGTATGGGATAGCAAGGCCTGATGCGAGCTGAGCTGAGCTAAGAAATAAGAATTAGGGGGTGAAGAGTGATTTGTTGCTGAGCAGCTAGGCAATTTGAAGATGGTGGTGGATGAAGCGTGAAGTGAAAAGGATTAGAAGACGAGTGCTCAGTAAAAGGCACAGAGCAACTAAAGCCTTGGGAAGAGCAAGCTGGAAAGAGTTTCTTGGCAGGGGAGAATGACTGGGGACTGTGAACAGAGATGTCCTGCTTGCTGTGCATGGGGACAGGACCCTTGGTACTGCAGACACCCCCACCCACTGAGTTGCTTGTTCCTGGAGAAGGTTGCCCATGTTGGTGGACAGGCGTTGCAGCCTCTCTCCTGCTTCAGCGGCTTTGGTGCTGGGTGCAGCTTGCTGGGGGACTGCAGCTCATGGCGGGAGGGAGGACGGGGGCACCTCTGCTTTGAGCACTGTGTCGGGGTCTGCACCCAGCAGCAGCTGGGGAGCAGGAAGACACCCAGGGATTGGAGCTGGAGTGATGTAGATGATCTGGATCCCAGAGGAAGGTGTCAGTTTTATATGCTGGGGTGCAGCAGAGCAGCAAGCTCAGGATAGGGAGAACACAGGAACTGGGGAGGTGAGAAGGGTTGAAAAAGTGAGGCTGAGATCTTCTTTCATGGATTAGGAGGGCATGGGGATGCACTGAGCTATTGATTCACAGAAACACTTTGTTTTCCAAAACCAAATTTACAGGAAGTACTACGAATAGAAGGTGTTTTGCTAAAGGATGCTGCTTGCTGCTTTTGGTACAAGGGCTGAGATGTGCTTTTGTGATTTGCACGTTTTGCTTCCCCCTGCCTACCTATGACCTCTTACTGTATCAGTTTATTTCCAAGGCAAGTCTGTGGGATCCCTCTGTTTTGACACAAGCAGTAAACCAACACCTCCCGCTGTCTCAACACTACCTCCCTAAGGGCTTGGTGGGTTATGTGGTGAAATATATCCTGTTTGTATTCTCACAGAGCACCAGAATATGCAGTAGTGAATAATTCATTTTATTGACATTTTATGCATGCAGAATAGGCATTCACACTAACATCTAGAGAGCCTAGATTATAAGTGGAAAGCATAAAAATTCATTAGTGTATATATGTATATATATAAAAAAAGAGTGTGATTACATGTGATCCAATCATCCTAATACACAGCTTAAATGCACTGACATTAAAGAAGAGAGATGCTAGAGAGCAGGTGGGTGTGATGTTCGAGTGAATGCGCATGATGATGAGATATACCAGGACCACTCCACTTCAGCCCTCTCCCTTCTTACTGATGGGGCAGCACTGAGTGCCATCTTGGATGAAATTATGCTTTCTCTGTCAGGGGAATCATAACTGCGGAACTATCTAAACAGCAGCCAAAGAGAGGGGAGAGCAATGGGTATGTTGGCCTGGTCAAGTTTGCTGGTCACAGCTTCCCCTGCTGAAGAGGCTCCCACTGCAGTACAATGATGAGGAAAGAAGGTATTGACTAAAACTTTCTGTTTCTGAACCTCTTCCTTCCAAAGTGGAGATTGCAACTACTGCAATATTGGAAACTGTGTTAGTGTTGTGGAAAAAAAAAACCATTCTCCTTCCCAGGAGACTACTCCTGTTCAGTGGTTTCTATTATCCCTTTGAAGTGCTGTAGCTGGTTACTGTATTTCTTTCCAAGCCATATGCATTAGCTGGGAAAGTGTTCTTTTTCCCAACACAGTGATGACTTACCTCAAAAGAAAAATAGTAATTTGCCTTTAAAAGAAGTAGGCTTATAAAACTCTAGGTTTGGGAATAAGACTCTCTCTTCATTCACCATAGGAGTCAATGGCAGGATTAAATATCCTGCTACTGACTGTACCAGCGTATGTATACTTGTCTTCTGCCATTGAACTCTTATATCCCCTGTTTTACAAGTCCTACATAATTGTTCTAGGGCATGAAAAAACCACAGGCAGAGAATTTGGAGGAGAGTTTTTTTCAGAGTTATTGTATCACAGAGAAAGCAACAACAAAGCAAAGCAAATCTCTCCTTTTAACTCATGCTGATTTTCAGAACGGAAAAGGTTTTGCGAAGAACTCCCTGTGGATTTTCTTCATGGTTCGCTGTGGGTCCTGGTTCTATTTATACACAAGTTTTCTCCTTTCTTTCATATGTGCATTGTAGGTTTAATATTTTGTCCCAACTCGCTTTGGTCTTGCACTTTTGTCTTTTTTTTTTTTCATTGGAGATTATGTTTGGCTAGTGACGTTGCTGACTGCTGCCCATTCTGGAAAAGTATTCAGCTGGAAAAGTCTAATTCCCCAAGTGTTGATTGCCACCATGACGACAGCCAGGCCAATCAGATTTACACCCAGGCCGGCTTTCACCTACAAAAGTAAAATGCATCAGAGCGTGATCAATGACAACTAGATTGAAAACAGTTAACATGGAAAGAAGAAGGCACTAAGGGGTGTGTATGTATACTGACATATATAGTGGGATAAAGTATGTGTACTGATTTCTAAAGCCAAAAAAAGCACAGTGAGTGTTACATATCAGAGTGTACGTTGTAGGAGTATTTAGGAGTGATAGTCAGAGGTTGATGCAGCTCATGGGAAACCTGCTCAGTTTGTCACTTGAACTTCTCAATCAGGTAATCATAGTGGGGTGTTGTACCACACATAGCAGGCTGATAACTACATGACTAACCGTGGAGCTATGTGATAAATCTAATTTCTCATGTTCTCCTGTGCTTGTCTTAACAGGTCAATGCAAAGGATTGTGTACTCCTGTTCTTTGATACCTTTTTAGACCGTTACATTCATGTAAAAATAAAGATAAGAATTGTGTGTATCCTACAGCAGACGTGTAGATGCTTAACCTGACAGCTCAGTCACATTAACAGCAGTGCAGATCAATATGACTTTATATTAGCACCAATATCGTCATTATTATTGTTGGCTGCTGGATGTGATCGGGACAAGGTGTTGAGGTTGCATGAAGCATGGGAAGATGTACCCAATCTCAAGACTCACCATATCTTTGATCTGGCAGTGGCCATAACTGAAGACAATGGCATTTGGTGGATTACCCACTGGCAGCATCACCGCAAATGAGATACACATGGTGACAGGAATCAGGGTGTATAAAGGGTTGATTAGCAGGGTTTCTGACTGGAAGGAGAGAGAAGGAGAGAAATCTAATTTAACCAATAAAAGCCACTGCTCATAATTAGGCTGAAAGGACCTTCTCTGCTTCACATGAAGAAAACAAGATTCTGTGAATCTCACCTCCCATGTTTCTAAACCTAAGCATGGAATTCTTTTTTGTTTGTTTTTTAGAGTAGGATAGCGTTATAATTTGGAGCTGGTCATGCTCCAGGGATTTCTCTTGAGCCATTTCACACTGGGTGAGGGTGGAGATTGCTACTATTAGGCCGCCTTTGCTCTTTCCTCCCTCCTGTTCTCCATGTCATTCTGTGCTGTGTCTTATGGACCTTAACACTGACTGCCACTTCAGTCTTCATCCAAGAGAAGTCATGACAGGTTGGCATGAAGAACTTACTTTCCTCAGTTGCTAAAGATAATAAGACCATTATGTAAAGCCTCCTGAAGGGTGATTAAGAAAAGTAGATGTTCATGGTCCAAACTCGCATGGTGGGAAGGCAGTAATGATGGAATATTCTTTACAGTTGTCTATTGTTCTTCCACTGCAGCTTTGGTGGTAGTGAAATTTTGCATTTTCGTTTAGATTGCTACAGCCTAGTTTTATGGCAGAGAGCAAGGGAAGGATATTCACAAGGCTAACTTCATTTTGGAGAAAGAAGTGTCTCCAGGCTACTTTACAGTAAAAACAGAGAGACTGCCTTAAGATGGCAGTTCAGTCTACTAAAAGTAGATGACTGCTGTAAACTTGTCTTTAGGAGGGTCTCTTTCTGCGTTGGACAGAGGTAAATTTGGACTCATAAGCCATACAAACATAATTATTTATTTTCACCTGACCATATCGTCATATTACCTCAGAACTGTTCACATAAAGTACTTTGGGACAATCCCATAAAATTGTTATAAAAGAGAAACATGACCTGCTCACTTTACATAAAAGAAATAAGACAGTTTTCTGTAACCACTGTTCCAATATAGAATGAAATTTATATCTCTTTCCTCTGCCTTTGTCACCAGTCTCCTAATCTTTTTCTGTCCCTTACAAACTTCTCTGCTTTCCGTGTTGGATGGTAGTATGCTTACCAGATCACCCTCTCAAACACATTTAAATCTGATAAAAAATTCACTACTAGAGTCTTTTCTTACAAGTAGTGAGTGGGTGACTACTAATGAATGAATAACACATTTAAAATACCATTGATAAGAGTATCTCAAGCTTTATATGGACTTCACCTGATTTGTTGATTGCATTGTCACCTTTTCTTGTACTTAGACTATGCATCCCTCAGCACGGGATCTACATTTTCACTTTGTCTGAGAGGTACTGAATAAATTTCTTGGTGCTAAAATATGCTTTTGGCTGCCCAAGTTTATTATTTTTCCTAAGCCCAAGGCTGCAGAACAGTAGCTTGGGAACTGAGGCTGGGTTTCATGTCAACAGAGTGCCAATACCCTGACATCCTGAAACATTCCCACGAGCCTGTCAGGAAACATCAGACTAAAAATGTCGTTGTTTTTACTCACCATGCTGCATAGAATAGGCAGAAAGATGGTTATGGTTGCTGGATTACTAACAAACTCTGTAACCAGAGACACCAAAATGCAGGCTAGCAGAGTTACAGCCCAGTAGGGAAGGCTGCTCAGGGACAGCATTTGGCGTCCAATCCATGTAGAGAGGCCAGAGGTCTGCAGAAAGGACAGAAGTGCAAGAATTACTAAAATACTTGGTATGTTTTAAAAAACAACATTCTTCTCTTTTGGGCAATTTGCATCAGAGAATCCCACCAGCGAATAAACAAGTTTAGGTCAATGCTTTCTGCATTTCCCTTTGTTCAGTAAACTGGATTTCACTGCAGTGCCTAATAAATAATTGTCCATAGTAAGCAAGAGATAAATTGCACAGTTAATAACATTAAAAAGGCATCAAGGCTGATCTTCCTCTTTCTTCAGCACATGAAGTGGAGTATTGCAAATTGGTGATTAAAGATTGCACAGTCTGGGTAGAATTCATTTTGAGATTAAAATATACAACTTCGGTTGTCCACATGTAGGAATCTATAGGAGAGCTAGGTGTGTATTCATGGATTATACTGAATGTAGCTATAGTCAGTAGAGCCTAGAGTACGATTTGTCCAGTCAGCACTAGGAGCTTGACGCAGTTGCCTTTGTTGCACATTCAGTGCAGGAGCATCCAGTGACAGCTGAGATGTTCCCCCTGTCTGGCTAGCTGCTACCTAGGAAAGTATGAGGTCTCCCTCAGATCCTGTGTCATGTCTGCCATCTGAAATGGCAGATGTTTACACAATTGACTTGAGCCCTAGCCATCTTTTTGTCAGCTAGATCGCTGTCCATTGAGTGCAGGGTGTAGGTACAAAGTATCCACATTGTAAATCCAAACTGGGGAGCATACAAAGAGATAAAAGTCCAGGTTTATAATTTTTTTTTAGGAAGGAAGGAAGGTAAAAATCTAAATCAATACCTTGCATCCAGCTGCTAAGGCATAACCTCCTCCAACCAACACGACAATCTCCCAGGGCATGGTCTTCTGGAAGTCCTTCCAGGTAATGATGGGATCCACTGTGTTAATGTCTGTTGACTTTTCACCATCTCCTATATCAAAATAAAGCAAGTGTGTGACCAGTATTACATTGGCCTTTTTGCAAAGTTCTTCATATTTTTCACACTAGTAGGAATAATGTAATATCCATGGGAGTTATCTTGAGAACTGTCTGTGAGAGAGGTGAAGCAGCAGCGCGTAGCCTATTTTTCTGGTTAGCTTGACCTCAGCAAATGCAGCATATTAATTCCAAATATTCTGACTTCCCCTTGGCTGCTCTATTGATGTGAATAGCCATAGACCCCTGTGTTTAATTTTTGAGGGACTGTGTGCTCTGTTGTGTATAAGCGTGTGCAAATTATCTGTAGACTACAAAGATGGAGTAACAATGGGATTGTTTTCTCAAAGAAGGTAATTTTCTCTCTCCAGTAGGCCATGAAGCTTGATGAAGTGCATTTATGACCCTAGGTTTTATCTGAGTACGTTATTTTTTCACTTGCTTGAGTATTTTCTTGAAGTAGGAGTTAGAAAGTGTCATTTTTCCTAAATGCTGGATAATATATGTCAGTATAGAAAATAAACAGATCTCTATACGTTGGTAATCTCTACATAAGACTCAATGCAGGCAATTCTATTTTCATCCAGGACTGCTGAGAGCGTAGTACAGCAAACTGATCAATACCACTGAGTATTACCCAAACGTGAATGTGAAATAGCAATCATTATTATTATAAAGAAGACTGTGAGAGAAGGATTGTGCAAAATCAGAACTTTGTCTGACATTTACTGACCTCTTTTATGTTTATTTTATGACATCATCAATGATTTCTGCTGTATAAGTGATGACCAAATTATTTACTAGAGCTTATCTTCAGCTGATTTTGAAAATATCTGCATTATGGTTCTCTATATGGAACTCCATCTGAATCTTTCCTAAAACTCAGTCCTAAATTTTGATAACTCTGTTAACACAGAAGAGACGGTGGCCTCAGATACAAGATCTGTTTGTAATCTGCTGGAGGAGACAATATGAATTAAAGCAACAGAAAAAAAAGGGGGTGATGTAGGAAGGACTGGTATCAGAGGAGAAACTGAGATCTGACCTTCCGCAATGAAAATCTCTTCTGGGAACATTTTACAGAGAACAGAAAAATGCCTTTAAAGGCACTGGAAAATGTGCCAGATCTCTTTCTTGCTGCATCCTCCTCACCTTTTCCCTTTTTTCCAAAGCATGGCTTTTTTGCTGGAATCAGGAAAAGGAGAAAACCAAGAAATACAGAGACAGTGGCATCAGTCCGGTAACCTTTCCTAAGAAAGAAACAGAGGTGTTATCATAAAAACACACTAACAGAAACATTTCCAAACAAGGTACATGGCTCCAAGCAAATTGTTGCAGGTGAAGTTGTATTTCCACATCTAAAGCCTTACAGCCCAATAGAAAAAAAAATCTACATACCAAGCATACAAATTGGATTTTTTTCCCATTTATTAAACTGACTCCTGTAGCCAGCTTCAATCGCTGCTCAACATTTTTTAATGTTCCAGTGAAAAAAAGAACTTTTTACTGGTTTACAAATCTATTAACTTGGAGGTACAGCAAAATAGTGTGATAGAAGCATGAAACAGTAAACACGTTCTGGGGAAAAACCAAACTCAAGTGATCCTTTAGAAATGAACTGTAGATTGACTTTAAGTTAAATGTTTAAAACTCATTCTGAAAAATGATTTTGAGGAATATTCCAGAATACTCCAGAAATCCTCAGGAAATCCCAATATTAGAAATTGTTTTTCTGTCAGAATTAGGATGAAAAATTAAAATACTATTATGCAGTAGAAACATAAAGAAAACTTAAGTTCAAATCACTTATTCATTGATATGCATTGTGTGTCATAGTTTTAATATAATTTGTTTCAACATTATTTAAAATAAAAGCAAAATTATTTGCTTCTGTCACTATTCTGTGTAATATTTAATTGACATGGACATTTTCTTGATAAAATTTATCGTCAGAAAAATACACGTTCTGTCAAAAATCACTATTTCAAAATCACAACAAAAATTACTTTGAATTATAGTTGCAATCTATTCCAGTGACAGCTTCTTTATGAATGCACTAAAATGTTTTAACTTCAGAATCTGACCCTCCTATTTTTTTATATTTGAAATATGTTTATTTTACTTTCTCTGCTTAATTTACTCTGCTTACTGAAAAGGAATACAATTTGCCTCCATGTGAACAGATGTAGTTGAAAAAACAAAAATCCTAATTTTTGAATAAAGTGTTAATTTTTCACCACCTTGTTAAAGGTGGCTGATAATGTTTTAAGGCCAAAAATTACTGCAGAAGGTCAGAAGATGTAAGCCCATATTGCTTTGCAGTTGTTTAGCGAATTTCACTTACTTCTCAAAAAAAGAAGACCATCCTGGTACAAAGCCCGGCTCACGAGTAAACCAAAGTAAGGTCATCAGAATGAAGAAAAACCCAGTCACCATCTCAGGATAGCTAGAAAAAAATAACAAAAAACAAAAAACAAGCTAGGAATTAAATCCAAGGTTAGTCTGAAAACCCAAGAGCAAATTCCAGAAGTAAAAAAGCAGAAACTGGTTCCAAAGAAAGGATAACAAATATATGGAAAATAGAAAGGAAGATTAGTTTGAATTAAAGAATTCTACATTTGGCTCCCAGCCAAGAACCGTCTAAACCCAGTAAAAAAGAGGCTGAAAATATCCGTCTGTATTTGCAATTCAATCATTCATTGGCCAGGCCTGAAAGAAAATATTTATAAATGCTTGTTTTGTATTTGCATTATTACCCGATTAAATGTGTTACCAAGGTAAAGCTCATGTTACCATTCCACTTTAAACACTTTCTATTGCATCTTTAAAAAGTGTAGAAAGTGTAAGATAAAATTACAATGTAAATTAGCACAGCTCTTTTAAACATAGAGAATAAAGCTAAGGTGACTTGAAGATACTGAGTTTTACTTAGGGTAGATTTAAATTAAGTATGGTTTCATATTTAGGCACCGTCTGAACAGTCTAGATTCAGGGTTGATCCTATTCAGCAAGTTGACCTGTCAACATTTCAGTTGAACAACACAAAAATGTTTTGGGAAGCATGGGTTTTATGATCTATCATCCCTTTTGAAAAATTAAAATCTTGCAAAATAATCTTTTAAGAGACATTTCTTGCCACCATGAATAACGTTGATGGGCAACTGAGAGGGCTGGACATCTCATGGGGTGGGGGATATTGCTGCAAAGCCTTTGCTAACAGGGAACTTCTATCCACCAAAATAAGTATGTGTCTGAATTGGGAAGGGGGTCCTTTAATGATTTAGTTCAAAGGTAGCAACAAACCTTGACTCAGATGGCCTTTGGACCCTGGTATAAACTTGAATCTTTCCTTTTATTTCCTTTTTCTTTAGAAATAAATAAATGAGTAAATAAATGCATGCTTGTAACAAAACCTTTGATTTTAGTTCATTTTTGCATTCAGTTCTACTCCTATCCTGGAAAGGAGAAAGAGCTGATAGTTTAATCGGCATGAGCCAAAGGCACCATGGAAGGCAACATGAAAAGATGGTCCTGCCTAGAGAGGCAAATTCCTGAGGAAGGCAGGTCCATTTTACCTAACATTCCCCAGTTTCTTATATTCTTCTCTAATTCTTCTCTCTGACATTTCTTCCCGTTTGGTCTTCTTCTTCTTGCTCACAGAACAGGTCTCTTTAAAACTGAGGTAAATAGCAGAGTAAAATTAGACAAGGGCATCAAGTGAAAAAAAAAAGTCATAAAAAATAACAGCAATGAGGCAAAATGAAAATTTGAGTTTTCAGAGGCTGTTGGGAGGAGATGTGACTGGGGCAAGGCCTGATGGCAATGGGAGGGGAAATTATTGCATGTGATGTTTGTGTAGTCTAGTTTCCCGATCTTCTGAGAATCGATCCTAGACATAGTAGGAAGGTCCTCAGGGTGCTCAGGCTAATACAGCCATCCCGAGCTGTGGCTGGGCTCCCTTTGGGTAGGCTTCCTCAAACAGCTGCCAGTGGCCAGATTTTCTGGGGTCAGAAACCTCCAAAGGCTATGGCAGATTTCTATCACATGGGAAGACCATGACAGAGGCTAGCTAGCAACAGATTTTTTGATGGGGGAACTGTATGCTTTCCAATCAGGTCAAGGGCATCCAACGTATAAGGACCCAGTCTCACTCTTAAGCCCAGGTTTGACTTGGATATTCAGAATTCACCGTAAGTAAAGGGGAAAAGCTGTGCTGAGGATCACAATACCTTTAACAACCTGTCTGCTTCTAATAATATAAGCTGTTTCTAAACCAGGCAAAATCAGTGTAGCACCAAATTCTGCTGCCACAGAGGTCAAAGCAATCAGCCTGGTGAAAAATGCCTGTACTTCTGCTAGGAACATACAAGCACAAGCACATTTCATAGCTGAATATACTCGAACCTGCTATACATTTGCATGAAAGTTAGGTGAAGTCCTTAGTTTATTTGGATTGCCTTCATAATATAACAAAGCCTGGACATTCCTGATTGAAATTAAGGTACTTGCAAGCTCACTTTAATCTTTTTCTTTTCTTCTTTCCAGTAGCATTATTTTGCCGTGCTTTGAGCCACAGATCTCTGCTTTTCCACTCCAGCTGTACCCGCTCTCACACGGAGGTGTGTGAGGTGGGCTGAGAAATCTCTGCAGCTAAGCCAGTCTAAAATAGGCTGCAGCAGCAGGGACTTCAGTGACGGAAGGACCCTGAGAGCACAATGGTCTGCTCTATAGTTCCTGTTATTTTAATATCTCCATTGGTACCTTACTAAAGATCTGTGCCATAGCACTGGCGAAACCACGATCTATGATCTCCCTCCATGTATCTGGTTATGGCCAGGTTCTCAAAGGAATGTGCGTAGCTCAAGATGCAGGTAGGCCTTTCATTTCACTTGTAAATAGGCATCTATGTGACAGTTGGTTTTAGCACATTTAGCACTGCCCTGCACCTATAAATATTTACATTTTCTTGCAAAGCTTGCTGTTAGACTCCATTAAAATCCACCTGCAGTAATACAACTGCTGGAAGAGAAGAGCTATATGGTTTATAATGGCGAGATCTATAGTAACGATTCTACCCTTAGCTCTGCTTGGCGGGCAAAAATTGTTTGGTGGGTGTATTATACTTCCCCTTTGATGTAGCCTAGAGCCTAAAAAGCAAGTCTGACATGTTGTTTCAACCGGGCCAAGTAAGAACAGATTGATGACACTGGGCTTCCTAGGAAAATCACAGAATCACAGAATGAGCATGAACGTTACGGGAATTCAGTAAACATTTATGCACAGGCATGAGGCAGCTGTTTCAACACATTGTAAGAGTTTCCAGGCTTAGGAGGATGTGACGGCAGAGTATTATAGCCAAGCTCCTAACTTAATATGTTTTATTAAGAGATTAAGGAGGCTTGGAATCAACCAGTACTTCTCAAAAAGTCAATAATGATTCAGTCTCTAGTATTATTTAGAATATTAATCAGCATGAGGTCTTGGATGCAATGTGGAATTTCAGTTATATTTATTAAAAAAAAAGTAATTGAGGGTCATGTTAGGGCCTGTTTCCTTTCAAGATTAAAAAAAAATTATTTGACTTCTTTTAGCCTTTTAATTTGGAACTACAAGGCTCAGGAGACTGACTAAGAGAAGGACATGGAGCTGTTCACCTCTAATTTATCTCTTCAAATCTAGTTAAGGTCAGCAGCAAGCAGAAGTCATCATTTTTTCATCATTTTAGGTGAAATAAATTAGTGATGTCAGTTCAGCTTACTTTTAAGAATAAACTAAATCAAATTAAGGCCACTTTTAATTCTGAGTAAATGTGTCTGCACCACAATTTAATGCAGATTAACTAATCCACTCTAAATGCACACATTTAGTCAATTTTCATTAACTTTTCTAAGTGCCTTTGCAAAGAGAATACGTGGTACAAATGAACTAGGAGACTAAGCCTTGTTCTTATTTGGGAGCTAAGAGACTTACTGGTATCAAAAGGTATTCATCTCTTAGGCTGCGAGTCCTTTCCATTTTAAAGAGAAATATATATGGAGTCTGTTTACCTTTAATTTTAACTGGTGTGGCATTAATTTCGTTGAGCTGGGGACAGACCTGAAAAGTGACTTGTTCACTTGAAGTTGTTTTTCTATTCATCTTTCAAGCTGTCCTTTTCCAAAAGGACTTTTAACAAGATTTTTTGTCTACAGTGGGATCCTCATGGTCATGAGAGACAACAAAACAGTTGAATGCATCACAAGTATTTCCATCAGCAATACCTAGGCACTTCACTCTCAAGTAGCAATACTGTACACTGCTGTCTATGCAGCGTGGCTAAGCAACAAGATTTCTTCAGATAATTGTTCTGGCAAGAAGAAGGAGGTTGTGCCTTAGTTTTTGTCATTTGCTACTGGAAATGTCTTTATGAGACATGTTCTAGAGGAGCCAGACACCCTGCTTTCATAAACCATGCATCTTGAACAGTCTGCACTCACTTGCAACCCAAGAACAGCCAATGCATCCAGAACCAAGTCAGGACCAACATGATGAGGGAGATGGGGAAACTGAACAAAAACCAGGTTCCAAAATTGACCACTTCAGCATTTGGGTAGTGGCTGTAAAGGAAAAAAAGGATGCACAAGAAGTAAGAACAGTAAAAGGGCAGGCACCTCCAATTTGCATAGCTGCACACGCGTATATGTGATACATTTTTGTCATGGCATGATAGCAAAATTGCATCTGTATTTATTTGCAACAGCTGCATTACATGTGCGTAGTGAAACCAATTGCCAAAGAATGTCAACCATAGACCACAGATAAGCCATCTAGCACTTCAGACCTTTAAGACCACATGGTCTGAATTGTCTAGCCAGCTTCAAAACCCCTTAGAGTTACCAGGAGTGAAATTCTGGCACTACCTGTGGTTTTTGTTAAAGCTCTTCTTAGTGTCGGCAGACTTAAGAATGATTTCAACTATCATCTCTTTGTATGCCTTACTGTGGATCACACAGATGATTACTATAATCTGCTGTGCTCTGACAAAGATTTCTGATATGTGCATTTGATGGAACTGTCATAACAGGAGGGTCTTTGGAAATTCTATAAAATCCAAATCCTTGAGTTAAGGATGGCTTCCAAAATTAGTTTTCTTTGCTATGGCCATTTCAGAGAGAGAAATAAAGGATACCATGGCAGCAGCGGATGACCAGAATCAGGTTTGAGCTTGGACACATACCTGTGCATGAGAAGCACCACCAGTCTTCTGACAGAGGTAATATTCATGTCTTTGAGAGCCCTGGGCTGATCAGAGAGCTGCTTCTTATCTTCTCTGAAGGAAAGGTGTAAGACCACATTTCTAATTTTATTTATTTTAAATAAATGCCAGGATGTGGTGTGGCAGCTTGCATGGGAGAGTGCACAGGCAAGGTGCTTCTTCAAAGGAGGGGCATTCCACTGGCCAAGTGGGAGACCTGCAGTACACATAACCCAGCAGCCAGGCACTGTTCTGTGACCATCTGCACAGGTCAAGGGCACTGATCCTACCTGACCCTCAAGTCAGAATAGTGGGCACTTGTCGGAAAGCAAAGGCTGCAGTTGCATCTGGGGAGTCTGCACCATCTACCCCAGCAGTGGCTGATGCCTCATGCCTCCACCCAGACAGAGCTGCTGAAGGGAGAGGCTGCAGTGCAGACCCCAGGCTGCAGAAAGTGCCTAGACCTTTCTCATGGGGTAGGGACAGGAGGCAGACCTGCCTGAAAAGGGTGTCCCCAGGTGGAAGACCTCCTGCAGCAGGTGGCTGAGTTTATGGGTCAGGATTAAGGGGAGGACAGGGACAGGTGGCATTATAGTAGGGGTCTTCTACAGGCCACCCGACCAGGAAGACCGCACAGATGAGGCTTTCTATAGACAGATAGGAGTAGCCTCACATTCACAAGCCCTGGTCCTCATGGGGGGCTTCAACCACCCCAATATCTGTTAAAGGAACAACACAGCGGGGCATAAGCAATCTGTGAGGTTCCTGGAATGTGATGATGATAACTTCCTTTTCCAAGTGATAGAGGAGCCAATGAGGAAAGGTGCTATGCTGGATCTTGTTCTCACCAACAAGGAGGGGCTGATGGGAAACGTAAAGCTCAAGGGCAGCCTTGGCTGCAGTGACCATGAAATGGTGGAGTTCAAGATCCTTAGAGCACCAAGGAGGGGACACAGCAAGTTTCCTACCCTGAATTTCAGGAGAGCAGACTTTGGCCTCTTCAGGAATCTGCCTGGTAGAATACCATGGGATAAAGCCCTGGAGGGAAGAGGGGCCCAAGAAAGCTGGTTAATATTCAAGGATCACCCCTCCAAGCTCAGGAGAGATGCTGCCCAATGAAGAGGAAGTCAGGCAAAAAAACAAGAAGCCTGTACGGATGAACAAGATGTTCCTGGGCAAACTCAAACACAGAAAGGAAGCCTACAGAGGGTGGAAGCAAAGACAGGTAGCCTGGGAGGAATACAGAGAAATTGTCTGAGCAGCTAGAGATCAGGTTAGGAAAGTTAAAGCCCTGATAGAATTAAATCTGGACAGGGACATCAAAGGCAACAGGAAAAGCTTCTATAGGTACATCAGTGATAAAAGGAAGACTAGGGAAAACATGGGCCCTCTCTTGAAGGAAACAGGAGACCTGGTTACCTGGGACGTGGAGAAGGCTGAGATGCTCAATGACTTTTTTGCCTCAGTCTTCACTGGCAAGTGCTCAGGCCACACCACCCAAGTCTCAGAAGGCAAAGGCAGGGACCGGGAGAATGAAGAACCACCCACTGTGGGAGAAGATCAGGTTCGAGACCACCTAAAGAACCTGAAGTTGCGCAAGTCCATGGACCTAATGAGATACATCCATGGGTCCTGAGGGAAGTGGTGGATGAAGTTGCTAAGGCACTATCCATCATATTTGAGAAGTCATAGCAGTCTGGTGAAGTTCCTACTGACTGGAAAAGAGAAAACATAACCCCCATTTTTAAAAAGGAAAAAAAGGAAGACCCAGGGAACTATGGGCCAGTCAGTCTCACCTCTGTGCCCGGCAAGATCATGGAGCAGGTCCTCCTGAAAACTATGCTAAAGCACATGGAAAATAAGGAGGTGGTTGGTGACAGCCAACATGGCTTCACTAAGGGCAAATCGTGCCTGACAAATTTTGTGGCCTTCTGTGATGGAGTTACAATGTAGATGCATATGGGAAGTTCAAATGATATCATCTACCTGAACTTCTGAAAAGTACTGGACACTGTCCTGCACAACACTCTTGTTTGTAAATTGAAGAGACATGGATTTGGTGGATGGACCACTCAGTGGATAAGGAATTGGCTGGATGGTCACACTCAAAGCATTGTGGTCAATGGCTCAATGTCCAAGTGGAGACTGGTGATGAGTGGGGGTTGGTACTGGGACAGGCACTGTTTAATATCTTTGTTCCGGTCAGAGACAGTGGGATTGAGTGCACCCTCAGCAAGTTTGCTGATGACACCAAGCTGTGTGGTGCAGTCAACATGCTGGAGGGAAGGGCTACCATCCATAAGGACCTTGACAAGCTTGAGAGGTGGGCCCATGCAAACCTCGTGAAGTTCAACAAGGCCAAATGCAAGGTCCTGCACATGGGTCAAGGCAATCCCAAGCACAAATACAGGCTGTGTGGAGAACCAATTGAGAGTAGCCCTGCAGAGAAGGACTTGGGGGTGCTGGTTGATGAGAAGTTCAACATGACACAGCAGTATACACCTGCAGCCCAGAAAGCCAACTGTATCCTGGGCTGCATCAAAAGAAGATTGACCAGCAGGTCAATGGAGGTGATTCTGCCACTCTACTCTGCTCTTATGAGATCCCACCTGGAGTACCTCATTCAATTCTGGGGCCCCCGACATAAGAAGGATATGGACCTGTTGGAGCAAGTCCAGTGGAGGGCCCCAAAGATGATCAGAGGGCTGGAACACCTCTCCTATGAAGACAGGCTGAGGAAGTTGGGGTTCTTCAGCGTGGAGAAGAGAAGGCTGCAGGGAGACCTTACAGCAGCCTTCCAGTACCTGAAGGGGACCTACAGGAAAGCTGGAGAGAGACTTTTTACAAGGGCATGAAGTGATAGGACAAGGGGTAATGGCTTTAAACTGAAAGAGGGTGATTTAGATAAGAGATAAGGAAGAAATTCTTTGCTGTGAGGGTGGTGATGCACTGGAACAGGTTGCCCAGGGAGGTTGTGAATGCCCCATCCCTTAAAGAGTTCAAGGCCAGGTTGGATGAGGCTTTGAGCAACCAGGTCTAGTGGAAGGTGTCCCTGCCCATGGCAGGGGGGTTGCGACTAGATGATCTTTAAGGTCCCTTCCAACCCAAACTATTCTATGATTCTATTTTTGCACTATATGCTGAGCAACCCACATACCACTGGTGATGCCTTTAGGTTCACCATAAGAACTCACTTTCTAAGAACCCATAGAAGAACTTGAAGCTGATTTTATGACACTTCTTCTTCTGTGAGTATTTCTCTTTGTCTTCTTTGCTATATCTTCATGACTTCAGTGTTTGCTTTTCCAGGGTGCCTGCTGCCTTCATGATAATCAGTTTGTAAAACCAAAAGAAGTTGCTGAAGAAACTTAAATGTTACCACATGCTGAGGAATTTTTATTTTGCACGGAGGAAAGACTTGGATATGTGTTAACATAGGCTTTTCTGTTTGAACCATTAACAGTTAGTAATAACATCAGAGCAGGCAAGAAACAAAATTGCCTTCAGTGACACTGTCTTGCAAGGATTCCTTGAGGTATTAAATAACCCATGGGAAAAGCCACAGAGATGATAATGACACAGCCACTGTTCTCACACAACCACAATATCACTTACTTGTTGAAGTGCTCTAAGAATATGAGGCTAGTGGAGGTCCCTATGATGGTTGTCAGTCCTCCAATGGTTGCCGCATAGGAGATGCTCAGTGAGAGGCATTTGCAGACCATGTGGTCATGTCTGGTCTGATACTGGTACTTAGTGCTCAGGGCCAGTTCTGAGGGCTTAGGAGGCAGCACCAGTATCTGAGCCTGTGAGGGGATACATTCACCAAAGAAAGCAGTTGATCAGAACAGCAGTCCAACTTGCTCTAACGCCATAGTGATACAGGTCCCGGAAAAATAACAGCGTTAAGAGGGGGCCGTATTTTCTTCACAGGGATTAACTGGGATCAGAACTAGAAACCTGTTCAGGGGCCTGAAATTGCCTGTCCTGTGGCAGAAATGTAGGACAAACAGTAATCAGACTTCTGGCTGTGGTTTGGGCCAGCTCCAGTTCTGACTGGAATCTCAGCAGGATACCAAAAGCCTTTGTGGGCTG
>NW_009258299.1:1037444-1066855 GCF_000687185.1 Egretta garzetta | reverse complement strand
GGTTTACAAGCAGTCAGCAGACAAATACTTGGTGGACTTTTTGCACTTATACTGGCTCAGGGGTTCTAATTAGGAATGGAGTGCTAGGGGGTCTTAGAAACAGCATGAAAAAGACTGGGCAATGGCAGTAGGGAAGAAAAAGGTGTAGGAAAATATTGCTTCAAAATAAGGTTTCTTAGCAGTGACAAGAAGGTCTCCATGTTGGTAACTCAAGTTAGTGTACTGGGAAAAAAGGTATGGTACTTCAATGCACTCCACATGCAACCCAAGGCTGTAATTTAGGATCAGGAAAAAGGCAGCAAATGGTTCAGATAGATTTCTTAAATTTATTAATTTGGATTTGGGTTCATGTAGTAAAATCGGTCATGCTACAGGCTCATCATCATTGTGAGGGTACCCTGGCTAAAATACCTGTAGGTTAAAAGTGAAGTGAGTATATTTGTTACAAAATAACCACTGAAGGTGTATGGGAAATGGGCATAAGAGGAAAATAAGTATCAGAAGCAGAACATTAGGCCTTTTTTTCAAACATGCACTCAGATTTCTTTGAACTGTGAATGCAAATTCCACTGCTGATTTTAGCCTCATCTTTCCTGGACATCAACTTATGACATTAAGATACAACATAATTGTACTCCAAATAGCAATCACTTCTGGGATCCACTCAAGAGAAGTAGAAATACTGGAGTGGACTGGTGTAATGGAGGATTTTGAGGGTGGGTATTTGACAAGACAAAAAGGAGGTGGATGCTAAGACCACCTAATGAATTGGCTGAACTGTTAAATGGTCCATGCCCACTGCTGGTTTAGTTCTGAGCAGGATATTGTGTGCCAGGCATGATTGTTATTTTTGAGTTGGGCTATTTTCCAAAGAGGCTTTGCAAAAATAAAGTGGGTAGAACAGCCAAATAAGAAGGGAAATGTGATCACATTACTGAATGTAAAGCTAAATTAATTGTATTAGCCATTGGCGGAAGGTCTTCTGAAAATACCTATGCTGGGGGCATCTGAATGGGAGTAAGAACTAGCAAAGGGCCAAGCCATGACTGCTGTAAGATGATGGAGAATTATTCCATGTAACACAGCTTACAAGGAGCAAATATGAAACAGTGGGGAGCAGGTGATGTTCATGTCTGCCTTTTCCCTTGCCCGCCAGGTCTAACAACTCCTTACCTGAGGTAGGTGCTGCCCATTGCTCTTAGAATTCATCGTTCCAATAGGGTTGGCTATCATGTGCACACCATTCATACTCTGTAGGGAGGCAAATGCCTTTGGATTAGCCTTTCTTCTGTTCCTAGGGGCACTTAGATTAGAATTGATGATGCTTTGTAAAGGTCATGGGTAGTGGGCAAAAAAACAAACCAAAAACCAAAAAAACCCCAAACCCTAAAATTTCAGTTATAAACTTTACACTGGGGAAAAAAAAAAAATTAAAAAACCTCAACAACCTGATTCTATTTTAAAGTGATCTTAGAAGTTGGTTGATAGTAAGTTCAGGTCTTCTCTCTCTACCATGTAGGAGAATCTAACAGATCCCTTGCTAGAGGCTATGACTTTGTGATATGTGTAGGTTGTTCCAGTAACTGAGTTGTCTCAGCTGCAGAAGCTGGCAATACCTAGACAATAAAAGTTCATATCTGAACTTGCTAGAAACCGTATGGAATTGTTAGTTTGCTGACTGGATCTCAGGATCTCCAGCAATAAGTACAACAATCTCTACAAAGCTAATGTTCCCCAACTTAATTTGGGCTGACAGGTTAAATACAAAGCAGGACATTCTGCAATGATTACTCTCTGCCAACAACCACTACTTGTTTGAAATAAAGGAAACGAGTCTGTTGCAGAGCTGTGTGCTCTGCTCTGATGGTTCCTGCATTAAAAGACAGTATAGCTTGGAAGATACTACCTATGACAATACCTTTGAGTGCATCAAGGAGCTGAAGTCAGTAGTGGTAGCACTAAAAACAAAGAAAGGAAAATATACTTTAAAAATGCCTGTTCACCCAGCTCCCTCAAAAGGCACACATCATGGGTAGGAGGGGCAACATCTGCGGGAGAACTAGTGCCCACTGAAATGGTGAAGAATACCATTCATTAGTACCTCTTATGTGGTATCTTGGCCGTATACATAAGAGTCGTCATTACGTTTCACAGCTCTATCTCTAGCTGTGTAGCAATGGGGTTCCACCTCCATGAAAGAGAAAATATGTACTTTAGGTAATATATACCCCATTCTATGAATGGACTCCATTCACAGTGGAGTAAATCACTGGGAAATCTGGTGCTACCGCTGTCTTGTTCTGTTCAAGTTCTTCCTCGACCAACCTCTTCAATGCTGTTTCTGAGCACCTAACTCTACCACATTAAAGCCTTCACTAAAATCTATCCTGCGTGGCATGTGGACCATGAAAAACAATTCACTGGACTTTTACTTCAACATTGAAAACAGATTTGCTTTCAGAAGATGCGCTACGTTTCTTTGCCCATCAACTGTCAAGCTCTTTTTCAAGTAATACTATTTTAGTAATAGTTCTGTTATGAAATATCCCACGCATGCTCTTCAATACGGCTACAGGGCTTAATGGCACAATGCCAGACTGAAAATTTGATTCTATACTGCACAGAAAATATACTGGGATAAAAAGAGATAACAACAGAGGGAATCTGGGAGAACCCATTAGTCTCCAGACTAGTGAGAAAAAATATTCAGATCTTGCAACTTGACCTAAAGTCACCAACATGTGCTGTTTGAATGACAATGTTTGTTTTAAAGTAAATTTTAAAGTGTAACAAGAAATTGTTTCTATTTTATTTTGAACAATTCTGAACAAAACAGAAGGAGCTCAAGAGGGCTTGTGCAATTTATTCTCACACCTTGTAAGAAGATGCTCCCCAGGATTTAGCCTATAACATATTTTAGGACAATGACTTTGTATATTCTCTTGAGTATCTTGAAATGCTGGTTAATTTAATAATTTGACAAAGAAATTAGTCGTTTCCTTGATTTGCCCTTTTCACCTTACTAGATTTTACCCCAAATAGAGACCTGGTTGAAACTGGTAGTGTTTCAAATTTCTGAAGAACTTTGTCTATATGAAAAGAAATAGTTTACAGTCTTTTGCAGGGGAGGAGGGGTGGGTTTTGTTGGTCCTGTCCCCCCACCCCACTCTCATCTCTCTTGAATGCTCTTGACATTTCAGGCTTTCCTTGGGAATCCTCTGTAAGTGTTTTCCCTCTAGATATGTCCTGTGGGCAGTCCATACTGTGCTTGGATCCTCTCCATCACTGTTCCTTCAGAGGAACAGAAATAAAAATCTGTGGACAGCACTCTCTTATACACTACAAACACAGCCTTCAAAAGATCTTTCAAACCCTGAGAAACATTTTCCTTCTCTCTGAAATGGCCAGAGTGTTAAAAAATAAATGAATCCTGGGAAGCTTTAGTGAGGTCCAGACCATTACATTAATCCCATTTCTCATATAAGCCTTCCTTGTCAGTCACATCTAAAACATTCTCTTGCAAGCTTCTGCTTGCCCTTCCTGGCTCTATTCCTGGGTTCATCTCATTGCAACCTGTGTAGGGCTCAAATCTCCAGTCGTGATGTACAGGGTTCATTCTTACTCCTCATTGATGAAGATAAGCTCCAGTGAAGGCTGGCCATGCTTTTCGCTGAGACCTGCAACAAAGGAAGAGAAAGCAGCTCTTGGGGTAAGAAGTGAGCTGAGCTCCTGGGCCACACCACTGAACAGGGAGAAGCTACTGCAAACAAAAGTTGTCTGAACCCAGTATACAGCTGTCACTGCATAAGGGTCACAGAGTACCTCTGGCAATTAAAAGGCTATCATACCTATGTATAATAGGCAAGGTTAGATGAGTTTGTTTTCAGCCTGGAATCTGTGAATTGAAAGAAAAGAGAGATTCTTTTCTTCCCAAATCCTTTCTTTCTGGGAAGGAATGAACAAAATGAACCTTAGAGCCTTTTTTTTTTTTTTTTTTTGGTGGCACCTGCTCTGACCTGGGCAGCCTGGAAGGGCAAGGTTGGAATGGGCAAGTGTGGGATTGTCACAGAACACAGTTTTGGGCCTCTCCTACATTTCTTTGACTTTCTTTTCAGAAGTTTCTTTCCAACCCTGTAAAATCCTATGACCTAAGACATACCAGTAACTCCAGTACATGCCCTAATTCAACATAAATAATTTCCCAACTCCAGTTCTCCCACCACATTGTGAAACTTTCTTTCAGTTTTTGAAAGAAATATCAGAGTACAAAAAGAAAGAGTATGGACCAGCATCTTTGGCAGTAGAAGTCAGACAGCTCTGACCTCAATAGAATTTGAATAATGTGTATTATTCAACAAGTCTTGTCACTGATAAGCAAATGACAAAAGAATGGCCAATATTGACAAATACCTATTGGGTCGTTTTCTTCAATAATGGTGCTGCCTGCAGTACTGATGACCTCGTGCTCCTCCTCAGCATTCACTAGCTCCTGGAGCACTGCCTCCACGATTGGCATCACCATGGCTGTGGTGGATGTGTTGGAAAGCCACATGGAGAGCACCGTGGTGCAACACATAAAGCAAAGAAGCAACCTGGAGTACAACACAAGGAAACCTTGAAGCACTTTCAGAAATATTAAAGGCCTCCTTGCCTAATATTTTCGTTAGTCAACTGATAACTACACAGGATCGCCTTCTTTTTGTGGGTGCCAAAATACCAAGCTGTGTGCAGACAACATGCTGCCTTGTGCTGAGAACTGTCATAAGACAATGTTATCATTGGAAGCAGTTTGCTGCCCCATGTGGAAATCAGCACGTGACATGAGAAACAGCGATTTTCAGCATATCCAGGATTTAAGCATCCTTTTGTGTTTGCTAAACAACAGGCGAAGAAGGAACAGAGAGACTAAAGTCAGTATCAGTAAAAAATAGAAAACAAAGGGACAATAAGCCAAGGAGTAGGAGGTGGCAGAAAGAAGATGAGAAAATTTGTAAGCTTTCAAACCCTGGAAGGAAAGGTGGGTAGGAAAAAGAGCCCCAAACCAAGCTAGCTTTTGCTCATGGATGACAAAATCAGAGTTATTATTTACTCTTTCAAGCTGCCGCTGTCAGCCTCAGACTACCCCAAAGTCAAAGGTTCACTCACATGCCGGGCTTTGCTCCAGCCATCATGACCATACGCAGGGCGATTCGCTTGTGGAGATTCCACTTTTCTACAGAAGCTGCCACACAGATCACGCCCATGAGGAGCAAAGTTGTGTTCTTGAAATATTCAGCAGCCACCTGCATTAAGGGCAAGGGGGAAATAGTTAAAAAATCAGTAAGTATCCTACGCAGAGAGCACACTGAATGAAAAGTATGGCATTGTGGATTTTTTTCCCCCTAGAGAAAGAATGACAGGGAGCTGGAGAAAATGAAGAAGTCATAAGTCAAAATGTTCTCTTTAATCTCTTTCATGTTGTGTTTACAAATAACAAGTCTCTATACCCACTTGTTAGTAGATTTCTCATCTTTGAAGAGATCAAGAGAAATTTTACTTCTTTGAGCAGGATGTTCACTGCCTGCAGTTCATCATGCTCAGCTAGGCCGAGACTGAACCAGCCACAGACAAACCTCTGTACTGAAGGCAGCTAGTTCATGTGCTTCGTATGCTTTTTCATTCTGGAGATGTTGTTACCTATCATGTTTGCATTTCTTATGTCTTGTTCAACTGTTGGGCAAAATACGGCATCCCTAGAACCTACAGCTTCAGGAGAAGTCCTTTGGGACACGCTCTTTGCATGCAGTAAAGAAAGGTTGGGATACTGTTGTGATGATCTGCAAGCCCTGTGACAGAACTTTTCACAATGGAAATTCATCTCCATTGTATCAGGAAAATAGGGCCAAGTTTCAAAAAAAAGAACTTTTATTTAAAGGGGATGAGCAAAAATCACCAACTGGCTCAGGAAAAAATTCAGAGACCATGCATGGTCCTCCAAAGCAGCATTCTTGAATGTGTGGCTTGCTAAGATACAAGAAGATGTTCTGTGAAGTGACTACAAAAATAGCAAATGAAGCAAACCAAAACTCTCTCTCTCTCTCTCTCTCTTAAAATGTGATAAAAGTTATAAACAGATGCTTGGAGTCTAGCTAAATTTTTCATTTCATTCTGAGGCAATCTTTCCCAAGCTGTTGCTGAAATATTTTTCCAAAAACATCGTTTCTTCAGTTTAAAACTATTCCCCTAACCAAATGTAGGGACCAGCATTTTAAAAGAATTAAAATCAGTAGAAGCAGTTTTTTCCATTGTCCTCAGCTATAGTGACGCTCCTCCATAAAAGTGAAGAATGACACTAATGTTATTTTGTGAAAGCTGCAGCAAGTTAAGTATTTAATTATATTTAACAAATCCACATGGTGACCTAAATAGACTTGGGCGTCATAGTTGTGTGCCAGAACTTTTAAATACCACTTTTTTGGCTTTCTTCCACCGGTTTCTTTCTCATTAACTTTCTTTATTTTCCTGCTACCCTGTTAAAAAAGAGTCCTTGAACTGAATGAAAGGAATCCACCAATCAAGCCAGCAGCACAAAGAACCTGTTGTTTTCCTTTATTCCTTTCACAGTCATTTTGGAGAAACAAGTGAATACTAATATTCTTCTTATTACTCACGTACATATAGACGACACACTGACTCATGTTCTTAAGCCCCTGTGAGTTATTTGTAGCTTAAACTGCTAGGCAAGAGCCCTGAGTTTCTATGGCACTCTGGAACAGCAGGCTGGAAATACTGCAGCATCATCAGAGTTGTTTATTTTAAAATACAGGGTTTTAATTCTGTTCCTAAAGCAAATAGTACATTCTCTGCAGTAGTCCTGCTGTCATTTAATTTGATATTACATTGAATTTCTGTCAGGCTGCCCATAAATTTTCCTTCTCCTGTATGCTGCAGCATTTTGTAATGAAAATGTGTAACTACTTTACCTTTATTTAGGAAAAAAATCCTAAAAATATTTAACTGTGTTGGTATGGAAATGATCCTGATTATATTACACAGTTGTTACACCATTGGGAGGAATAAGACAGGTCATAAAACTCTTGGTTCGTGCCCGACTCCATCCATTTATGCGCATGCCCGGTGCCAGATTGTGTTAGAAATTCAACAGTTTTATGGTTGCTATATATTCTTCTGTGTTCTTATCTGCATTTCTATCAATCTATCAATCAAGTGTGATGCCTTCTTACTCCCCCCCAAAAAAGAGAGGGAAAGAAGCTGTAGATGAAATAAAATAAATTCTTGGCATCTCATGAAAGAAAATAACATTCACCAAAATCTCAAATAAGCAAATTCAGAACGGATCAAAGAGACTTGTTTGTACATTTACTCCTTTTCTTTAGAACTCATGGCTCCGTGGCAGCCCTAAGGTTACACATTGGAAAAAGGACTAGACATTCACCTGGATAGCAAAATTATCTAGTCTTATACAGTAAATGGTAACTGTTTGTAGAATACGTAGCTTCATGCCCTTACATCACCTCTAATAAATATAATTGGAAGGGAACTTTACAGTTTATCCCATAACTGCTGTTTACACAGTTTTGGAGGCAGGGAAAGGTGGGATCCTTTGATGCAATAGGTCTTGGGAACTATTGGTGGGGCAGTAGCTGACAGGATGGACACCCCCCTTGGCTAATATAGCCAGTCCTATGTCTATCTTTGGTAGAAGAAAGATATAGGTCAACCCAAGTTACACATTACAATTCTTCCTCCCACACCTCCTAGTCTTGCTAGTCCACTAAGATTAGTTTTATTCAAATAATAACTGAGAGTAAGAGATTAAATGATAAAAAAGTACACACTGGTCTGACCTCACTGGACTTCATGACTCCAAAAAGTGGGTATAGGAAAGCTGGAACTAAGGCTGCTGCACCAAGAGGTACCGCTTCAGAGACCCAGTACACAGCCGTCACGATCAGCACGTAGGCACATGAAGCTTCCTGTAGGGAGAAAGCATGGAGGTCACATGTTACTGCCACAGCACCTGCTGTGGAAGCCTTTGTGAACACATTCATAGGACTCATCAGACTGAGGGTGTGTGGACTTAAAAAGACTCATCAAGGGCTGCATAAAGACCTCCTAAGGCTGTTTGAGTCTGAATCTAGGCTACCATAGAAAAGGCCAGTTCCAGAAGATGATACTAATCAGAGGTTTTGCACATAAGCTAGGGTAAAACTCAGGGATAAACATATTTATCAGCAAAATAATGGTTCCAAGTGCATTTACAGGTTTGTTTGAATTTCATAATACAATTTTTACCAAACGCTTAACCATGACTCCTCAGATTTCACCTGTGGAGCTGGTATTTCTACACAGTTATGTCTCCAATATTGGACAAGAACAGGAACCCGTAATTTTCAGGATCAGATGAGAATGTTCACATTTGTCATAGCATGGTTAAAGCCACATTGTGGCTCTTTCTGGAAATGCTCTGAAAGATTGCTTTTTTTAAGCAGTGTGCAAACCTACATTTTTTTTGTCAGTTGATTTTATTTTCTTGGGTGATTTCTACAGACCCTTGGGAGAAGACCACAGACCCAAAGAGCTGAGAAGCAACAGGTTAACAGAGTTCATCAAACAAGTTTGCTGCTGTCCAAGGTTCTGGTAGAGAAAGCCAGGACTACATTATGCTGGGCATTCATGGAGAGCTGGTATATGATGGAGAAAGGTGCTATCTGCAGAACATTTTTTTACAGAAAAACACAGCTAGTCCAGAAAGTATCCTGGCCCATTTTTTTACATAAATATTTCTTTACTTATGGAGTTCTCCTTAGGCTCAATTTGTTACACTTAGAAACCTGGGTATATTTCCTGCTAATAATTACAGAAATTACCCTCAGGAAAAGGTTTTTCCTTTCCTTTTGTCAAATTTGAAGCCAGATCCTGTATAGGGTCTAACTGGCACTTCTGTGGAAGCTAGTAGGTCTGCACTGATTTACGCCCACTATAAACCTACACATTCTTCATTATTCACTGGATGTTCTGTATGAACTCACCAAGTTGTAAGGGTTCACAGCTCACAATGGCTATTTAGAAAATTCACTGTTCGCAAATGTTATTTGAGTGTGTTAAAATACAATTTCATTACTTTTGTTTCCTGAACGGAATATTCCCAAATTAAGCGGCTTTCGGGAAGTCACACAAGCAATCCCCACAGATCCTTGTGCAAATCAATGAGCATGTATGACACTTCATTTTTTTTTGCAATCAGTTTTGTGATGGTAAAGTCTTAAGTAAGACATTCACTGGAATGAATGAATGAATAACTTGTATTTAAATTCATGTTTATACATGTCCTTTTTACATTACACTTAACAAAGAGCCACATTCAGCTGTTCATCTTTTTTTTCTGGTACAGCTTATAGTAATAACAGGCAGAACACAGTCCAGAGAAAAAGTTAAAATAGATTGCTATGTGTCATTTCCTTTACTTGCTTAAAAACTTCAGGCAAGCTTGCTCAGAAGCTTGGGTTTAAATTAGCTGCCAGACTTTGCTCTGACTCCTATTTCAGAAAAGTGTAACATTAAACAGTTATGATTCAAGAAAGCAGGGCCACCAAAACAACTGAAACAAGGTGATCAGGGAAAATAATGTCCTTGAATCAGATAAACTCCAATGCCTTATCTGAAAGGCTATCGGAGAAATTTTGCTCTGGATTGTTCCTTTATGGGTGGACAACTTTATCCGAAGTTCTAAGCCATCCAGAAACATGCATATTTGTTTATCTTCCTTGACTATTATAGGAGAGTGGTTTAGGTTTTAAGATCTCCAATACAGGTTTAACTGGTCCTCTATGGTCAGGTCCTTCAGCAAAATTTTACAATAAAAGATTGTATTGGAGTTGTAGCTTCATTGCTACCAAGAAAAAATTATAAGAGAGGATAGAGAAGGTTGGCTTAGAATGGATGAGATCAGAGGAGGGGGTTTAATATTAATGGATTATGGAGCATGCATTTTATAAAATGGAATTTCTATGCTGTTTGAAACTACAAAGACTGGTGTTCAGCTTGCAACAACTTCAAGTGATCACTCAGTAAAAAAACAAACAAATAATTTTGACTTAATCATGTAAATAATTTAAAAGTGAGATGACAGGCATTAGAGATTTTTAGTAAGCTCTGCTAGGAAGACAAGACTATTTTAGATGAGCCTCACGGAGCTGATGGATTGGCTCATAAACATTAGACAACTTGCTGCTCAGTCACCTTTAACTACATTATACTTCATGGTTAATATTCTGTAAAGAGCAGAGCATGGGGTCATTTTTGTGACTATTTGACACATTTTTTATTTCTTAACTCACTAGTTTATGCTAACAAACTACTATGTTTGCATAGGCTCTGTATGACATCCACCAGTTATCTGAGGAGAAAAATGCCTTTTAATAAAAAAGGATTGATTTTTATTTTAAAGCAGTGTAGATGTAAGATCCAAAAGCTATGTTTTGCCAAAATTAATAAAATTAATTTCATCCTAACCTGATTCCAAACTATTTTCTCACTCCAAAAATATACTTCTCTTTAATTTCTGTGTTATTTTCTACTGCTCTTCTGTGTGTAGCAATAAAGTAGACCGATAGTGGAAATGGAATAGGACAAAGGGAAGTTGCATCCCTATCAAAACCTAGTTGGGATGGGCACTGAGTCTTTCTGTTTCCTATGGACTAGGCTGTAATCAGTTTACAAACAAAACTAAAATAAAGCAAACTTTTAAAAGGCATAAAACTAGGTAGCAAGTACAAGGAAAGCCAAGTTTGATAATCCCCACTAAAAACTTAATCAGCTTGTCTAGCAACTTTCTCTATTTATTTTCTCAGTGGTTTAAACCAGCTCGTTTCCAAGAGAAACCGTATTAATCTCTTCTATTTAATTGAACTGAATTTATATATTTAATTCATGGTTACCAGAGCTACTAAGTACTGGACTGAAGTAGTGGCTGTATAATTTTAACTGTCCCATCCTTCTCACTTCATGTTGTACAGTTGAAAATTACTGTTAAGCCTCCAGGCTTGAAGCAGGGAATAGGAAAACACGTGATGGTTGGAGGGACTACCACCTATCTTCAGTCAGTCCATAAGGGGAAAAGAAAAGAGGAACAGAAGGGAAGCCATGAGTAAAAATGACAATAAAGTTCATGCATAAAAATTTTGTAACTAAAACATCTGAGGATCTCAGAGTGATTAAAAAGAAGAATGAACTCTGTGCTGGAGATTTGCCCACTTAAGGATATGCATTGCATATCTTGCACGCAGGCATGTGCTTAATCTGTGCAAAGAAGAGGTAGTCTAGGGTTCATAGTACAATTCCCTCCCTCAGCCTGTGTAAATAAAAACAAAGGTGAATGAAAGTATGTCATCCGTGGCTGTTCAGAGCATGTTCTGTGCTTTATTCTGTGCTGTTCTGTCCATTTTGCTGATTTGGCATGTCAAGGTATCAACATCACCTGATGCTGCAGGTCTCACAGCCTACAGCAACTCTTGCTGACTTTTGAGGAGTCATCCATGTGTCCTCACTTGGGTTCAGTGCGGCCACAGGATCAGCGGTCATAGGACACCCTGAGCACAACTGGCTGAATTCATGTGGCATGCTTTATGGTATCGCTGGTGGCTTTATGAAAATAAGGTGGGTAAAGATGGAAAAAGGGAGGCAAAAATGCTCCCATGTCACTGTTAATAATGAAGGAAATAAGGACAGAATGAAAGATAACCACAGTTTTTAAAGCACACAATGATTTTTTTTTTCTGTATGTGTCATGACCTGAAAGGCATTTATGCATGTCCCAGACCTGCTGTACAAGTCATAGTTCAGGTATAAACTTTGGAAAGGGAAGAAGAATTCAAGCAAATATTCTCAGGTTTATTTTTTACCCAAACATTTCTTGTCACAAAATAATCAAAAAGAAGCTGTGGACATTATTCCCATAAGCCATATCTACAAACACTTCTGAGTTCTCGTGCTCCCTTTGATTGCTCTTGCCAGATACCACATGTAATGCTCCTTTGACATTTCCAGATTTGTGCTGATAACATCAAAGAAGCTGCAAGCTGATTCCCTGCAGAAATTCAAATACAACCCCCCTGGTAGTTCTGATCACTATAGGAAAGAGAGAAAACTAATATAAATGGCTGATAAATGAAAATATAAGTAAGTCAGCAGGTGACAAATTTAGTTTTCAGGTTTAAGAAGCAATCATAGTCAATGGGTTGTAACAAAGTAAATACGACACCAAACCACTTGAATAGAGTATTGTCAACTGAGTTTTTTGGGGGTAGATGTTTTCTTAATAACATTATAAACATTTTTCCAACTCTGGGTCATATTCATGGCTATACTTTACCATCTGTGGTCATTCATGTATATATAAAGTGGATGTAAAACATCTTCTGATGGCTTTTCATATCACTTTGCAGCAAGCAACACCGTGAGGTGCGGAGTAATAGTGCAGAGGCGCTCGTACTGTATAAAAGCAATTCTTGCAGCAATACTGTCAGTGAACTTCTGTTTCAGCACCCATATGATGCTATTATGATTCCTTTGTTTATTAAAGAGTTTTCTTATTGCATCCTGTGCCTCTGAATCCAGTAGGGAGCCAATATGAGTGACAAATTTTAGTGCAGTGAATCTGGTGTTTCCTAGGAGGGGTTCTCGAGGGACATAGAGCGTGCTGCAGTTACAGTGCCATAGGGGCATGTCAGGGAGTATCTATTCTTATGTCACTCTGCCAGTGACACTGGGGGAGATTAAACCCTTTTTTAAAACAAGCCTCTGTGACATGGTGAACTCTGTTGTTCTCCGGAGGAGCACGATTGCCTGTCATTCATTCCCTCTCTCTCTCTCAGAGATGGAAAACTACTATATGAGGAGAGCAGAGATATGCATTGAAGTTCAGAGCAGGAAAACTCATTCAAAGTGCAACATACAGTTCAGTTGTGTAGGAACATTTCCTTTCTATGAATTTCATTTTTCTTTCTGAACAAAGTACTACAGTTTTATTTTTGAAAAATGCTATACAATTTCTAATCCTTTGTATTTCTATTTGATGAAGTAGTAGTATTCATAAATCCTCTGGTACTAGAAGGAAGAACTAATCTTTAGCAGGGTAGAGGAAGGAATGGAAATTGCTGCACCCTTTAGCCAGATTTATGTCTAGCGCTATGGGAGCACCAGCTACAGAATTTTTAATACATTGAAAATTTTGATAAGTTAAACATCACCATCTCTATAAGGTAGGGAAGCACTGTTATGTTGTGGCTTACAGCTGCAGAGGCATGCCTAGAGAAGAGTTAACCACATGGCCAAGGGTACTCAGTAGCTCCAAGAGTGTCAGGAATGCAGCTGCATTCGCTCCGATTCCCTGGTCTGCGTGTTAAGCACAGACTATTCCCTCCTTTCTATTGTTGTCTGTGTACCTGAGCCATCATTTCTTAGCTGCTGCCAGAGCTGCAATGTTTCACTAGAGGTGCCTACATCTGCTTTAGAATAATGGATGCCATGTATGGTCTTACATGTCTGTCACTGAGTTCTAGCTCCTACCCCACTTGAATTGCTGTTGTATAAACCCATACTAAATTGAAAGTCCCTCCATGCATACTTATTATTAAAAACTAAAGACACTGGAACTACTCTTTTTAAAGACCTCTCCTTAAAGAAAATTTTATTGGATATGTTTGTTCTGTTCCCCCTTCCATGCACACATTATTGTAGAAAAAGAAGAGATACAATCTACTTTAAAGCTTTCTGCTTTAAAGTAGTGCTTTACCAGTTTCACCTGCTTCTTCAGTTCTGCTTGTGACATGACTCAAGGTAGCTCTCGTTCTTACTGTGATGACTTCTCAGTGACCTTCCCAGTCCTTCAAATTTGAGTCCTTGATTTTTCTAAGAGCAATGCTTATTTAGGTCTTTGCCTTTCCTTTTGCACACTGCAGACTTATCCAGCGTGACTACCTACTGCACTCAGAGGCTTTCTTAAAAAGAAAATGAAAATGTACTTACGCTGCTGGGGTATAAGAGAGGCAGAGGAAGCAGCAGAAGTGGAATGAGAACAACAAGCAAGAGATTTCTGGATCGGAGAACCTCCTTCATCATTGCCATACTCTTTTACTTTCTGGTGGGTTTCTTCTCCTTTGATTTCTTCTCCGGTTCCTCAAATACTCCAACTTCCACTCCACGTTTTCCTTCACCTGTGCCTGGATTTCCCTTAAAGGTTCCTCACTGTCTCATTTCCTATCCCCACCCAGTCACCTAAAATAGCTTTCTTAATTTGTTTATTCTTCAGTCTGTTGTTTTGAAAAGAAACCTTAATGATTTTTCAATTAAAAAGACATTCAGTTTAAGTAGGGGTCACCAGCACATCCAAATTATAATCACACCATAACTTGCAGAGGTTTGCAAGTTGGAGCATAGTGATCTTTTGACAATTTTTCTTTTTAATTCAGAATCACAGGTGTAGCTGTGTTTCATTCTTATCCCCATGTTTTGGAAGGCTTTTTTCTTCCATCTTCCAGCAATGTAATTCCTGTTTTCATTAATTGGATGAAATATGTTTCAGGCTGCTTCTTTTCCTCCTGCTTGATAGTCTGAATGTCTCAAATACAGGTTTCTTTTCTGCTGGAAAATTATTAAAACCAAAAACCTATTGTTCAGTGCACAGAAACAAACTTGCAGGTATTCCTTCTTAAAAAAACCAACAACCAAACAAGCAAAAAATCCCCCCAAAATTAAATGATCTGCAGCTCCTCCAGATTTTGTCTCTTTGCTATATTTTCCGCTTCTACTTTGTATCTACCTTTACCCTACTTTTGCCCTGAGCTTGGAATTCACAGGGTGGCAATTCCAACACAGATTATACTTGGTCTCAAGATAAAAAACTTGTTAAAAAGCTTCATGCAACTCTAATTCACCAATGAGGACCGTGGCAGTAGTAGTGGCTCCACCCATTATCCAAAACCCATTCAGAACATTTGAGAAAATCAGCAGCCTCCTCTTTCTGCCACGCACACGAATGGACAAAAAGACCTTTTTTAGTTGCTGAACAGCCTGTGATTGTTTCAGTACTGATCATAAATAAATAATCATTATTTTCTAAACAGTGTCTTTTGCCTTTCATGTTCCTTCCATCCCGATCCATGGACATCACTTATTCATGAGGCATGGACTGATCTTTGTACAGATTCATGTACCGTTGGTAGCAGTAAGATTCAGTCTCAAATTGACAATTTTTAGGCTTTCTACTGTAGTCTTCTAGTGGAGAAACTTTTCTACAGCTCTGCTGTTATTAAAGCTTTTTGTGGGGCAGAAAGTACTGGAGATTTAGGACTGAATCCATTGGCTGGTAGCATGCACAGCTTGTAGACGGACATCCATTTGGTCTTTACCTTATAGGAAGCCATACACCTGGGATTTTCTATGCTCCCAAATCTTGCTTGCCTATCATCTCCCCACACCCTGCTAGTCAGATGCACACTGAGCTCCCCAGACTACACACGGATGCTTCTGTGACACTGAGTCCTGGAGAACTGGCAAAGGCAGACCTGCAGAGGAGTTTGACGTGCGGGGTGAATTCTTTCTGAAATTAGTAATTGTATCTGAGACTGTGCAACATTTCTATACCTTGAGACTTCCATCAAGCAACAGAACCTTGAGACCCTTCAGGCAAATTTAGCAATTAGTTCTGGAAGCAAAAATATAGTTAAGGCGAACAGTTTGGGTTGGCCAATGCAGCCAGGGAATTTATATCTGTTTTGCCAGCTGTTTCAGAGAAACTAAAGCAATGTCTAAAATGCTCAAACAATTAAAAAAAAATATTTCATTTCAAATGAAAAAAATTTCTATGTTTTATTTGACTTTTTTTATGATCTGTAAGGTCAAAGGGTGAATAAAAGGTGCCATTTAGAGGCAATGGCTCTTGAGCCTGTGAGAGAAGGACTGTCTGTAAACATGACTCAGTCTGAAGTGATAAGATGCAAACTGAGCTAGAGAGCAGGCAACCTGTGCCTGCATCTTAAGCAATACTGAGGGAGGGAAGCTGCTCTAAGTCCAAAGAGCTGCTCCTTCCCACCTGAATTCTGGAAAAAAGAGGCACTCTTGTTCCTATTTATTACCTCCTCCTGCCAGTCAGAGGGAAGAGCTGTTCCCTCTTCTTTCTTGTACCACTGCTCCCATCAAGTTTTGCAGTCCAAGATAACTAATTACTCAAGCCGCAAATTGCGAAATAGTAAATCTGCTGCTGAAATCACGACAATGCAAACCCAATTAGTTTTATGTAGAATATTTTTATTATTGCATTGACAGTCTCTGTTAAATTAACCTGGGCAGTCCAAGTACATTCCCAAGGAATAAATCTTTTTCCTACACTACACAGAGTAATGGGAGGAGGGAAACAAACTCAGAAAACCTTTATTTTCTGTTGAGTAGATAAAAGTTTAAATTACCAATGTGTAAGGTACAGTAAGATATGTATGCCATAGGGAATGATATGATATTCAAAATTATCTGTAATTCTTTTCTATGGGATACTTACTAGTGAGTAGACTCTGACTGCTGGACAGTCCTGTTATGGGGTGAGGAGAGTGGCTGGGAGATATTTCTCTGGGACTGCAAGCAATTAATACTTACTGTAGTGCTCTTTCTTGTTACGTTTGCAGACTTGGAGCCACTGTCTGTTAAGAGATTTATGAATTGCCCTGGTTCCAGGCTCTTCCAGCAAGTGGTGCTTCAGGGAGCCAAGAAGCAGAGCTGGAAAGGCAGGAGTGTGCTCCATGGCATTTCCTCTCCATGTGTTTATAAAGCATGGTATGGGAAGAAAACACAAACAGATCATCAGTGCTTATGCTGAAGGCTTAAAAGGCACGTGGGCTGTAGCGTAAGGCTGCTTTGTGGGTGCTGAGCTGTGTGTGCAAGTAGAGGAGACAGAGATACTTGTGGCTCATAGCTTTGTGGTTGAGGTTTTCAATTTCCTTTGCCATATGCCAGCCAGGCTTTAAAGATGGCCAACATATCTTCAGGTATAAAAGTGCACCTACACATATGTGCATCTAAATGCAAACATGCACGCTCGTGCATACACATACAGAAACTGCTGGGAGAAACAGGACTGACTCTGTCTTTTATAAGCCCTTTGTTCAGCTGCTTATGCCATTGCCAGCCTGCCTCTAAGGCTGCCGTCGTTCCACATTCCCATGGCCAAACCCAGTGTGGTCTGACTGCTTGCACTATTTGCTGTTTGCTGTGACAAGGTGGTGCTAGATGGATTTTGGCCACTCCAGTCCATGGCGTATGCCTGTTAAGGGACACAGAAGAGTTCATTCCTTTTGCTCAAGCGATGCAAAAACAGTTAAACATGATTCAGAACTGGGGCTGGAATTCTCAATTGTCTTTTACAGCCTCAAGGATTTGTGATTTGTGATCTGTCTCCTTAAGATACTATGCAAATAGAAAGATGGAGAGTTCTGGTATGAAAGGATGAAATACACTTTCAGCTGTTTTCTCATGTTTTGGAAGTAGAAGCACCTCTTCTATCAATTGAGAAACAGAGTTCATACAACTTGTTCACAAAAATTAGGGGATTTGCTTTAGAAGATTTTGGATTTTTCATTGCTAGTCATCTGTCTGACAAGATATATCTCCTTTTTCTGTCCATTTTCTGTCCATGATTTTTTTTATGGTTTATAATAATCAGTCGCACTATTTCTACATACAATTTTTGCCGTAAACAAGTAATGCTTTTCCACTGCTCCCAAATTCGTAATTTCCACCACTGGATTGGTGAATAGCCTTTTCTGCTAAGAGGTTGGATGTAATTGTTCCCTAACCAAAGAATTTAGGATTCTTCCATGTACTCAGCACTTTCATGCACACACATGCATGAGCATACACAAACATATACACAAATGAATATATAATTTACCATCAAAAATGAGCCACACTGCTAAATTCAGCACCAGGTATGTTTTAATGCACCATCCTCTCTTGCCTCAGGGGGATTCTGAAGCACGGGTTTAGATGATCTATGTTCAAGTGATAGAACCAGGAAAAATTTGTCATCATTAAACTAAACAGGACCTTTGTCTTGCCTTTGACTCCACTGAGGACAAATCCATGTTCCCTTCTAAAAACAACAAGCAAAAGCAGAGTCATATGCAAATAATGACAGAATCATTGCAGATTGCTTGGGAGGGTGGCTGTAGGAAGTGGGGAATGTGTCCACAAGCATTGTTTGCTGCTGATGTTCACAATGCCCTTTGTCTTCTGCAAATGTTATTGCAATTAAACACTGACTCAGCCAAATGAAGTGAATCAGACAGTGCTTATTTACAAGAATATTTGGAATGAATAATATTTGGCATAATTTCTGAAGGCTGACAGTTGTGAAATCTCTTCCTTTTACAGAAGGCCTTTGCATCTCCTTATAATATTCTTTTACTGGCCAGCCAAAATATGAACTTGTTTCCCCAGCTAGGAAAGCAGCATTCTCCAGCACATACGCATAGGTATGTGAGTATAAGCATAGTATACTTATGTATTGCTTATAGGAAACCCACAGGATGAAATGCATATCTGTCTGAGGTGTACACCAGACTCCCTTCTTTGCCTGTCACAGAACATGTCTCCAAGCCAGCACAGAAATCGAATTCCCAGGACTGAAGATAACATTTTTCCCTGTTTAACATGGAGCTATAAAGTGGATTCCACAAGAGGGAGCTAGAAAACAAATAATCTTTCATGAAGCAGGCTATTAAACTCTTTACAGAATAAAGTGGAGGACGTGCTACATGTGTCCCTTATCAACCAGAAGAGGTGGCTGAGTTGCTGTTGCATCAAGTCTCTCACTATGATGGCTCTTTGTTGTATGGGAACATCAAGTCGTGCTTCAGGGCTTTGTAAAGACTGACAAACGATTCAGTCCAAGCGTCTTTCTGGTGCCCCTGGGATTGAGCAGCCCTGTAGGCTGTGTAGACCATGGTCAGCACTGTCCTTTCAAAGTCTTCGTTCTTCAGGGCCCTTGGGTAGGAAGACAGCCTGCTACTCAGCCTGCGGATCTCTGTGATGCTCTTGGGGATAATCTCATTGCAGATGGTGTCAAACTCAGCAGCTTTCCTCAGTGAAGCGAGCTCCTCATCTTTGATGGAGATCCTTTGACGTTTGTCAATGTCAAGCTCAGCTAAAAGAAACTGGTACAAAATCAGAACACAGAAAGCTATTTATCTTCTCCAAGAGACTCTAGGCAGACTAAATGTGAATTAACGACATGTCCCTAGGTCTTTACTTTAGGTCAAATGGAGACAAAACTCTCATTGCACTGGATGGAGGTGGGGCAGACCAGAAAGTATGTGAACGTTGGACTCCTGTGTTATCTACCTGAGAAAATTAGAGACAGGGTATGGGAAAAGGAGAGAGGAAAAGGAAAAAACAGGTAGTCTTCTGTTGTCCAAAATAGGCATGGGTTGCTGCTGGTGCCATGTGGGGATTAGAGAGGTGGAGACAGCAGCACAGCTGGGAAAGGCCATTTACCCTGCCAGGGTTAGCAGTGGTGGCCTAGCTCTGTGTGAGAGAGCACATGAGTGGCTTCCCATCCCATCTCCCTTGTTTGGACATCCAATCCCAGTTCCTCAAAGTGTGGGATAGATAGATTTGACCCACACACCTTCTTTCAGAGACATGGTTTAGTAGTGGACAGGTATGGTTGGACTCGATGGTCTTAAAGGTCTTTTCCAACCATATGTTTCTAAGATTCAGGTGGACCACTTTCCCTTAGCTAGCCATAAGATATTGTTCCAGACTATGTATTACATCTGCAGTCTCTACTGCTGTGAAAGAGGGGCCCTGAATCATTCTGAAGTGGAACAGTCATGCCCTTGCAATCACTTTGCTGTGACTGATACCTGTGGCTTTAATGACTTGAACAAATAATTTTGGACTGAGACTTAGACCAAAGAGTTTAAATGTATTTCGTTGTTAATATGTAACTGACCTGGAAGAAAATTGTGTTCAGTGGAAAGCCATTTGCTCTGGTTTTCACTTTGCCTGTCAATGAGCTAGAGCCAACATTTGAGGTGCTGCAGGCAACTGCTGCCTGCTTAAGTGCTGAAAGAGCCATGTTTGTCATATATATGCCTGTTCCCTCTCTTTTGGTAAGCTATTACATAGTCAGCAATGGGTTTACTCCTGGGATGAGTAAAAGTGACATAAAGACAGATAACAGGTAACCCCAGTGTGGACAGTAACCCCAGTCTTGGTTAGGGCTTAAGGTACCACCGGCTCCCATATACTGAACCTCATAAAGCAGGACCACATCTTCCAGCGAGTTTTGTAGCACTGGATTAAGGAAGGCAGCTGAGGACCTCTTGAATCGCTGAGCAGCTGGGAAAAGCATAGCTGGAAAATAATAATGGGAAAAGAGAGGTTCTATAAGGTGGCAAACACTGAAAAGAGGAAGCACCTTTCAACAGTAGATTCAACCAAAGAACTGCTTGTTGCAAAGACTTATTGTGCAGTATGAATTCTCACTGTAAATAAAATGGGCGGCATGGACTGCTTTGACTATAGCCTATTGAGGATGGAGGTTAGCTCTTTGCCCTGTATCTATACAGCATCTAACACAGAGTGGTTTATAATCCAGACCTGGGACTCTGAGGTGCAGCCACAGTGTCAGGAATAATAATAACTGTAACATCAACATTGCCTGAAATATATGTTCTTCTCCTGGCTCTGCAAGGGGAAATCAATACTGACCCTCAACACCCCCTACTTTCTTCAGGCCATTCTACTGCTGATGCACTTCTAAGACCCTACATTTCTCCTGGTTTCAGCTGTCTAAAAGTCGATCTCTCCTTAGTTGATAGAGACAGCTCCTCCAGAGAGTAGATCACCTCATCTGTCCTGGGCATATATGGATGGAGCGACTTACCCTTTGGAGATGCCTATGTCTATTCATCAAGCCTGTTACCAGCTTAGAGAAGACAGCTACATTCAATGAGGTGAATCCCAATTTTTTATGACTTTAATACTTCACAGTGTTATAGCTAGAAACAACAAAGTCTGCTAGGATCATGTATTTATTCACCACTGTGAAGTGTACTACAGCTATAGGCTCAGGGAAATGAGAGAGAAAACATATGTATAGCCCCTGAACTCAGCACCCCAGTGAGGTAGAGCATTTGTGGAATCAATGACCTGTACAGCCTGGAGTATACAAAACATCTGATGCTACATCACACAACACCTAAATGCTTTGAGTTACTAACTAGGTTACTAACTAGGTACTATTAGAAGGTGTCAGTTCCTTTCAGAGCAGAGGGGGGAAACCTTGTTTTGTTTAACAGATGACCTTGCATCTGATTCAGATGTTGATGTTTAGGTAACCATAGTTTGGATTTGTTGGAATTTTTCTAATACTCAGGAATGGGAAAGGGTTTTTTTAATGGTGTGGTTATGTGATTATCAGTGTATTTCCTCATAAACTTAGCTTCTCAACTTTAGCTGTTGTTTACCAACAGATAAATTCAGAAACTGGTTAAAAAAAGGAAAAAAAAACCCCCACCTTCTGCAAGGCATAGACTCTGTAGCCTAAATGCAGTTCTGTTTCCTGCCAACTGTTGACTTTGATAAAGTTTGACTTGTTAATGATATTTAAGTTCAAGTAATGCAAGGAGAAAGAAGCCAGGCCCTCAGAGATTGTGTTAATTAGAACCTTTACTATCTAGCATAAGGAAAATTAATTGGGATACTACTAGGTATGAAGGAATTCATGCTTGGCCCAGGAAAGGGTATTTTGGCCTTGAATTAGCTAGGGAATATAGTATAAGTAAAATAGCTTGCTGAATTGCAATAAACATACGACAGCTGGATACTACTAACTGTTAATGTATCCTGCAGGGATGGTTTTCAGGCATTTTGGTAAGACACCTACAGAGCTAGGTGCTTCCTATTGCATTCATGTGAGCTTAGATTAAAACTTGTTTAAATAACCAAATAGTACTTGCAGGGTATGTGACTAAAGCCTGAAGGAATGAATGCACAGAGTAAAAGAACAGAGGTGTTGAAAAGAACTCAGTCTCTGCAGTAGCCTTTCCCCAGCATGATGCCTTTACCACCCAAACATCTTCTCTGGCCCAGCCAAGGAGGCGGTGAGTTTGGGAAAGGTCACAAGCTGCCTGCAGGTTCTGCTCTGTGGGAGCGTTTGCCTGGCTGACCACTGGCAACTGGGGCTGTACCTATTTTCTGCTGCTGCTCCACCACTGATATTCACCCTTCTTGCTCAGAGCTTTGCTGAGACACACTGGAGCTATTCCATCTTTCGCTCTTGGTAATTTGAGAATGCAATTGAGTGCATGTGAAGCACTTGAAACTTCAAGCACTAATTGCTGAGTAATTAAAACTTTTATTACTGGGCAATTAAAACTCTAATTACTAAGCAGCTGGCAGAAATCCAGTCCATAATGATGACAATTCATTTTTATCTCTTTTAGATGCCCTTTCAGTGGAAACAGCCTCAGAGTGCAGATTACCTCTACATATGCAGATGGTTTACATCTCAAATATTCCCTGAGCCATGGAAAAGGTGTCTATGGCACCTTGCTTCAGTGCTGTCGTGCTTATTGCCACCACACCAATCTCTTTTAGCTTTCAGGCCAAGCTCAGATTCCTTCCATGGACCTGAGCTAGGAGCCATCAGGTTCAGCCCATCACCACTCACTCAGAAAAGCCTCACACAAAAATGAATGTCATATTATCGATTTGGTACCAACCCATTTGCTGAATCACAGGTAACACCTCAGAAAGCAGCCCGGTTTTCCTCCCCAGCTGTTCCCAGGATGACAGGGATTAGATTAGGAGATTCAAAAGGACAAGGGCCTGAGCTGCTATAGCGTGAGAAAGGACTTGTTTGTGTATCAGAAGCATGCCATCCTCTGTAGGGACCAGGCTAGCACTGACTCCCTGATCTCATTATCTGGTTCCCAAAACACATCAAACTTTGTTACAGTTCTTAGAGACTCTACTCAGAAACTCTTTCAGAGCTCATTTGTATTTGTCATGGTGATCTGATCCACATTTTATTTCAGTCCTTCCCTTTCTTTCTGCACAGTAGTCAAATCCTTCCTCCATCACTCCCTTCACAGTCCTCTCCATGAATTCATGTGTTCCTCTGAGATCATGTGAGCATCTAGAGCAAGCACTCTTTGATTTTCATTACACTGGCTTAACACACATGTAAGTTAAGCACAAAAGCTGAGATACAGAAAGATCTGCAGTCGGTTTCTACATTTAGTGAGTGCAAATTCCACTTGAAACTTTTTTGCTGACTTTACTTCTTCCTGCATTTACTTCTGTGTCTGACATGACAGACAGTATCAAAAACACAGCAGAGGACTATTACTGTGATTTACCATCTCTTTACTATTTTCTTCCCCAAGGTAGTTCTCTGTAAAGCTATCAAGCAATTATTTCACAGGAGGATGCAGAGCAATGTGTGTCATTTTATGGTGAAGTTTCACCCAATTCATTTCAGTGGCAGTAACCATGAATGTCTAAGGAGCAGAGATCCCTAATCAGTATTGACAGAGAAAGCCCAATCCAGTGGTCTTTGAAGTCAGTGGAGAGACTCTTATTGATTTATTGTTTTTAATTCTCTTACAAACGTGCCAAGACATCTCCAATGAAGATGTGGGTACTTCTGTCCTAAGGGCTGAACAGTCACATAACAAAAAGCTTATGATCCGCAGAGATGAGGTAGGAAAAATAAGGTTTTGATTATCCTTACTGAAAATGTTTTCTATTATATATCTGTGTACTACCAGGCTCATCCTCTCCCAAATCCCTTCTTCAGAGGGGCCTTAGTGGTGCTCCCTGATCTGACCTCCCTTGCTGCCCACTGAGGGCTCAGGTGGATGGGAAAAGTGTGCCTGAGCGCCGCCACCCACTGCCAGCCCACCTTGCCCAGCCCTGAACAGCTTCATCCAGTGCCCTGGAGTGCATCACTACTTGTGCCGGAAGATGGTGGGCTGCCAACAAGTCTAGTCCTAAGGGTGGCTAAAAATACCCATCAAAATGTGGCGCAGGAGTCCCTGTTTTCTGCACCGCTCTGTGCAGGAGCCCATCCAGTCTCCTACAGCTCTGTGGAATCACCTCCATTGCTCCTTAAGGACTACCCAGGTTTTTAAACAAAAGCTGCAGCCGTGTTTGCCAACTCGTTGGCCTGCTTCTAACTATTCAGCTTATGACAGTTTAGAAATTTCTTACAGTTTAAATGTAACATCACATCTGAGGCTGACAATAGTTTTATTTTAAAAATGCCAGAATTTTCTAGACCTCATTAGCCACATGATAAACATTTGTGATCCTCTCCCAGGTTTTCCATGCAATTTCACTGGTGAGGGTACAGATGTTTGATTTTGCTTTCCAGTCCACACTCCTGCTCATGATTTCCCAGCTGCTGCCTGTGTTGCTCAATAAGTACAGTGCATAGCTGCCGAAGTGCTCAATTATTTGTGTATCATCAATGGTCTTTTCTTCTCCTACGAAAAGGTATGAAGCCAAGAGCATGAATTAGGCCCTGTGCAGGCCATTGCTCCAAAGCATGTATGGCTTCCCAGGGCTCCAGAACTTGAACACAGTTTAACTGCGGTCATGAGTCAGTACGAATTATTTTGATTGACTTCAGGGGCATGAAAAAGGGCTACCTTGTTGCTTTAGTGGGATGCTTTTCATGAAGGACAGGAGGAGCAGAGGAACAAGAAGGACCTGTGGGCCAAAATTCCTGATGCCCTGCAAGCAAAACAAAGGAGAGTTGCCTGTTGGCATAGGGAAAGGCAGTGGCCCAGCTGGAGTTGCTTTATAAGCCAAATTCAGTCAGCAGGCTGCTAGTTGTGTCTTCCTGTCTTAAATTACTAGGACCTGACCGTAAAGAAACTCATGAAAATAATTTCTTTGGGCATCTCTGGCCTCCTGGGACCAGCTCCCTATTTCTGGGAGTGCAAGACAGGGAGCGGTTGCACAGGCAGCAGCAGCTCCTGGTCAGTGATGGACCCTAAAAAGGCAAATCAATCTCTGAACTTCTTTATGTGTTTGCCAGCAGTTGTAACAGGGATTAGTAGGGCTCTGCAAAACCATACCCTCTCAGACCACCACAACCATCTTTTTACTACAAACTCACAACCACCCCTTAGTAGTGAGGAACTGCTACAAGCTCAGCAGCACATCCAGCTTGATCCCTCACAGTAGAAGTTTCTCTTCCCTGCTCAGAGCTTTTGAAGTCAAGATTCCTCGACCTCAACAGAAAGAAGTTAATGCATCCCAAATTATAATGACAGCAATTTCTCACTATTTGGCTTTATCTTATTGATAAAGAAGGGAATAAAAATGTTTACTACACGATAATTGTTCAGTGCTGTGAGCGCATTTGTGCATAGAAACAAATATGTATACTGCCCCCTAAATGAAAGGAAAGGAAAATATAAAACTTTATAGGTTATTGTTTATGAAGGCACGGTAAAGTCTGTAAAACATTTTTTAATAAATTCATTGTCTATTGTTGTTTTGTTCTGTCCTATAACAAGCCCACAGAAGCAAAGCATTTGAATTACACTCAAGCGGTGTGGGTTCTTCCCTAGCATCACATGGCTAGGAAAACAAATAAAGAGAATCTGTGGCCATGTTCAGTCTTTTTTTTTTTTTATGCCAGCTTCTACAAGAGTCAAAAAAGCCATCTCCTGGGCCAGATGCATAACCCCTTTAAGTTTGCTGTTAGTCAGCCTGGAACATATGCTGGTTCCACTAGTGAGCTGGAAATTTTCCTTGTGTCACAACATTTTTTCTCTAACCTGCCTGGGATTTGCACTAAATGGATCTCAGCACACCCAGAGGCTCCTGTCCGGGGAAGACATTTGTTGATTACCTGATAACAGATTTTCTCACTAGCACTGACTTCTTTGAAAGATGAAGACGATTCTTCAAGATGAACTCAAGCATTTGCCAAAGCAAATAAACTCAACACTATCCACAAGGTTATTGTATAGGCAGACACAGCAGCCATTATAATGCCATGCAAAAATTGTGAGTGACCTAGGCTGGCTGAAACTATTTTGTTGCTGAGACTGCTGGGCAGTTCCTAGCAGACATTGTTGCTTTAGATCTTAGGGCAAATGCCTGAAATGCTCACAAGAGGATTTTCTTTAACAGTGTATGAGGGGAAGCATTGTTTTGTACTCAGTCTCTACATTTCTCCTTGACCTTGAATTGCAAAAGAGGACAAGCGTCAAAGTTTGCATCCCCTTGATAAAGGCTTTTTGTTTGATGTTCCTCTTTGATCACTTGCTTATGAGGGTTTACAATCAGACCAGAAGTATATTTTATACGTAAAGCGTTTTGTTTCTGTCAGATGACTCTTTGGTGGGTCCTTATGCTGAGTTGCTCCATTGCTAGAGTAACAATTCATTATCCCCAATTTACTGCCTCAGGCTAACTGTGAAATACCTGTCCTTACCGTCCTGCAGTCAATCAAAGACACTAAATATTTCACTGCACTGAGCCAACGCTTTGTGCCCACAGCAGATCTTGGTACCAGAAGCATTGCTTCCTCCAGGGTGGAGTGGTGTTTACCTTTTAGAGGTGTGTGGCAGGCAGTGAAATTGGTAACGTAAAGCGCAAAAAGTGCAGTGTTAGTAAGTGATGAACAGGTTTTATGCATAGCAATCCCATCCTTCTTTACTTCTTGTCTGCACTTGCCTCATCCCTAGAAGGATGCAGGTTTACCATCTGCAGGGTGTTTAACCTATCCTGGGCCTGCAATAACTTCCAGTGCAGAACCTGAGCTTTGGCTGGCTGGCCCTGCAACAGAGTGTGCTGAGGCACAGCTCCTCTATGCTTCCTGACTTTTTGCTTTTCTGTGTCAAAACTTCTATATTAGAAATGATTGACCACTTTGCCCTGGCGCAGGAGAAATGGAAAGAGCAGGAAGCTGGAGGAAGAAAAAAAGGAATAAAATAAGGGAAACACCCACAAAAACCTAGAAAGACAAGGAAGAAAACCTGCAGTGCTATAGTCTAGCTTCCAAAACCTATATCTGGAATCGCAGTTACTCACATAAGTAGCTCCCATGACAAGTGCAGTGCAAAGGCTTGTGTATTCCAACTTTAATACATTTAAATCTCCATTATGGGAGATGAAATCCCAATTCCCCTTAAAAGAATACAGCAGTGAGATGGAGAAGACATTTTAATTACAAACCAACATGAACTAGCACATTTTTAAAAGCAGCTACCAAGAGAATTTACCTCTTTTTACTTTCAGCTCCATATCCTTGCTATCTTAGCTCTAAGACTAAAATTAATAATGGCAATGGTCTCTCTATTCTTGCCTGTGGCTACAAGTGAGAATAGACATTTGTTTCTTCTTTAGTTATAAAAAGAATGATTACAAGAAAAAAGCTCCACCCTGAAAATCTAAATTTTTGTCAGTGAGGATGTAGGAAGTAGATCTCCCTACAAAAGTTGGCAACAGGCAACACTGTTCTTAGAAAAAAAATCAGTTTAAAACACTCAAATTAATAACTTATTTTATTCAATTCCTTAGTTCATCACAGTCAGTTTTTTCACAGTTACCTTTTACTAATTTATCTCCTTTTTAAGAAACATACGTATTCTGAAAGGCTGTCTCAGTTCCACAAAACAGAACCCACTCCAACCTACATTTCTGCATTTCATAAATGTCCTGAGATGTGTTAGATCAGATTAACATGCAACAGAGTTTCTATATAAACACTAGGATGGTAATAGCCTTTCTAGCTATTTGGCATGATTAAGAAATGTAAAGTTGTATTAGAAAGACCCAAAACACATTTACAGAAATAGATATTTCTAGAGAAGGAAATGGTTCATCTGAGCCTGTGTTTGTGAAAAGCAGAGGATATTTTTTTTCTTTTATGATTTAAGTAAAATGGTCTCAAAGATATGACTAGCATTAACCAACTAAAATGGTCTGAGAATTTATTCTCTCAGATGGAATTTCCATTATGCAGCATTTTCACCTGTTCCCAGCCTGGAGCAATGTATGTTGTGTTATTTATTTTTCCCTTCATCAGAAGGAGAGGGTCCCTACCTGGAATTATTAATGCCCACAAAAAAAGATGCACTCAGCCAAGAGAGGCCTTTGACGTGCTGGAGTAAAGCTGCTGCAGAAGGCGTAGAGAGAAAAAATGCACACAGAGAAACTGAAGGAAAGAAGAAGTAAGTGAAATATTTTGTTATCCTTCAGTTTGCTGACATTTTACCAGGAACTGGGGATAGGCTATGCTGAATGCTATATGAGTGAAAGGCAGCAATAAAGAAAGGAAATGTCAACCCCGTTCCACAGGTTTAACACAGAGGCAATAAGCAAATTTGATAACACAGGGAATTTCAGGCAGAGTTTGGAAAGAAACCAGTGCTTTATATCCCTGTCTTCATTGCAGGGTCACTTCTCCTTCCCTATCTGTATTTCTCATAACAGCCCTTATGCAAGGGGAAGACACAAAGCAATCTTAATTAAACACATTTGAAAATGTTTCTTACAAATGAACAAGTGAAGGGATATAACAATGATCCAATCTACTTCCATTTCTCCCAGGAAGGAGCAGAGAAGGGAGGGAGGGAGGGAGGGAGGGAAGAAATACAGCCGGGTGTTGGTGTTTCATTGCTGAGCAGTGGGGAAAGAGCCTAGAAGCAGAGCAAAGTGGGTGATTCTCCTGTTGAACAAAATCAGAGCACGAGCAATGGAAATCAGAGCTCTGCTTTGCAGGAAAAGACAGAGCTGCAGCAGCTCCAAGAGCTCTATGGATCATGCTATCACTGCTCTGAAAGGAAAGCCCTTCAAACCCAAATCTCTGTCCAGTTCTCTGACCTTTTTGTGTTAGCATCACAGAGCCCAAAGACGTGGGCTCAAGCCTTTCACCACCTCCCAGCTATGTATTTACACAGAGCTGAGACACTGAGCACAGAGGAGAGGCATCCAGTAGTTAAGAATGGCCTTTTTACATTTTGTTGTACTTTCTTTTTTATTTGGGCTTCCTTGATTTCCTGGCAGGCAAAGGCAACTGAGTAGCTGGGGTTTTGCTGAGGCTGACCTAATCACAGCTGCAGCTGCAAGGGGCAGTCTGGCCCGCCTGCCCCCCCGTCAGGCTCTCCTTTTCATCCCTTTGTTCTGACACCGCTTTCTGTGGCCACACAGTGAGCCAAGCCAGGGATCTGCTTGCTCATGAATGAAGGAAAAAAGCAAACCAGAAAAATAGAGGTAGATTTTGGCTGTCTCACTCCCCATAGAATCATAGAATCATAGAATGTTTTGGGTTGGAAGGGACCCCTAGAGGTCATCCAGTCCAACCCCCCTGCAGTGAGCAGGGACAC
>NW_009258299.1:1036922-1037194 GCF_000687185.1 Egretta garzetta | reverse complement strand
GAAGGCCGCAATCAGGTCTCCCCGTAGCCTCCTTTTCTCCAGACTGAACAAGCCCAACTCTCTCAGCCTGTCCTCATAGGAGAGGTGCTCCAACCCTCGGATCATTTTAGTAGCTGTCCTCTGGACCTGCTCCAACAGGTCCATGTCCTTGTGCTGAGGGCTCCAGAGCTGGACGCAGTACTCCAGGTGAGGTCTTACCAGAGCAGAGGGGCAGAATCACCTCCCTCGACCTGCTGGCCACGCTTCTCCTGATGCAGCCCAGAGTACGGTTG
>NW_009258299.1:1035175-1035563 GCF_000687185.1 Egretta garzetta | reverse complement strand
TTTGCTTTTCTAAAATTCAGGGTCCTGACTATACTCTTTGTTCTTCCCATTTCCCTCAGGAGTGTGAGCTCTACCAGTGCATGATCACTGCAGCCCAGGGTGCCTCCAATCTTGACATCTCCGACGAGCTCGCTTGCACTGGTGACCACCAGGTCCAGTATCGCATCCCCTTGGGTAGGGGTGTTTATTACCTGGCTTAAGAAGAATAACAGCTGCTATGCCAGCAGTGCTCCTACATGTAAGAAACTCCCAGTGCAAGTGTGGTCCAACTGCTCTTATGACATTTGGTGATGATTCAAGGGTGGATGTCATGAGGACAGAGCCAGACTCTCTCTCAGTGGTGCCCAGCAACAGGACAAGGGGCAATGGGCACAAACAGAAACATAAG
>NW_009258299.1:1028464-1035115 GCF_000687185.1 Egretta garzetta | reverse complement strand
CCCAGGGGGATTGTGGAGTCTCCTTCTTTGGAGATATTCAAAACCTACCTGGACGATGTCCTGTGCAGCATGCTCTAGGTGAACCTGCCTTAGCAGGAGGGTTGAACTAGATGATCTCCTGAGGTCCCTTCCAACCCTTGCCATTCTGTGATTCTCCAGTTCTGTGATTCCAGTTCTCAGATGACATAAGTATGGACATCAGCCCTGGTTAGGAAAAGCAGAAGCCCTTCCTCATGCCTACACTCCCTTGATCTACCCACCAAGGTCACAGGCTCCCTTCTGTGGATGGCCACCTCAACTAGTGTAGTCATTGCTTCTGCTAGAGGTGAGGATCAGCTGCAGGACACTAGCTGCCAAACACTTCTTTCCCTCCTATGTGCTTCTGCTAGAGGTGAGGATCAGCTGCAGGACCACTAGCTGCCAAACACTTCTTTCTCTCCTTACATCCCCCTGAACTTTTAACAGAAGAAATTCAACTGGCACAAAGAATATCTAAAATTTATTCCAAGACTGGATAGTGAGAAAGGAATCAAAGGTCCAGTTTGAACCACAGACCTAGCAGGGAGCAACATGAATTTTATTTCATTATCACGAATGACAGCTCAGATTCTTCAGTCCAACTATTAACTGTTGTCATTGACCAGTTCCATAAAATGCCTATTCAGAGAGTAGGAACTATATCATGTGCTTTATCTAAACAACCAAAACTATGTAGATTTAGGAACTCTCTTTGAAATTACCCTGCCTTTTTATCTGGGGGATGGCAATGCCCTACTACATGTTAACAAGAGAATTAGCAGATTTCTGTCTCGTGATGTCTTCTATTTCAAACTGTCTGCCTTTTCAGAAAATATGCATTAATGAAACACAATGCGTTGGATCTACTGAAAGGGACACTACATGAAATTCTGTGAAAATTGAAAAAATACATGGGCATTCTGACTTTAAAATCTATGGCTATATGATCTGCAGATTAAGAAGAATAATGAAGGTTTCTTGTCATTGCTGACTGAATTGTCCTGTGCTGAATTATCCTACAGGAACTGTCCCACTGAGATCAATAGAGCTGTTAGTTGAAGCAAAGAAAGACAGAAGAAATGATGGGGACCCTAGAATTATTCGCTTAAGCCATCTGTGAATAGTTTCAACTAGAAAGTAAATTCAAGTGTTTGATGGTGGGTCTAGGAACTGTTACTGAACTATTATTTTATTAATGTATGAACTGCTCACCCACGTACAGTAGCACACGTGAAACGACAAGCTACTCCTCAAACTCACTAAGTATCAACGTTGCAGCTCGAAACTGAGGAGGAATAAACATTATATTGACCATGTCTTCTCCCTCAGATTAGAAAGAACCAGAATTGTCTTCCCCTTTCCTTCAAATCCCCATCTGAGTTGAAATAAAATCTTGGGAGAAGAATACACAAATCCCAGTTTTCTGCTTCCTCTGCTCTGGGATTTTACTTGTTCTTCAAAACCAGGGAAACCCCAGCTGCCTTTCCAGCTGTTCATTGAGCTCTGAATGTCAGTGCACCTGCTGCTCGTTTTCTTAATGACATGAATATGTGCTGGATGGAGAAAGCGTATAAATCAACCTTGCCCTTAACAAACAAAAAGCAGGGGGATACTGGGTCTTTTTTTTTCTTTGCAAGGAAATTAGTTATTTCTGGAGGCAATGCTTTTTCAAAATGTTTGTTTTCTAGTAGTGATAATAAAGACAAGAAGTCTTAGGGCGTAACTCAGAGCAGAAGATAGATTCAGGTATGTTTCTGAACTGGACTCATACAGCTGTTTTGCCACCTGAGCAGAATACGAAGGGTGAAAAGCTGTGCTGTATCCCTGGGTAGGAGGCAGGGGAACCACAGGTCTCTCCTGGAGCGGTGAGTGAGGGTCACCGTGAGAGGACATCTATTCTGTCAAGTTCACACCTGCATGAATGTCTGGGCCCCATTAAGTTCCACATCTGCATGAAAATAATATTAAAAAATCAATGGAACTCAAATATAATAATTCACAAAATCTAATTGGTGGATTTCAACGTGTGCAGATGCAATGGTGGGCCAAGACAATCTTTGTGATATTGCCAGAAACATAGCAAAGAAATCTGAAGGATGAATGCAAAGTGGATTATTTTTATAACTGCCTTCCCACTCCACAAACAGACATATGGGATTTCCATTTTACAAAGCTGTCATTTTTCCACTGTTACTTGTTATTTCATGCTCTCCTAAAACCTGACTATTCCTAGATCTTTCAGGCTTCACAATTTGCTGAAATAAAGCTGAGACTGACGTACAACTGGATTCACCATTAAATACAGAAAGCCCTGCCAAGAACCCTGAGTGTTGCAAATTGCTGAAGGCAGCCGGACACTGTGGATGAGGTCCTCAGATGACCTGAGCTGGCACCACCAGCCCTGTGATGCTGCTCTGCAGGCAGCCAGGTCACAGAGAGCCCTGTGTTGTGAAAGGCACGCTTGGGATCAGAGGGAAGAGGTGAAGATCAGATTCAGGCTTACAGAAGTCTTACACCTGGCAAAATAACACAAATGTCTTGTTTTCTGAGGAGTGGGACCTGAACGGCACAAAATGCTGGCGGTTGCTCCTGACACTGATGGAAATTCAAAACTCAACATCTTTCGCTGCTGCAGTTCCTGCCCCTATGGATGCCACCTCTCAATGGCTCCCAGCCCAAGAGGACCCTGCCAATTTGTCTTGTGTATTTGACTCAGTGCTCTTCTTCCTTACCATACATTCTCTTCTTCTGGAGTATTTTGAGCTGACCTTGTAAAACAGATTTTGGCTTACAGGAAAATAGTCTAAGTAAATGTTTAAGGAAAAAATGTTAATGACTTCATGCTCTAAACTTAGGAAGAATAAATTTGGAGAAAGGGAGGAATACTTGATTTCCAGTGAAAACCTCTAATATGTTGCTGACTGAAACCAGATGGGAGTTTATTCTTTGATTTAACTCCTCTGCATGTGGGCACTGCTAGAGAAGACATTATTACTGTGGAGAAGCACTTTAGATAAACTCCTGTGATACTCACACTGTAAATTTTAATGTCTGTTTTCCTGGATTTGGGCTTTCTTCTTACTAATTCAAACACTCTGAAGCTTGCATAATGAAATGTGCTTACTTAGAAAATTTTTTACCAGCATGTATACACTCCGTGGGTTTATTTTAATCTCTATTTTCCTAGATTTGGGCTTTCTTCTTACTAATTCAAACACTCTGAAGCTTGCATAATGAAATGTGCTTACTTAGAAAATTTTTTACCAGCATATACATACTCTGTGGGTTGTCATTATAGGCTTCTAATGAAAAATCTTTTGGTCAATTTGACATCTGTTGTCCTGTGCCTAGGGAAGAACTCCTCACGAAAACTAGACTTCATCGTGTGATAATTCTGCATGACAGCTCTTCCTCAGCTTGGTAGTGATGATGGTCTCTCAGGTAAGCTTATAGAGATCATCTGGTTATGAACATGAGACTGATATTCATCTTAGGTCATCTTCATATGACTTCCTTTTGTCATATTAAGGGAATTTTATTACTGGTGTTTGGCTGATAGGTAAGAGGTAATCATTGTCGGAGATACTGGAGCATGCTAATACAAAGAATCATTTGTAGGGGTAGATTGATATTTAGCATGGCCACAAAATAAGGCAGGGACTACTTGTCCCCCTATTTATACTTCTAAATGCTAGCCCAGTAATCCTGAAGTTCTGTTTTGACTTCTGAGCAGTGCACAGGTATTAAGGATGAAGCAGAATGCAAACTAGCTTGTCACGGCTGAGCTCCTCCGACACATAGGATTAGTAGCGGTTACCCACTGCATTGGGTTACAGAGAGAGGCTGGTGTGAGCACCCCAGTTTGTTGTGAAAGGGGCACTCAGAAGATGATTTATAGCTTTTTTTAACTAATGCACGTACTACTTTGTCAATGAAAGCACCCATAAGGAAATACACTGGGGCTTGAAAGCAGGTAAGTAAACCACAGTATGTTCACGTAGCTGCTCCCAGCTGAATTGCAGTGAGGATTAGCACTCTCTTCTACATCAGTGGGCAGACATTCAGAGGGTGCCGAGGTCCAGCTTCGGTTTCAGCAGCATTCATATACAGGGGCATCAGGGGAGATACGCTTGCTTCTTTGACAGTTTATGTCTTGTTTGGCAGCATGAATTCAACCAGGAGTGAAAAGCTCCAGGGGGACACCATAGATGGGTCTGAAAAACCAGCTGGACATGATACATGCTTCCATCTTCAATCATGCAAATAGAAAGGGGGGAGGGGTATAGAGTATTTAAGACATGTGACGAGCTGGTTACGTTTACCTCACTTACAAATCTGTGCAAGTAGAAACTGAGCTCTTTGCCTTGGTGGTGATAGTTCGCTTAAGAGTCCTTTATGTTGCTTTGGAAGCTATACGTGCACGTGTTTGCTCAGCTTTGGAGTTCACCTCAGCTGGACCACGCTGGCTGTGAGCAGCATGCACAGAGATTAGGGCTGATGTAAACAGATGCGTGCGAGACTGATGGTCTGTGGCACATGCAGTTAGTCATTCAGGGTTTGAAGGGCATCCAGAAATTCCCAGCAAATGTACAACAGCCTGCTCCCTAAACACAATTTCTGGCTAGAAAAGGAATGTCTTTCTAGGGAAATATAATTTCTTACTGTATCCCTAATACTTAGCTATTTACCAGGCAGACTCTATAAAGACAGTCTTCATCAGCTGGAGCCCACAGCGTTTCCCCGCTGTGAACATGAGAAATACACCGTCAAGGCAAGACAAGCCCCTAATCTGTGCAATTGCCGGCTTGTGACTGCCTCATCTTACTCAGTCCTGTTGCTAAACATCTAAATCCCCCTCTCAGCACTCTGTGTTCCTGGAGGATTCCCTCCATCCACAGCATGCAGCGTTGCCCAGACCTCAGCCAAGTGGCTGGTGTCTTCCCTCTTTGCCGCAGGGGTGGTTTTTGGGGCAGTGAGATAGGGACATGGTAGGGGAAAGCAGGAAGGTTAGATGACGCAGCTAAAAACCCCAAGTCTGGGCCAGAAAGCAGGTTTTGGCTGTTCTTGGTAGTTGACAGAGGACACCTGGTATCTGCAGTCTATTCATCAAAACTGGGATCCTCAGAGCTGAGCTCAGACACCATGCTGCCTGTTCATTTCACCCTGGCTTCTCCCAGGCATCCTGTGTGGAAGCAAGGCCACTTCATCCTCTTTCTGGAGAGCCCAACACAGCAGTTGCACACTGCCCTTTGCCACCTGAGCCTAACTGGGCCTGACTGTATCTGATTTTTGTTGATTGTTGATTGTATCTGACACCCCAGTGTGGAAAAACCTTTGGGTACTTTTCTATCCTTATATCTTTGTGAGGAACCGACTGAGCTTTAGATTTGCTAAGTACAAGTCAAGGTGGGTCAGCTCCTTTGAGCTCTGTTTATTAAAACCCCTGGTGGTAGAAAGCAACAAAGCAAACAGTATATGTGTTTTTAGCATTAGACCTACTAACTTCCAAAACATTATTCCAAATTGGCATGGCAATCCAGAGAACCAGCTTCTGGTTGCTGCTACTACGACAAATGAATGGTTTCACTTAACACATGCTATACTATATTAGGATGTCTACAAATAGTGTTTAACTGGAAATGGAGTTTGTTCAGTGCCAAGCCACGAACAATTGCAGTAAATAAAAATAAGGCATGCCTTAAATGTCTTTTATTTTAGGAGGGGGCTTAAGACATGAACAGTTCCCTCAGACATAAAATCTGCATTTAATAAATAAATTCAACAAACAATTACTTTGTGTTTTTTCAGAGCCAGGCATAAACACAAATGGAATGTCATGGCTGTGAGCATTATGAAAACCAGAGGGGAAACTGATGGCTTGCAGGACTTGATCCATTCCTCCAGGGACTGAAAGGAGGAAACAGAGACTTGTGCAGCCACAGCACGGTTGCTATGGCTGGTGTTAATGGGTAAGCTTGACTGGCATTAATGGGAAATACTGTAGTCCCATAGCCCTGTGGAAGAGCGAGTTTCTTCCAGCTTCCGTGGAATAAAACAGGCTGTTTCCTGGGCAGTGGGAAGAGTCTTTTTTCATGGCTATGTAGTTTAGAAAGCTCAAAAGGAGGCAAAAAAAAAAAAAAAGAGATGTGCAGAGACCTTGACATATTGCTGATTCAGTAGCACTTAACTTTTATACTGTGACCAGTGGTGAACTGCCCCAACTAGTGTATCTCAATATCCTGGTGTGCCAAGAGGCTGGTGGGGAAGCAAACACGAGCCCTGCTTATATGAGAAAAAGGCAGTGCCAGTTCTAGAGAATTGCAACCATGCCACAAGCCTGAGAAGCAGACAGATAAGATGAAGCCCAGCTGTGACAGATGGACATCTTCTGAAGGGTGGGTTCAAATGGGGATACATACCATGCTGACAAGGGAGCGAATGCTACCCTACACTTAAAAGTATGTGTGCTTTAATCTTTCCCATCCATGTTTATCACATTTTCTGTCTCTCTGCACTTTTCCTTTCTCCTCTTTTTCTCTCATTCATACTACTTCCTTCCACTGTCCATTTTTACCTCCATTTTTTTCTCTGTTCTTTCTCAGCATCTCTGTCTTTTGCCTTTGCCCTTCTTGT
>NW_009258299.1:982625-1028420 GCF_000687185.1 Egretta garzetta | reverse complement strand
CAAGACAGAGAAGAGATTAGAAACATCAGCTCTGTTTGGGGCATGCCACCACCTGCCAAATAGATGGAGACGATGAAATCCTGATGTTCTGGCTCACAGCAGATATCCACATCCAGTCCAGTGCAGCTTACTCTCTTTACAATTAGGCAAAACCTAACCAAAGTGTTCTGCTCCATGCCAGGGGGCGGGGGGTCACACAGGCATCGCAAAAGACCTTGTGCGTTTGGGTCTCCAACACAAGACTGCAGCACAGCATTGCCCTTCCACTGTCTCATTTTGTCCCATTTTATCTCTGAGCTTTGAACAACTTATTTTTCCCTTTCTCAGCAACTTTTTTTCAGCTACCCACCTGGCTCCTTCTGAGCAGAAAGAGAGACTTCATGAGTTTGGAGCCTGGTTCCTGGCTGGTGACCTGTCTCCCTGTGGCTGGGGAGGAATTTCCAGAGGATGAGTGGTATGCGTGCCGATCTCAGGGGAACTGGGGAGATGCCAAACCTAACCGGCAAACTGGGCCAGGAAAGGCCCCACATACGCTTTCACCAGAGGAAAGGAATGTTTGTGGAAACTGGGAATAGTGGAGCTTTTTAAACGCTGCTCCTCTCCTCCTCACATTCTTGTTAGTCTCAAGCCCGGCACTAAGCCCTCCCTGCCACAAGCACCGCAATAGCGAGACAAGAGGAGCCAGGTTATCGCTGCAGCCTGAAGCACCTCAGGGGGGATACGGAGAGTTATGGGCTAAGGGTTTGCCCCTGAGTAGGCAAGGCAGCCCTGCAACTTGTGGTGCAGACTCAGGCTAGTTTAATGCCTCTCTATGAGCAAGTATGCTATGTCATAAAGCTGCCATAGCTATAGCCAAATAAACCAGGATTTTTGGGGTAATGAGAATCATAGGGACCATAGAGCCATACAGGACCCCTTCCTCTGCTTTCTTTCCTTCCAGTGGGAGAGAAAACCCTATAGATGACTGTCCCTTGGGGGACTTTTAGCTGAGTGTCTCCCCACAAGTGTTATTTGCAGCTTATCCTCAGGTTGTTTTTTTTCCCTTTTTGTGGTGCTTTGATATGTTTCCTCCTCTGCTTCCCACCATCAGCCATCCATGTAGCTGACCTGCATGAGCTTCACCCATGCCAGTGCCATTTTTGCTGAAAGACACCAACAAATAACATGTTTGAGCTGGAAGCTTTTAACAATCGGGGTTACTACAGGAAACCAAATTCCAGATAATGACCGAGATTGTGGCCTCACTCCTGAGAGCAGCAAAACTCATGTTGACTTTGGTGGTGCTGGTTTGCACATTTCAGTGCTTCTAAAGTTAAAGCAAGGAGCAGCCTGGTTTGCCCACTTCAGACCAAGGCACTCACACAGCTCCCTGTTCTGCTGCAGCCAGGTCCATGTACCCAGCTAGCTTCTCTGCTTCTTGAATGGACTCAGCTCCCTTCAGCAGAGCCACCGGGGTGCAGAGGGAAAGTACATGGTTTTGCAGAGCCCCAGTTCAAAGTGGTGCAGGCTACACATGTGGGCAAGCACCAGTGTTCCTCTCCAGCACCCTAGGCTGGCCCTATGGGTCCTGCCCTGCCTTGAACCCGAGCACAGACACTGCGTGCAAAGTTAATTGCTCCACCACTCAGTACTTTACCTCAGCAATTTACATCTTGCCTGTCACTATTTGAATAATCAGAGTCTCTGCAGCCTGATGATGTTCATTAAGACCTGCTGACTTTCCTTTCAATGACATTGTACTATTCAGTGCTTTTGACAGGATTTCTTTCTGCCTGAGAAGTCATTAAGCTCTTGTTGAACTGGGAACGATTCCCATGAAAACAAAAAAAAAACCACTTTATGCTTCAGAAACAGAATTAAAAAAAAAATCACCACTATTAACAACTTACAGGACTACACTCACACAGTCATCCTGAAGAGATCTAGGGCAAGTGATTTAATTGCTCTGTGCCTCAAAATGAAAAGAGATGCCAATGTTTCCTCTCCTTAATTACACTGAAAGTTCTTTGGAGAAGGAAAGATACTTTTTTACTTCGTGTATTTGCATAATGCTAGGTACCAGTGGGGTCTCTGGGCCTGGCAGTGGAGTATAAGAAGATCAGGAGAGCACAGAGTGCTCTACAGTCTTTGCACGTGTACGATTTACTTAATTCATAACAGAGCTGCTTCACCTATGGAAGCGAACATTGGCTTAACAGCATGCATTAAGTACGTAATGCATTAGGTACTTAATGCCTTCTTTGCCTCAGTCTTTAATAGTAAGGTCAGCTGTTCTCTGGGTACCCAGTCCCCTGAGCCATAAGACAGGGACAGGGAGCAGAACAAAGCTCCCATGATCCAAGAGAAAATGGTTAGTGACCTGCTCGGTCAATTAGACATGCACAAGGCCATAGGGCAGGACGGGGTCCATCCAAGGGTACTGAAGGCGCTGGCAGAGGTGCTCACCAAGACTCTTTCCATCATCTATCAGCAGTCCTGGATGATTGGGGAAGTTCCACTTGACTGGAGATTGGCAAATGTGATGTCCATCTACAAGAAGGGCTGGAGGGAGGATCTAGGGAACTCTAGGCCTGTCGGTCTGACCTCAGAGCCGGAGAAGGTCATGGAGCAGATCATCACACAGCACATCCAGGACAACCAGAAGATCAGGTCCAGCCAACATGGGTTTATGAAAGGCAGATCCTGCTTGACCAATCTCATCTCCTTCTATGACAAGGTGACCTGCTTAGTAGATGAGGAAAAGGCTGTGGATGCAGTGTACCTGGACTTTAGTAAAGCCTTTGACACTGTCTCCCACAGCATTCTGCTTCAGAAACAGGTAGATGAGGTGCTTAGAGACATGGGTTAGTAGTGGACAGGTACGGTTGGGCTCAGTGACCCTAAAGGTCTTTTCCAACCAACTGGTTCTATGATTCTATGATTAAGAGCAGCGAGGTGGTTGTTAAAGGTAAGGTGAAGGGAGATATTTCCATGTGAAAATGTAAGGAGGGATTTGAATGGCAGGAGGTGCTTCTGAGCCAGACTTCGGTTGGCACATGAGGACCCTTGTGCAAACTGATCCATACCCCATGACAGTTCTATATGTGGGACTAAGACAAATACATGGGACATTACAGCATGCAGAAATCCTAAAAAAAATGACCAAAGTGGCAGCAAATGTCTTACTGACTTGCTAGTCCTCAGTACTGGGATGGAACTGGCATCACTGAGAAGATTCTACTGGTGCCACTTTCAGCTCACTTAGTCTAGCACATATCAAAGAGAAAACAGCTTTACCTCATGTGTCTTCTTCTTGTTGCTTACCCAGATTTCCTCAAAATTGTCAAGCTCCTTTCTCTTTTTAACTTTTGATTCTGACGACCAGTTTATGACTGTAAGAGCTGTATGGCTGCTTCCTGTGGTGAAAAGAGCCTCGGAATCACTTAGATCCTTCCTTGCTAACAGCATGACTGCTTTTATAGAATTACAATATACATCTGTGATCTAAACTAAAATGTGGAAGCTTCTATAATCTATCCTCTCTCTGATCTCATCACAGTTTAGCATCATTGCCCTAGAAGAGATTATAAACTTTGATTTTTTAAAGTGTCCTTGGTACAACTTGCAGTTTCAGGTATCCACTGTGAATTCTGATTCAGGGATCATCCTCCATGCAGGTTAAATTAATTCAGTCCGCCCCTAAGGGAGCATTTGGGGAATCAGGACATGCTAGAAAAGATTTTGATTACAGTCACAGCCCTACCCTGTTGGATATTTTTCCTACACAGGTTAAATGCATTCAGAGACTGTTATATTCTAGCTACCTTTCGCAACACCAAGCAGCTTTCCCAGGTACTAATAACTAATCCCTTTTCAGCCCCTTCTTCAGTCCTCTCCCTGCTCTTCCTGCAATAACATTTTGTTTAGTAGTTTCAGACTGCCACCACAGCTGATGCCCCAGGGAACAGGAGGGCCACGTCTGCACCACACAGCAAAGCACAGGGCAGAGTTGTCAGAGCCAGAAGTGGTATGATCATATCAGTGTGGCACTGGGTCCAACCAGGTGACCTCTGATGAAAGACAGAGCTCATTCCCTTGAGAACACGCTGTGTAAGTGACTGTCACCCTGCTGGGACACCAGCTAGAGCCCCTGTGCCGTCCTGTGATGTGCAAGGCAGGCAGCTTGCCTCGGCCCTGGGTCTGCGGTCTCTGCTCCGTGCACCATTGTGCCATGCAGGTATCCTAGTTGCCTCTGTAGCTCATTAATTCTCAAAGATCTTCCAGACCTGCTTGAAAATATATGTTTGTCTTTTCTTTCTTCTAATTTCTTAAAGGGCAGAAAATATTCTTCTAATGCCTCCTTCCTACCATATATGGTGTAGGACAATTTGGTTTTTAAGGATTATTTTTAGGTCTATGATGTACATTTAGACTAATCGCTTATACAGCTCTTTGCAAAGGAATTCAGGAAGTAAAAGCATAAGTGTATAAATTGTCATCTTCAGGTCATCCAGCTGCAAAGGTAATTCCGCTGAATTTCAGTCCCAGGCTGCCCTTCAGCCAGTGCCTCCCTCTCTTTGCAGGTACAGTTGCGATGCTTGGTGCAGCAATAACTGCATCAGGTAAATAAACCCCCCAGACCAGGAAACTCCAGCCTATAACATGCATTCCCAGGAACTGGTACAAACTAATGGAACAGACTCAGGGTAGGTGGGAAAAACCTCTGCAGCAGATCAATCAAGCTGCTCCAGTGAGGTCACTGGAATGGATCCAACAAGCAGGGAAGTTGGGGCAATTGAGGCAATTATCCAAGTGATCACATGGCAGCCAGAGAAAAGGGAAATATTGCATTTTCTCCATAAGAAGAAACATTATTTACACAGCCTGGCTTAGACAGAGTTGGCTCTGTTTCATAACATTTCATATCTTTCATTGCTCTATGTGCACTATGTATTTTAAGAATTGGGTAACAATGGCCTTATGGAAATTAAAGGAAGTGAAATAGATGTCACATTTTAAAAAGTTCACGTAGCCAGTCCAGCTGGTGTAAATGCTTTTTACTCTTGGACCAGACCTTTGGAAACCTCAGCAAGTTCTAAATAAGCCAAGACCATAACCTGGTATACTCAAGGCCTGCTGGGCTTATATGTGTATATGTGTTTGACCATTTGTGTTGTAATTACATGCTGTGTTCAGGCCACATTCCCTTTGCTTGTGCCGTCCAAGCCAAAAATGTCAAACAAGTGTTACTGTCAGGGGCAGAATCCCCGAGGTTGCTCGAGAAGGAAATGCCTGGCTGTAGGGATGCAGTATGAGATGGGGTGGAAGAGAGCCAAATAAGGTCAAAAGGTATGGGGATGCAGTACATGCCCTCATCTCCAAGGCACTCATCTTTTTCCCACACGGCAAGTTCACCAGCAACCTGGTATGTAGCAAATGATTACAGAGTGTAGAATATGTTAAACACTGCTTCCTTATAAAAGGAATGGCTGGCTTTCTAGCAACAGCCAGTCTCCCTATTGCTTCTACATAGTCCTCCCTCTCCTGGCACTGAAGAGCTGCCAGCCTGCTGTAGCTAAGCCCACAAGCAGAAGCAGCCTGCAAAAGTTGCTCATGTAGCAGCTGCTCCATCAAACTCACAAACTCAGTTGCCACAACACTAGAGCAAATACTAAGAGTTTGCACTGTGGTGGGGAAATCAAGGAGGATGGGCCTTCTGTTCTTCCAAGTAATTCCTTCTGCAGACAGCCTCTAAGGAGAACAAACTCTTCCCCTGGTGTTACAGAACAACCACTTGACTTCCACTGAGCACTAGAGACTGGGTACAAAATAATGCCTGAGGTCTGCTTTTGAGGTCTGGAACGCACAGCACAGCCACTCCCCAAAAGCATGAAACGTCAGTGATTACAATAGAGGTAATACATCCTTTTCTCACTGGCGGGTGAAGAGTTTTACCTCCTTATTTTGTGTCTTTCAACATCCCCTTTTTCAGCCGCCACCAAGAGGCAAACTTACTATTGCAGCTGCTTCCCCACAGTCCAAGAAGCCACAACCACAAGAAATCGTACTGCGTCTTCACTCCCTGAGCAACCACGTGGCAAGCATGGTACTGTTTGCATGCCGTTTATTTGAACCAGGAAGCCCTCAGAACAAATAAACTACAGCCAGCTGAGATGAAACATGCTGATGAGGATTGCCTTAGGGTTTCTCCTCAGGGAACAGGCAATTCTTATAATGCAGATCTGAAGCTAACTTCTGCTCTCCAATGTATTGGTATTTTTCAGAGCAGTTTGATGAAAGCAACTGGGTGGCAAGCAGTGACACTGTCTCAAATTACCACAGCTGTGTGGGGGTATTTTTTGTTTATTTTTGTTGTCAGAGAACAGGATTTGTTCCTTGGTTTCTCCAGCAAAAATACCTCTTAAGATCTGGAATTCTTATTTGGGACCTTCAGAAATTAATATGACCTTATCTCTACCATAGCATAGGGTATATCAATCGCTAGAGACCTAACATTACCTTTTCTGCCTAGACAGGTGCTTCACAAAATCTGAGAGGGTAATACCATACAGCTAAGCCTACAAGAGGCTCATGGAAACCTGAAATGATGACAAGCAAATTATTTCATCACCACTCAAGATCTTTTTTTTTATTTTTCTGAACATGTCCATCCCAGGGACCAAGCTTTGCTGTGACTTCTGGACCAATGTCCACAGCTGGATCTAGGCAGGCTGAGGAGTGTGTGAGATTTTAATGCGAATGGCTGAAGGAGTAAAAAGGGAAAAAAAAAAAAAAAAAGGCTCAGTCTTGCCAGAAATGCTTTTTTTCCCATTCACTGATGGTCGTAAAAGCAAAGGGAAAAGGGAGATGGCAATCTGGAGTTCCCACTCACCAGTCAGTATGCTCATCATTCCTTACATCTGACTCTTTTCTTGAGCCAAAGTTTAAATACTTGGTTACAAGGTCTGGGCATCCAGGATTGCCCCCTAGTGAAAAAAGCAGTAAAACTAGACCTTGTTTTATCCAATATTGACTGCTCAATTCTATCTCAAACAGGAACTGTTGGTAATTAAAGCACGACCCTTTGTCCTACTGTTTTGTAAACAGTCTGGACTACGAGTCAACATGGAGATGATATGCAGATCTGTCTTTCATTTCCATCACACCAAATGCCAATCTGTGTTTTCTTTTCCATTGCAAAACTCAGATCAGGAGTTGGATCAGACTTAAATGGCTGAGGTTTAACCCAGACAAGAGTCAGTTGTCGTTTGTGGAGGGAGGGAAGAGCTCTGAGTGTGCTGAAGAGTGTGTCATGCCTTGGTACTCAAATTTCCTCTTAGGCTTCCAAGCAATTAAAAAATTGTGACAGTGCTTTGGCCCTCTGGATACTGCAGATTAGGATGGGATTGGTTGGGCTGACACATAGATAGTTTAGGGGAGTGGAGGTTCTCTGAAGCAACTATTGTTGAAGGAGTCATGCCTCTAAAACATGTTTGGAGCTGAATAGTCCCGGTAGCTGTGGAGAAGAAATCTGGTTTCCTCCTCAGCAGACATTGGTATACAATATTTTTGAGAACTGAACCCCTCATCACAACAGGGAATGAATCTTCTCTTCCCTCCGAAGTCTCCAAAACCAAGTTCTAGAGCTTCTGGGCTGAAAAAAATCTGCTTTCCCTAAAGGCATGATAGAGTTCTGATCTTTTCCTTTAAATCTTCATGGTGATTAAAATTGGACTTTAATAGTTGCATGGATTCCTTTTAGGGTTGTGTTGTTGTTTAATTAAAATAAGTATGTTAGCAAAAGTGAAGAACATCCTTAAACTGCACAGTGATTACTCCATGGAAATGAACCCCTTTCTTTTTGCTTTTTCCTCTTTTCATAGGTAAGGTGCCCTCATTCTTCTAAAAGGTAAGGTTGTTTGGTTTTTTTTTTTCATATATGCAGATCTAGTTCTGATTTCCTCACCTTTTTTTGCATCATCCCTGGAAAGACCAACACTCGTTTACAGAATTAAGAGATTTTATGACGACAAATTGGTGTCATTACCTCTGTTATACAGTAAGGTACATGCAGGTATAGTGACTCATCCAGCATCACCCAGTAGGCTGACGGAAAAACTGGGGAAAGAACCTGCCATTCTGAGCCCCAGGTCAATGCCCCGTCAATGAGCCCCCCCTAACTGTAAGGAACAATTAAGCATTCATACAGCCTTAGCAGAATTGCATAGCTCTTCATTGCTTCATTCAGCCACTGCCTCCCCTACAAAATCAAAACCAAACTCAAACAGCTGACTAGAAAGGAACCAGCTATAATGAGGAAGACATGGGAGACTGGGGTGGGGAGGGGGGGCATCTGAATGCTCCATTTTTTAACAGACTCCTGTTCCTTTAAATATCTGTGAATTTCAGTAACAGAACCAAAGAAATCTTTTTGGAGGTGTTTCCTTTCTCCACTTCCAGCAGCTACTGAACCCGTGCCAAATACCAGAGGAGAGAATAAAACAAAAAAGGGAAAGGACACCACCACTAGCTTTTAAGCAAGTATCTCCTATGCAATCCAACAGTCCCAAACCATTTCATATGTTACTGTCACACACTTGAATACAACTATGTTGCAACTATGTATTGTCATATTGGCAGCCAAAGCCTGATAGCACCTCAGGTACCTTTCTCTATGTTGTATGCGTTAGTCTGTCAGGGTAGGGTCATAGGAGTTTCTAGGCACCCCGCACAATCCAGGCGTGGTTTTGTTTATTATTACCGGGTATCTGCCTGGTGGAGCAGAAGATTATGCCACCTGTGACTGCAAACACTTTTGCTTTAAGGTTTCATGACCTATAAATTTGTTAATGCCGGAGAAAACGGAGATGGAAAGAGAAAGGAAAAAGCGAGAAAAGAATGTAGTTTTGGTTCGTGGGATATTCTTTATATATATATTTTTATTATAATAGAATGCATATATAATTTTACCTTTATGCACTTATGCATGTGTATTTTTCTATTTGTCTATGTATATAATTATTTAGCTGACCTGTTTAATGGAGAAAAAGAATCCTAGAGCTGGGAGGGACAAATTGTATTTATATGTGTGTATATATATATATGTATAATGGAATATAATTTCAGACCAAATCTACAAACTCAAAGTTTTCTCTTAAATAGTTTTTCATGTTTAAATCTTACCTCTGCTCCATCTGTGGGTCACAGTGGCATGAGCACTGTAATAGAACAGCAGCAGCAGCAAAGTCTTCCAAAACATCCTTCTCTTTAAAATACGTATGTCTAGCTGTATAGTCGATTTTTAATTTCCTAGTCCTTTCTTTTCAGGAATAAATAAATGGCTTTTCCTCTCCCCCTCCCCCTTCGAAGGAGAACCTGTCTGTTCTTCTGAGGACAGCTGAAGTCAGCGTGCAGCTCCTCTCCCAAACCAAGTCTCCTCGGGATCAGGAAACTTACTTTCACAGACAGACTTTGTTTTTATCCACATCTGGAATGACTCATGGTGCATGTGAGTTTGCTGGCAGCTGTGTGAATAAATATCATTACATTTTTGTAGTTGAGTTTCATTTGTTATATGGGCCAGTTGGAATTTATTTTTGTCCAATAAACAGCCACAAGTAACTTCATTAAAGGACAGTCTTGAACCCTAGCTCTGTAGCTACTTCTCTGTAATGCAGGGGGCTATATGCTAACCCATGTCTCAGGCAAAAGCCTCCTCTGGAATGATGTACAGCTGCCCTCGCATGCTTAAGCCAGGGAGTGGGCCATGTGCTCTGCAAGAACGTTTTGCTACTGTGATTCATATAATCACTCCTTTATTAAGAACATATAATGCCGCACTGAGACTTCAGTCCTGCAAGGCAAGTCCTGGCCTTTTCCTCCATTTGGCCAGTGCAAAGAACAGTAAGGTCCAAATCCTTAACTGGCTCTCTTCAACGGTACTGTAGGAAAACGAAGCAATCCTAAGGACAATCTGCAATAGCCAGGCTGAATATGGAGAGGTGATGCTGAACAAGAAGGCTACTGAGAGACATCTCCTTGCTGACACTGGCCCCAGGGAAGACAACACTGGAAACATTTATCCCAGACCATCCAGCACGGAGGAAGCTGCATCTACGTACCGTCCCTGGCACAGCTTCACCAGCAGCACCAGGGGGTGCTTTGTGGGAATACAGCACTGGAATAACAGCAGGTTGCTGTGCATTGGAACAGACTGGTGAAAAACAGGAACTCAAGGGGTATTTAGCAGAATCAAGGGATAGAGGATACTCCATTTAGTGCATAGAAGTGATGAGTCTAATTCTCTTCTTTTATAGGTGAGCGTAAGCCAGGAACAAATCCACAGACATCCATGAATTTACACTGGTGTAAAATTGGCACATTAGAAAGGAGACTCCAGCTCAGAAAGTATAAATAGAAGAATTAAGGGGAAGGACCAAGAGCTGAAATGACAGAGGGCACTGTGGCTCAGGATTAATAGACACTGGCAGGAAGGCACGGAGAAAACCTGTTCAGCTCCTGAGCTGCCTCCTGCTAAAGTTTGGCCTTAGCCTCAGTCCCCTCATTCTTCTCTGTCCCGGCTTCCAGTAACACCACCTGTGAAGGAAGGAGGAGGGTCAAATAAGGTTGTCTTGCTTAAGGCGACTCCACTCCTTTTCCTACATGTACAGATTTTCCTACGCCCGGACTGCCTCAGGTTACTCCCACATGAACAGCACATGAATGTAAGACAGTATTTTAGATGCCAAGGATATGACAAAAGGCATAATTCAAGCAGAGGGTGGCTAACTAACTCTCTCACTACATACTCTTCCTGTTACCATAACATAGTGATGGGTCTGAATGCAAGGTTAAATCTAGGAGTGAGCTCACTCATTTGTATCTGTCCAGAAATTATGGAGTTGGATTAAACTCGTTTTACATTCCCTAAGAGGGGCAGAGAGAAAGAGAGATGCCATAAGAGGATGATTATTCCTACTTAGCTCAGATAAGTCACTTAGGACAGAATGAGTTGCTCTCTGGAGGAGGTGGATCCAGTCATCAGCATGGCCAATTCTGAGATGATGTGCATCAAAATGATTTGCATCAAGAAGGTGCAAGTTGCACCATAGTAAGGGGATAATGATCTGTCAGCTGCTGAGGAAAAAACATTGTGGTGTAACTCCTACCGGAAAGACTTCAACCAGTAGGGAGGGCTTGAGGAAGTATACTTTAATTTAGCAAGCCACCTTAGCGAAAGCCTTCTAGCAAGCAAACAGAGTGGATATAGGTTACTTCATTAACTTAACTGCGACAGCCTGGCTACCCTGGCACGATGACCTTAATGTCAGCAGGGTCTGTGAACAAGATGTTTCAAAGTCAGGTCAACAAGGGAGAAGCAGCACTTAGGATGCACATTGCAGACTTGGGAAATGAAAGAATATTACAAGAAAATGTAAAATCCTGTGGGGTAACAAAGGAACACATTTTCAGTGGTATTGGGGGAGGAGCAGTGGAAACTTTTCTGAGGTGCTGTATCATTCCATTGCTTACATCTAAGGAAACAGCAGCCAATAAGAGGGTATGAAGGAGGTCAGACCGGCGCCGTCCCCCTCTAAACAAAATCAGAACTATTTTGCAGAAAGCTCTGCAGGATGGCGCTGCCCCCTGGCTGCCAGAAACAGGGACACTTCCTCTGCTCTTTCATTGTCACCGCTTAATATATCCAGCCTAGAAAAGGAGAGGAGAATAAACCCAGGAATTTCCTTCCGTAATCTTCCCCTCCACCTCCAGCCTCTGGAGCAAGCACCCTAGGAGCAACAGAGGAGCAACAGCTGAGAGAGACACAAGACGTGCAGTGAGAATGGCATACAGGTCAAAGAGATATAAGACTATGGACTGATTACCGATCTCTCCTTTTATAGGTGCTGGAGATGTTGCTCTGAAGCTACATTATATGCAATAGCCCCACTCCCCAGTCCAGTCTTCAGGCGTTCCAGCTCTGACTGCCTCTCTGCGTGTACCACAACCACAGGGCAAATTTGACTTTAAGACTGTGAGTGATGCGCTCCCATCTGTTTTCTTACAGGAAATACAGCTGTAAATAGAACAGGTCCATGTAAAATAAAGAATGCTTTCTGTGTGGCATCTCCTCAAGAAGTATAAATGCCCTTTTCCCCCTTAAAAGTGTAGATCTTTTTCTCTCCCATATGGATGTAAATATAAAGACAGTCATATTCTCCTTATTAAAAAGCCCTCCAGATGAAGCCAGGAAATAAATCTTTCAAGCATGCTCAGGGCACTTCAACTATACAGCTTCTATTCATCTCATGACTATATTTTATTAGATAGTTGCTCAGTTTCAGCTCAAGGCAGTTTCTGCCTGTGCTGGAGGTTTGAATCTCTGCAACTATAATGAATGCTGAAGCAGGGCAGAAATCCTCACTATTTATAAATATTAAACACTCCTAGATTGCTTTGGAAGTGTCAAGCAGAGGAGCTTTACAGTGGAGTATTCACCCTGAAGATGTGTCTGGTGGGAGAGGGTACCATGCTGCTGAAGCCAGGAGGCTGAGAGCTGGTCAATATTCAGGTCTAAAATCAGTGTAGTGCTAGACATTGTCACAATCATGTTAAGGTGAATATTATGTTTTACCAGTTCTCATAAATTTAGGTGTTGGAGCTGTCAGTTCTCCAGTGCTCCTAGTATCTGAGAGACCTTTCAGGCACAGGGAAGGTGTGACTGACTGCTGCCTCTAGCAGGCTCTTTGAGGTAAAAATGAACATTTATGCAACTTTTGGTGATACAACTAGATACCAAGGAAGCAGCTTTTCCATTTGATTCTTCCATCCTGATGCTGTCAGCGAGTGTCTGTACACACTGCTACTCCCACGCAATCTTTTTAAGAAACCTGGAAATAGGGCAGGGAGGAAAGAAGTGGGTGAAGACTGAAGAGGAAAGCTGCCAGCTGCTTTTTTGTAGCCCATGCAGAGTGAGAGCAGAAAGCTGGTACTCCAAAGCCATCCCTCCTTCACATCACAGGTGCTGTCATGGTGAAAGGACAACTTCAGCAGGCTAGGAGCATAACTCATTGTGTGAAATAACTTATCATCTAAAAAGAGAATAGAAGGGGAAACAAGGCAATGGGTGATCCAAGATCAGCAGCCTGTGGGTCTTCCAAGAAAAATAATCTCTTTTTCGCTGGAGAATACCAGCTCATGACGTCAGTTCAGCTTTGGCTTTGATGAGTGTTTGCCAAACCCAAGGCGGGGTTGCAGCCTGCCCTGACACCTCAGTTGCTGTGAGAGTCCCTTCCAAGTCCTCTGTCAAACAGACAGATTTTTTTTAGATTTGCCCTGTTTCAATGAGGAAACAAAGTGTGTGCAGGGAGGAAGTTCCTCCGAACCAGAAACTGCAGCCAGAGCCCTGCCCTGCACCACAGGCGGCACAACATCAGCCTGCCGCTATGTCAGCACAGTGGAACAATATTGATGCATGACACAGACGTTGGTCGCCTTCCCACCACAGAGATGAATAAATGGAGACATACACACAAAGTGACTCACTGACTGAATGAGTTGGGGACAGAAACCAAGAGCCGATCCATTCCTTTGCCCAAAAATACCAGGCCCCAATTTGGCACTGCAGCAGCTCACACAGCCCCAGTGCCATCTACCAAAAAGACAAAGTAGCTTCCAGAAGAGGCCAAGAAATACCCTCATAACTAGGAGCACAAAGACAGAAAAAAAAAAATAGCTGTACACAAGCTCTCAGGAGAAGAAAAGATGTTCTTTCGAAACTGGAAACTCTACTAAGAGACTCTTGCTGGCCCCTCAGCTGAAGTTGCACCTTCCTGCAGCAACAGTTTGGATGGCAGAATCTCACTGAGCCTCAAAGCAACAGCAGCCAGGATGAGCCTTACAGAGCCATACAGTGCAATGGAGTTGTAAGCTGGAAGGAGGCATCGTTTAGTTGTCCCTCTGCCCCAGAGCTCCCTTGCTACCTTGATCTAGCTGCCTGAGCTCACATCCACAAGAGCACTTAGGTGCTGTGCTGATACTTTACAGAGCTACGTTTAGATAACCAAAATTTAAATTCTGCCCATGCAGGTTTGCAGATACCTGAATTCCTTGTGTGCCTAAGCTTCAAGGCTTCTTAAATGCTTGTATCACTGTGTCTACCTTGAAAACATTGAGCCACTCACATCCTATTTCATATTTCAAACAAAATATTAGGACTTGCCTTAATATTTACAAAAATATGTAACTGCAAATGCCCCTTCTCATGTCCCATGTTACACATTTCAGGTTTTTTTTCCACATAATCAGGAAGCAGATGAGGCAAATATTTTACGCCGTGACTTGATTGAGAGGTTGCCTGCTTTGTAAGGTGTCCTGGCTCAGATCCTTTCTCTGCCTGAGGAGATGCGAATACATACTATAAAAGATGACTCTAAGACCTGAATGACAGGATCTTCTGGGATGGAGCTTTTCAACTCTGTTACTGAATCTGTTACTATCTGCAGGAGGTAATTAGGTATTTGTTGTGGCAGAGAGAAGGAATGTGAGGATGACTCATCCGCCACAATCACAGCACTCACGCATGAGATGCAGGTCTTACTACCTACCTGTCTTTTTTATTTGGGAGCAGGATACATTCCATTGATAATTCATTATTTACCAGGCTCATATAAAAGATGAAAGTTCAAGTTGCCTCAGGAAGAAGAGGTATTTAAATCCAGGTTCTTGGATCCTAGTCAAGTACGCTAACTAACCAAGAAGAGATCCCTCTCCTGTTTCAGATATAAAAAGTCAGGAGAGAATTAAAGTTTACAATGAAAACCTGAGCAGAAACAAATAACTCCCACTAGCTTTAAGCTCCAAAGAGACACAAAATCTAATATGCCCCTTTCTCCTTGGTATTTCCTCTTGACTAGCTTAGATTGTCTCTGTGTTTCAGCCTGGATTTTGTGAATCATTCTCAGACATCAGGCTTTCTCCCCAGGCACTGTACAGATAGCCTAGATACCGAAACTGGGGCTGTGAATGCAGCTCAGAGCAAAGCTAAGTGTGCTCACAGTTAAGCCCAGCAATGCTGAGCCAGGGTCTCTCCTAAATGAAGACTTCATAAAACTGAGGTGCTAGTAAGGCTGCTTTGGTCAAATGTGTGTTGCACTACATAAAAATTAAGGATGCCACTTTTCCCCCAAAATTTTCAAGACAATATGCAAGGCGTTTTTTGTTCAGTTCCTCAAGCACCAGTCAAGGTGGTGCTACTCACACCAACCCACAGAGCAAGGAGCATGGAGGTACAGTAGTCAGCAGAAGCTAGCATGGAAAGTCACTGGTGGGAGTCTGACTTCTTTCTCTTGCTGCACTGCTGATTTTCCTCATGGAAATTAACTGTTAATTTTCCTTGTGGCTGCTAGGGCAGTTGCTGATGTAAATCTCTAGAGCTACACCTGCCTTAGAGAATTTGTGCTGATTTATATCAGCTTATAAGCATGTAGTCCTTGCTGGGTAATGCAGCATGACCTTTTTGGAAAATTAAACTTTTCAAAGATTCCATCAGTCCTGCTTTTTTTGCAACCTGTTGGCTGCTAATGTAAGCTCTGGTGGCACGAAGCCAATGCAAACACCAAGGCCATGACTTGCAGTTAAGCAGCAGAAAATGCTGTTAGCAGTGCTACTGTAGGATGAGGTCTGAAATGAAGCAGACAAGAAGTTTCTGCCACAAATCACTGCTAATATCATAAAGGAAGGTCAGCTATGCAGAGAATTTCCTGCCTTTCAGTCTAGAAAGTCAATAATGACAGCAGTGAACATTCACAGGGGGAGTTTTATGATTAAATACTCAGAGGAACAGGAAAAAAGAAGTCTCTTCAGTAAACACAGCCATGAAGTGTTAAATCCAAAACAAAATATAACCAGAGCTCAACAATACAAAACCGAGAATAATGCCGTCTCTGGAGTAGAGAGAAACACCACATAAGCTCATTACCACAAGTCATTACCAAGAACAGCCAGACCAGAGCTTTCTCCAGGTTTTATGTTTTAGTTTACCCTAGATTCATCAGCTTCTTGAAACTGTGGATGGAAATTGTCCTGCGGTAAGGAGAGAGGCAAAGGCTCTGGCTAATAATTATAAAACTAAGAGATTAGAGACACAGTAAAGATGGATTATGTGGTGATAGTATTAGAGGTGGGGTGTAATGCAGCGGCATTACACAAAGAGTCAAATGGGAGTGGGATGAGACTGGATCATACAAAGAGGATAACAGAAGAAGGGTGGGATTAAGAATGAGCACCAGGTGCAGATGAGGTTATGGCATCAGCATACAGGCACAGGAACTGGGCTGAGCTGGGCTCTTTTTTAAAAGGCCTGAGATAAAACTTGAGTCAATGGGAAGTACAACATGAAAGTTCGATCCCAGTTTTTCCTGCCCTGAAAACTTCTTCTGCCTACTGCTTCTGCTGGTTAACCCACTGACATTTCCACTCCAGTGTAGCACTAGTGGGGCTCTTCAGAGGAGTACAGATGATTTAAAACAGGAGTGATATGAGAGGACAACTCAACACATACCCTTCAGATGAAAGCAGAAGTGTGGTCCAGCTCTCCCTTTCTCCTTGAGCAGTCATGTGGGCAAAGCAATGAGAGATGCAACAGGTGACCTGCAAAGCACAGTCTGAACCGTAAGATACCTTAAGTCTGTAGACTGAACATTTCCCTCCGCAAAATGAGCATCAAGATGTTTTACACTGAGAAATCAGAAAGCAGTTGTATTTCTGCTGCAAAATGAAATCTTCTAGTTTCTTAAATAAGCCCTTTAAACCAGTTTGCAGGTAGGGAGGATACAGGTAGTGAAAACATCCTCAAAAAGGGGAGGCCTGGCATGTGCCTGACACCTCAGATCCACTGAGAATGTGCAGATCTTCACAGATGCAAGAGTTACTTTTCCATGCTACCAGTATGCTTGGCTGCCAGACCTCCAGAGAAGCAATTAATCATTTTCTGAAGCAGCAAAGTTTTCAAATATGAGAACAACTTTGTGGCAAAGGTCTTCAAGAGGAGTTCAGGGACACTTCCAGTTCTTTCTCTGTGGGATGCAGGCTTCAGGCAAAAGGCAAACTTTGAGTAAACCATTGACTTTTCTCTGCCTTGGTTCCCTGTGTGCAGAAGAAGGAAGACAATGCTGCCCTTATTCCTCATCTTTAGACTGTAAAATCTTTTGGCCAGAGACTGTCTGTGCCATACCAAGTGCAAATGAACCTTCACCTCCGCTGAGGCCCTGGGGTGCTTCAGGAGTCCAATCAACCCTCCATACTGTCTCTCTGATTGCAGTGAGCCACAAAGACAAAGGAAGAGAGAAAGGAATTTTCACTTTATTTTATTCAAACAGGTCACATCCTGCTTCATTCCCGAATGACCTAACCAACAGAGAAATTTAGCACACAGATTTGTTTAGCAGCCCTAGGGGATGAAAAAATGACCAGATCCTCCAAGTTAAAAATCAAGACAATTTCAGTGATAGGAGGGTGCGAGGATGCACAATAGCAGCAGCAGATACTAGCTCCTCACTTCTCCAGGCCTTTCCTCCGCTCCCTTTTGTGAAAGAGCAACTTGATCATAATGATAAGAGCTGAGACATGCAGTTTTACTGACAGCACAGAAAGTAACACACAGGTTGGAGAGGAAAAGGAGGTCAGAACCAATTAAATCTCCTAGGTGGCACACAAAAAGTTGCAATCAATACCCTGAACACATGAAGTGTTGGGTGATTGTTCAAGACACGCCTTTCCCACTTGAGAGCCAGGATTTTTCTTGATAAACAGCTGTAAATTGAATAGCATCTTAAAGCCCTAGATGGTATCTTAGGCTTCAGGAGGAGAGACAGCTCGTTGTTGATTTAACAACTCATGCTTATAGCTAAAACCTGTCCAGGATGGCAGATGAGTTCAAGGATAAAGGAGCAAAGGTGAGCGTAAACCACGGGTAATGCCCCGGGTTCAAAAGAGCTCTCACAGCTGCTTTAAACCATTGCAGCTTTCAAGAGACCTTCTTCCCAGCTGTGATCCCCCTCTCTCTCTCTGCTCAGGCTCACGGGGCGTCCCCTTGCCTTGTGCGTACGTACGTGGCGGGGCAGAGGTAGAGGCAAACTTGCCAGCCACCCTGCCGGGCTCGAGGAGCCGCCCGTTGCTGGGCTATGTCCTCATCCCCAGCAGGCTGCAGCCGCCCAGCGCCACGTTGCTTGACAGCCTAAAATGTTACAGTGTGGTGATGAAACTGGCCCAGGGCCTTTATAAAGCTGGTTTCAATAGTGCCAGTTTCCTAAAAAAAAAAAAAAAAAAAAAAAAAAGAAAACCAAACAAACAGATTGTGTGAGTGAATAATAGGCACACAACAGAGTTCTTCTCCTCCAGAAAAATAATGGATGCAGGCTATTCCCTTGCTGGAGAGGTCCACAGCCTCTCAAGTTAATGTATATTCCAGCTAATGGGAATTGTAATCATTGGCACCAGGCCCACATTTAGCTCAGTACCAGCCCTAGCACAAGGGAGGCATTCAGTAGCAGCTCACATCCAAGGGCAGGAGAAATGAGCTGCCAATTGTGTCAGACATGGTGCCTCGGGGGAAAATCCAGCTTGCCGTGCTGCTGCCTGCTACATTTCTCTGATCCCTTCGAGAACAGGCTGCCTCTCTTATGCCTAGCACCCACAAATCACCAAAATTAACAGCGTAATGTTCCTATTATCTGCCAAGATTTCTTGATTATCTACGCCACAGTGCACAGGTGACAACACAACGAAATTACCTTTCTCATTGCTGAGAAGGGCGTGGGCTGGTTTCTCTCTGAAGTGCTCTCACTGTCTTCCTTCCTCAGCTTGGCACAAAAGTTTGAAAGCAAATGTAATGGAAAACCCAGCAAATTCTCGCCTTTTTTTTTTCCCCTGAAGAACTATACATATAAGTGTATATGCGTATGTGTGCATGTATGGAGTGAGAGTGCATACTGCTCAGAGCAGCTCCCTCAGCGAGAGGGAAAGCTGTCTTTCATACCTGTGAAGCGCAGTAATACAGAATCCCTTGCACTGCAGCGACCTTATGTTTGCACTTGTCATTCGTCAGAAGCTGTATCAGCTGCTCCTTGCATCCTGGGCTGTGCCGCCAAGTGCCAAGAGACCAAGAACACGGTCTAATTAGCTCCAGACTTGCACCAAAGCTCCAGCGAACTAGTGACACTGGCCACACTGAGAGAGACCTGGCTTCTATCTGTAAGCTGAACAATTCCCTCTTGCTAAGTTGCTTTAGTTCAGTGGAATGTGAACCATTACCATTGTTCCCAACTGTTTCTGTAGAACACGATAGCAAAGTCTATAATGGAGGCCACACCGATCCCATTTCTTGTATGTCGCCTGTGGCTAAAACAGGAGAAGTGTCTACACATAAAGACAGCCATACTGCAGAAAAGAGGGCGAAAGTACTGTCTCCCTTTTCTAAACCATAAAATCAGTGAGATTCAGGTAATCTAGAGGTGGTAGGGAACTGTATGATGAGCATGTTTCTTCTTGGAAATCATCAGTTAAATGAAACTGAAATTTTCCAAAGTATGGGAAATTGTGTGTACCAAATCCGGGAGGAAAGATTTCTAAACCCCAGAGAGAACTGTTGGTCAAACTGGAGAGACGACCCAGTCCTCCAATGAATGAAATCTTATAGTGCATTGCTATAAGGTATGGACAACTGGGATTCTAGACCTTATAAGTTCCACACCTGAGACAAGAGCCTTACTCATCTGTTGACTCCATGAGGAGACAGTCCTTCAGGCTCCTCCATTGTAAGCACTCCATTTCCTTCAAGGGAACCAATATTAACTGAGGCAGGGATCCCAGCTTGGCTCCTCCACATCCCATGAGAATGTTAGAACCCTAGTTAAAGCCTTACTCTTCTTACTTAATAATTACAGAAAGTGAAACCACTTTAACAAAAGAAGAGGAGCAAAGTCAAACCTTTCTCTCTTTGCCTGAAAGGTGTTGGATTTGTCTTAACACAGACAGAACATTTTTGATAATGGAAAAACTTTTGCAGGAAGCCTGGTTTCCACTCAGCATTAATTGTGCTCCTGTAACAGGAGATATGGTAAGCAGGACTAGGCTTAATAAACCTCATTAAGCGAGGTTTAGGTACTAAAAGCCAAACCAAGAATGGCTTGGATTTAGTACTTCTTTTAGTTGAGCTCACAAAGCTCAAAAGGATTAATGAAATGGTTGAAGAAATGCTTCCAATTTGGCTTCTTTCGGAGCCAAATCATTATGTCAGTCTCCACAGAAAACAGGAGTAGGTTTTTATCTACAGATACAGGTTTTATGAATATCCTCTTTGGAGAAACAGGCAAATGCCTAATGCAAAACAAGACTCCTATCTGTCTGTCTGTCTTTCATACATCTGTGCTCACATGGCTCTGACATCCTATCTTTAAACCAGGCTTCAGATATTAGGTTTCATCAAGCAGAATTTATGTCTCTAATAATGTGGAGCTGCCTGGAAGAGCTCAGCATCAAGAGGGTGCATCGGTATTGCTATCCAGAGTGCAGGAAAGACAAATGCATCTGGCCTGCAGGTTGCAGAGGCTGCGCTCCATCAGGAGTCAGAGGAAGGTATGGTGGGAGCTGGGCAAAATCACACCGGACCAATCCCACTGTTTGTACTAGGTCCCCATTTGTAGGATCCCACAGTAGGACAGCCGTGCAACACTACTGGCATGGTGGGATCAACTGATACAGCAGAGGCTGGAAAGTTCTTACAGTGCTCTCATGCAGAGATAAGGTGGTCAGGAGAGCATGCAGAGGTGTAATGGGAGATAAGGAATAACCCTACTGGTGCAGTGCTGCAGGGCAGACCCGGAAAGGGAGAAGAGAGCACAGGAGAAGAAATGTGGAAGAGGTAACATCCTGACAAATGCATGTGCAGCTGTGGCATGGAAGCAAAGGTTTGAGCCAAACTGCAGACCATGGTTGGAGATGAGAAAAAAGATACAGAAAATCCATTTTAGCACAATATTCTGAGGATTTAGTCACAACATGACTCAGGAGCTTTATAGCCTCAGGATGCTGGGCATTCCCAGCCTGATGTTTCCCCCAATTATCACAAGAGCTGATTTACTGAGGGGCTTATTGGGCTACGAACAACCCCATCCCTCCTAGACACCAGGGGAAACATGGGCTCTATGCTGGGGGATGAGGACAGGCTCTCCTTCTCCAGCCAGCATGGCTTCATTCACTCCTGTAGCCTCATCACAACTCTAGGCTCCTAACTGCTCTGTCTTCCTGGCCATTTCACTGATGCAGCTGGGAACCGCGTGGCCTCACTGGCCTGGAGCTTTTTCCCCTCCAGGACAAATCTCATGGCCTTGTGTTAAAACAGGGGTGCAGGGCTGGTTGGATATGGACATCACGTGCAGCAAATTTTACCTGAAAACAAGTAGGCACCACTACAGTGATAACAGCAGTGTCGTGCATAGTACGTGCTAGCAGGTTGTTTAGGAACCAAACAGTGCTTGAAAAAAGAGTAGGAAAAAATATCTAGACACAGTTCTCCTGAAACCACTTCTATGCCCCAGTAATCTCTGAATGCAGAGTCTATATCAATTATTAAGGTCATTATTAGGTAACCTCCTTTTGTGACCTGTATAACTTCTTGATGATTAAACTAAAACAATGGGACCAGATGAGTGGAGCGTTCCAAAATTATGTACCTTTCCCTTCTAAAAGGTTCCTCTGTCTCCTCATAGAATGCTGGCCATTGCCAGCATAACTGAGGGAAAAGCAAAATGGGACCCTCTATCTTTAAGAGCTGGATCTAATGGTTATGCCACATTCCAGTCAAAATGGGAGAACAAGGGAAGGAGACAGATTATGCTGAAGCAGATGCTGGTAAGTATCAAAGTGAGATTAAATGTAAATGTTAGCAAACTGGGGAAGCAGGGAAAAAAAAAGGAATTTAAAATAATCCTTTTTGAAATGATAAAATAAAGATGGTTGATCCCTTCTCTTCTCCCCCTCTCTCTCTCTTTCAGCCACTATCTTCCTTTTTTATTTTTGTTTTGACAGTAAGCCTAATGGAAAACACCAACAGCTGAGCTAAATTTCTGAAACATTGGACAGCAAAGGGAAAAGATGAAGGCAGCTTCACAGATTTTGCAGGTTACTGCCTCTGTGACAATAACCTCTTCTATTCCCTCCACCCCCTCCCTCTGGGGATGTGCACATCCTGCTGTCTTTAGTTGGAAAGCAGAAAGAAACTTAGCAGATAAATGGGTTCAAGCATGTGTCCCTGGGAGATAATAGCTCTGACGTTACTCTAATTTTCTCCAAGTAAACTAGGGCTTGGTCCTGAAACAACCTCTCAGGCGAGGGGCCTGTGCATATTTCAGGAGTCCCATTTTAATCACTGAATAATATTTGCAACAGAGCTGTTAGGTCTTTATGGAGAGCCGAACGTGGAGGCACTTTGTGTTTGACTGCTGGAAAGGAGATGGGACATTCAGATGCTGGAGCAGAGACTGCTTCCCCCAGTGTGTTGACCCACCAGCAGCCACAGAGTGGGGAGGATTTACATTTTCTCCAGCAGCCACGGTTGCTCTGCCTGCTCTTCTTACCTCTCTAGACCTCCTTGTCCCACAGTCTCCTCTTAACCATTGCCTCCCCTCCTCCTGCTACCAGTCCCTGAGGTAGGGGGAATGGCAGGAGCAGAGGAGAGGAGGCTTGGGAGCTCTCTATGCCAAGTTTGTGGCTTTGGGCAGTTTACCTGTGGTTGTTTACTCTGCCTCCCTCTTTGTCCAAATGGTCTCATTAGTTTACTCCTAATTATAATATCCACAAGTGCCTGCTCTGTGTAGTTCCTTGTGGCTTGCTAAACAGTCTGCTGAGGCATTACTGAATTCCAGGGGAGGCAGAGAAGATGTACGTGCCAATGCCTTCCCAATGCTGTCTCTCTCTCCCACATGCACACACATCACCACAGAGGAAGCAGCTGACCCCGTTGGCAGAAAAAGGTAACCAAAATGTCCAAGACCCCACCCAAGGCTATTGAAGTAATTAGGAAGACGCCCAACAGGCTCTTTGTCAGGCTCATAATGAGCACATACTTTTAAAATTAGTTTTCTTCATTGTGACAGGGAAAGGAAAAATGTGTTTTATTTAGCTTCTGGCTATGTCTTAGCCTGAATCTTCCCTGCACAATTAAAGCAGGCTCCTATTTGGAGCAGCCTCTGACCCGGAATAGCGGATTCCTATGCCTCGTGGTCATACCCTGGGATCTGCTTGGGCTTGGACTGGCGTCTCCTCTCCTTGCTCTGAGGGGGACAGACCACTCTACATGAGTGCAGAAGGACATCTGCAGTCCCTCAAGCCTTTTCCCAACAGTTCACTTTCCGCTCCCCTCCCCACAAAGGGCAGAATAGTTTTCCTGGAATCAGCTGGGGACGCACTCTAGACCACCCCACCTATAAGAGACATGGAGTTCGGACCACAGGCGCTGCTGAGGGGTGCTGACACCTGTAGTAGGCTAACACAGACCTGCACACCCACCAGTCAAAACAACCTGATCAGTGTTTGCTGTGTCCTGGTACACCATGGCCCATCTCAGCTGGTGCAACTGGGTTATAAATGGTGGAAGGAGAGATGTAACCCTTCACTGGCAGAAGCAGTCTGTACTGGAGAAAGAGGAGCTCTCTGAAGAAGCCAGCTGTGCACAGGTGCGCTGCAGCCTCCATAACACCTGGAAAAGGAACAGGAGGCGCATGTTCCCACCATCACCATGGTTGGTCATCTGAGAGACCACAGGAAGAAGTTCCACTATGGTTCAGAGACCCTTTTTTTAAAATGAGGAAAGTTGTATTTAGGCAAGGAAAAAAAGCACACTTCTTCCTCCCACACAGAAATTAAATTTTCAGGTTCTCAAGCTTGTCATGAAAGCTATGAATCCTATTTAAATGAACTGTTTGTTCTTAACAAGGGAGCACTACATAGATATTGTTTGGGTTTTTTTTTTTAATTAGCAGTTTGTGGTGAGAAAATGACACCATTGATGTTTGGTGTCTGTGCTAGCTAGGAAGGTATATTGCTGTTTGATATGAATTGCATTTGGTTTAAATTGTCTTGAGAAAATTAATGCCACATTCTTTAGAGCCTTATAACCATTAGCCTGGGCCTAGGGCTATTTTTGGATTTAAAAATACCATTTTGTATTTGCCCCACAATTGCAGAATTCTTGTTTTCTGAAAGAAAAATTTCAATGATTGCAAGACTAAAATTCTGCCTAGAGCATAAAAGCCCTTCTAACAGTATCTGTAAATATGTGAGGGCTTCATGTAATCAGAAGAAAGAAAATATTTGCTGAGTACAGATCAATATTTAAAGAGGCACTGGAAAAGGTTAAGAAATAAGAAATGTAATGTACACTGTGAAAAATTTGTAAAAGCAAATCTCAAATGGTGTTGTAGAAAGAAAATAATGTAACCCAAGTGAGCAGGCACTGCACTGGGAATGTATTTCCTGAATGCATCACTGGGATGGATGGCTGCTACTAAGAAAAGGGTGAAATGCTGGTGTTGCCACCCAAGTACCACCTTCAGTAGCTGCTTCTAAGATTTCATGTATGAACTTGGTCAGCAGAGACCTGAATCTTGTGACACTGGAGAAAGGCACTGGAGGAGAAAACCTCACAGGGGAACCCACAGCCTTTGCAAACTCTTCCTCTCCCTCCTAGGGCTTGTGCTGCCTGTGTCCAAGGAATGATACGGGCCATGGGACTGGACCTTGCCCACAGGTAGACAGACCTCCCAGCTGGCCCTAGGGGCTGCCCAGTGGTCTTGGGGCTCTGGCTGCTCCTGTCTCCACCAACGCAATGCAGGGCTGAAGGCCATGAAGCACAGCATGGCTGAGTCTGGTCAGCAAAGTCTCTGCTCTGCCAGAAAGACATCTGCTTTCCAATTACCTAAAAAATCAGAAAAAAACATCATGAACATTTTGTCCTTTTTTTTCTGAAATTTTTGAAGCCTGATGAAATTGAAGAAAGAGGTTGGACTTCAAATTTAAGCACTGATAGAGCTGAGGTTCACATTTCATTTGAATGCTGCATTTCACACCTTCTGATAGTGCCAGGCTTTACGACTTCCTTAAAGTTTCTTTCAGTTTTTGTACCAAGACTTTTTCTATTTCTTTCTTGAAATGGGAGGAACAAGTTGTGTTTCTCCTATTTCAAAGTTTAAGTAACCTTTAAGATATCAGTTTGCAGCCATGGGGAAAAAAAAGTGAAAAGAACAGCTATTTGAATTATTATTTTGGATGCCACCAGAAATATGCTTTCTGAAAACACAAAAAAACTTTTTCTAAAGTATTTCTAAAAAATACTATAATTAAAATGTGAAATGACTTAATCTGAAATACTTTCTCTGTCATGCAACATGATCTATATTCTGGGCATTTGGACCACAAAAAAATCTATTCTGCTAAGACTGCAGATTCATATTATTTCTTTTATAAACACTGAAAGGAGACAACAAATTACCCTACATTCCTTGTGGTTGGATGAAAACAGAAAAATAAAAGTGTGGATTTGGGTACAGATGAGATTTGTCAAGGCTTTTGAAGCTTTAATGTGTTCTGAAAGAAAAGGAAATATTAATCATCATCTAAAAAGTAGCTAAAAACCAAGTCAATACAAAGAAAGTCGAACTTTAAATAATACTCAAGTGTTTCCATTCTTAATTGACCAGTATTGCATTTCCAGCTGGCTCATGGGGCTTGCAGTTGGATCAAACATAGCCATTGCTGCAATGCTACATATTCTAGGATGCCCTCTGCTGTGCAGCCAAGTATTGGGTGTTCTTGGTACAGCCTGCTGTACGAAATGCCAGCGTGCAGGCACTGCCGATGTAGCCACACATTTCTGCTGTATTCCCCGCTGCTCCCTGTACCTCTCCACTGATATTGCAAACTACTGAGTGGCAGGAGAAGACAACGATGGATGGGCACCAAAAGTAAAAGTGCTACAATGGCCATCTTCATGCTTGGAATTTAATCATTCTATCAAAACCCCAAAAGGAACTGTGAAAGTCATAAAACCTGAGCTATAGCAAAGCATCAGTCACAAATTTGATTCCAATCAGTTCCATGTTTGCTTTGTTGAGCAAAGATGTGGTTGGCTTACACCTTTGGGAAGCTGTCCTGTCTTGGTAAAATTATGCAAATTTATGGTGAATTTGCCAAGTCTCTTCTAAATTTGTTTCAAAATTCATTGTCTTCATTGTTACAGCTGCCCTGTACATCCTCCAGGTAACCAGAAGTTCTTGCCAAAAATGGAGCAGCTCTAGAGATAACAGGAATGTATCATCTACCAGAATATCTCTGACCACCTCATCCATCTCTGACAATCTCATACATGCCAAACAGGTGTCACCATGAAAAAGCTTCCAACCTTTCTGAAAATGAGGAAAATCACTGCTTAAACAGAACTTACATAGCCCTATGGGTGTCAATTTGAAATGAAAGGCTAAAGAGGACACCAAGACGCAGAGCACAGTCATGTGAGCAAATGGGCACAGGTAAGGTACTCTTCACAGTAGCACAGTGAAAGGATGAACTCAGTACCACAAAACCTGCTGAGTTCACAGGAATTCATACTCTGTGTCTTTGGCTCTGCCACTACATCTGAATAGTATCTTACACCAGATTTGTACTGGTTTTATGGCTGTGCAAAGCAAACCAGGCCTTAACCACAACTACTGGTCTTTCAGATGGTGCAGCTGAGATTCATTCACTTCATAAAACTGCGTCTCATTATCAAGACTGCAGTGTTTTAATCTGAAGCCACCCAGGAAAGAATAAAATGATAAACAATCACATACTTTTTTAAAAAGAGCATTCTCGCTTTTGCTCATTATCTTTAACCCCAGATTTCTAAGGTTTCCTAGAAAATGGATGTTTAAATGAAGACTCCCAGGGCTGTTCCAGTAAGCAACTGCTATGGGGTTTGTCTTAATCACAAGGTCCTGTAGGTGAGCAAAAGACTGAATTCACGTTGGTTTACTGGATAATTTAGCTGCTGAGTGTTTAATGTTTACTTTGATTGTTGATCCAAATACAGGCAAGTTAAGCTTAGAAATGGTTCAGTACAGAAATGGCAAGAAGCATTGCATTTGGTGCTTTTCTCCTTTCTACATACACTGTTTAATTTGTAAATGCCTTATGTTTAATCTCTCAAGTTGATTAACTGCTCTTACAATTGGGTAGTATACACACAAAAAGCCTGCATTTTCTTTTTATTTATTGCATTGTAATTACTAACACAATTTAAGCAGAGAGATAATTTACTATGCATTTCTGGTATACTAGGACTTCTATAGTAATTTAGTTTGTGTTTTGCAACAGTAGTAAGTTTAACTGAAAGCCAAAAAAAATGCTGAGGAAATTTAGTAGCAACCTATCCTCAGTGAAGACGGTGTACATTTAACACAGACAAAACTGTGCTGAGATTACCTATCAAGTTGGGGGAATAGTTATTTTGTGGTGATCAAAGCTCTGGACTGGAACCACAGGCATGACTTCAGACACGTTGCCCTGCCTTCAATATATCATTATCCTGGGACTCTTCTGTAAGACAGGATGAATATAGCCACAGGGTAGAGCTACGACCACTATGGAAAACCACCTCAGCACGAAGACTTGCAGGTATGCTAGAACATGGAAAAGGTGGCATACAGGTAGGTAAGAGGAGGACAAGGATTAATCCTTTTGTGCCTCAGCTGAACAGATGTTCCCATATTGATCTTACAGCATAAGAGTCATTATGAAACTACATTATTACTGCCTTTGAGGCTGCAAAAATCTTTGTAAGAAGCAGTAAACCTGCCTGTGTAAAAAATGAGATGGTTCACTTCTGAGCTAGGAAAAAGGACCATTGTATTGATGAGAAGAGCTTTTGTTATGCTGGGCTGAAGACCAAGCCTCATGGTACACTTTCCATTTGTTAGTTAATTCTTCCTGGTGAGTACTGGCATTTTGATGCAGTTCCCAGTAAAGGAAACATCATGTATGGGCCAAAGAATGGGTGAAGAGAAATTTTAACAGTTAGGGACTGTTCTTTGCTTTCCCAGCAAGTGGGGTTGTGTCAAGATCCAGAGACACATTTACGCCTGCATGGAACAGCTTGAATGCCCAGAATCCTAGGGGAGAATACTGGTTTGGATCAAATGGCATCCCCAGTGGCTGAATGACACCTTTCAAACCACATATATAACTTTCCTTCCAACATGCTTTTTTGTTTTTCCCTTTTACGAGGCCTGTAGCAGCAGATGTTTCTTGGTGCCAGCTCCAATAGTTATATCTGAGATGTTTAACACCTTCCCCTAATCCATAAACTGCCAGGGTCTAATGTTCTCCTAAGAATCCAGCTTCCCTCAATGTGAAAATAAAACAAAACCAATTCACACTATTTCTGTAGTTTTCATGGCAGTATAAAGAAGCCTGAATTACCAGCCTTCAACCGAAATAGAAAATCTCCAATTTAGACGGTTTGAAAAAAAACATGAGATACACGCTGAACTATTTATTGGTCTGCATTAGCAGAAGAGTAGCTAGCAAGTAGAAGGCAGTGTTTATTTCCTTCTCAGGACCAGTGGGGCCACATGTGATCTGTGTCCCATAGCAGGACACAACAGTACAAGAGAAAATAGTGAACTGGAGAGAATCCAGAGGAGGGTCAAGGGTCTGAAGGCCATAAGATATGAGGAAAGGCTGAGGAAACTGGGCTTGTTCAGCCTGCAGAGAGAAACCTAAATGAGGATCTAGAGAAAATGAAATTAGCCTTCTTCCACCACCTAGGGGGAGGCTATAGGGAAGATGGAGCCAACCTCTTAGAGATGCTCAGTGGGAGGCCAAGAAGCAGCCATGGACACTAATTGCAGAAAGAGAAATTTTGGTAGGAAACACGGAAAAAGGTTTTTCCCCCCCAGGATTGTGCAGTACTGGAAAAGGTGCCCATAAAAGCTGGAAAATCTCCATCTCTGGTGATATTTAAAGCTCAGTTAGACAAGGCTCTGGAGGTAACTTTGAAGGTATCCCTGCTTTGAGCAAGAGATAAGACCAGATGATCTCCCAAGGTCCCTTCTAGCCTGAACTTTTCTATGATTTCATGATCTTATGTTTTTTAGGCAAGGGTGCGTGGACAGACCCAATTTATGGTGTCTAAACTGTCAGGTTACACATCTATTTTTCTGACATTTTAGCTGTTGATGTAGTTGGTAAATCTTTTGATTGTACACGCTTTTGTATCATAGAGGAATCACATGAGCACGAAGAAGAACAAACGACTACATTTCCTAGACAAATACCTCCTGCATGGGAAATGCCCCTTTTATCAAGATACACCTTGAATAACTAGTGATTCGCATCATGTTTCTGAGAAGGATCCTTCTGAAACATGGGAAACATGGCTTCTGAAACATGGCAAATAGCCACAATCACAGGAAATCTCATGAGCTATTTAAAGGCACTCTCCTCATGACAGTGCATGACAGCATTCATAAGGCTGTTGGGAAGCATGAAAGTTTCTAAAACTTTTCCGCACGGTAAATCAGTTGCTTCTAATTACAATCATTCCGTGGCTAACTTCACTGTGTAGAACTACTCCAAGACAACAAACCTTTGCTATCCCTTACAACAACTCAACAGACTTTTTTTTTATGGCACAAAATGGCCATAGCATTTCATGTCAGGGATGGCTGCTTTTTAGTAATAGCAATAATTGCTGAACACACAGGGTGAAGAGCATTTTCAGAGCTCTCAGACTGTAATAGGACTAGGTTATGAGAAAGCATTAAGTGAGGACCTTCTTAAGGGGTGTCTCTGATGCTGCAGAATTGGACAGAAATCCAGGATGTAATAGCCAGTTTCATGTGAGATCATTTTCTCCCTGCAGTCCTTCTGTGTTCCAAGATTATTTTTGTTGCCTGCCACGTACTGTCATGTTGATAGCCTAACATTGCTTTTATAGGGAGGTAAAAGAAACATCATAAATGCAGAAACAAAGAGGGAATGTTCCCATCACTGCGACAGTTCATAGCCTGGGATTAAAGTGATTTATTTCTTTTTAAATCAGAGGGCTTGCTCGCTTTCATAGGAACCTTGAATCACAGCAGGGTTAAGTAAGTATTTCCTGCATCATAACCCCGAGCATAAGTTACACAGGATGAATAGCTGTGTCAGTCCAACAGTTCACTTCAGGCTGAAATGGGGGGAAGACCGACTCCCACTACTGCTGCTTCAGAGTGAGTGAGTGACCTTGCTCCCCTTTTTCTGCCTCTTCTTGGTGCCTAGTGGACCCTTTCTGAGCCAAATGAACTCTCTGGTTCTCTGCATCACCAGCAGGCATGCAACTCCCCCAGTGTGGCATGGGGCTGTGAGTATGCAGCTGAGCCTGGGGGTGCAGCTTAGGAGGCAGGGGAAGGGAAAGGAGAGCTTCCCATCTCAGTGGTAGGAAGTCATTAGATCAGCTTAAGCCTTAAGGGTAATTTTCTCCTCAAACCCCCTCTTATTTTAGCCTGTAAACCATGTGTTGAAAAACATCTTATTGCTTTTTGAAGTATTCAAGTCCCTATACAATGCTGTCTTAAAGAAGTATCTTAGTGGGAAAATTTTGCTGACACAAACCCCACAACGAATTTAGAACAAAACACAGATGCAGTATGGCAAATAATCTGAAAATGACGTTCCCATGACGGGGAGGCGGCTATTTGTCTTTCGTTAGTGTACTGTCTTCTCTAATTCTCCCTCCTTTCTGTCATTTAATGGAAAGCAGCAACCCCTGCCCCAGGCTTGCTGTTTTCATATTTGATGTGGTCGAATGAAAAAACATCTTTTTTTGTTTGGTTGGTTTGTTTTGTAACATACTTCCCTTATTTTCCCTCTTTTAAGACTCATCCGCATTCCAGGTCTGTCCCTGCTCCCAGATGGTACATTTCACAAGCACGGTTTACTGATAATTTTAAAAAGCCTTTTATTAAGTCAAAATTTAACAGGAAAAAATGGTCAGTATATAAAGAGCATCAATAAAAGATTTATTTTTCCTTATACATCGGTGCCGCTGAAAGGAATAGTGATGGTGAATGTGGCAGTAGATGTTTTCAGGAGAAAAGGTCAATGATAATAATATCAAATTCTCATAAAACTCCTGTTTCAGTAAATGAAGTAAATGAAAGAAGATATATGTGCTATGTGCTGCCAAGCATTTGTAAGCCCCATTGCAATAACAGTATCGGGCACCCCTTCTTGTGACCTTGACATGGCTATCAAAATGTTTACATGTTGTGCCTGTCCTCTTCAAACAGCACTGAAAATGAAGGCAGCACAAAACTGGAAATAACTGCATTCTTTGCAGGTCCTTGATTTCAAGTAATTATACAAATATACACAGAGTGGTACTGTGCAATTTACCTTTTGACTTTTGCACTGGGAAATCCAACACGAGCCTTTTACATGAAACTAGATATAAAATGTCCATTCTGTGCATGGAAGAACTGAAGCCTAATCTCCGTTGTTACCTTTTAGTACTTAGTAATTTATTTTATACACACAGAAATAATGCACGGCATCAATTGTTACATAAATTTCTATATTGCTATATAAGAATGCATTGCTATATATGAAAGTACTTGGTCATTTAGTAATTATTCATTAGGTCATAATCAGTGTCTTGTTGTCTGACACAGACAAATACACTGAAATTAATGGGCTGGACAAGCTTCATTGCACTGGTGTCTCATGGAGAGCTTGTCTTTGCTGCAGTACTAATTTGCACTGAACCTCAGGTGGGGACCTGAGCTTAGAGGGGCTTTTTCCTAGGACTTGCTCACCTGCTTGAGGATGTGGGCTGACATTCAAGTGCTGCTGATGATACACACACTGGTAATTAAGTTACAAAAGCTCATAAAGCAGTGAACCTAGTCACTCTTTTAATTGAAGCACTGTTAATAAAAATTGCTGTATTTTCCTGGGTGATCACTCCAACTCAAACTAATTTCATGGGGAGCTGACTACAGAGCACTGACTCCACCTGTTACAGAGCAAACAAAGTCTGAAAGCCCAGTATCTGGAAAAAAAAATACTGGAAGGACACTTGAACGAGAACTTAACAAGATTATTTATTTTGGCTGAGCCAATCAATACAGACAACATAACCCATAAGTGCTTCATACAAAAAGATACAAAATAATAGTACATACATGTACATTGAGGGGGGAGATGGAGAACAGGGTGACTCTTGCAAGATTTGATTTTTTCCGTAAAGTTGTAAATGAAACCAAACACATAGATGTTCTCATTTTCACATCCTGAAAGGAATATTTCTATGCTTCAAATACAAGAAGTATCTGGTGCTTCACATAAGAAAAGCTTCTTGGACAGTATGAGTGACTGAAGCTCTGACCTAAGCAGAGTCACTCCCTAAACAGGACAATACTTGTAGTCAACAGACTGATGCGATCTATTTATAAAAGCAAATACATCTACTTTTACCATGACAGACATGGAAACACTGTGGAGTAACACAAATGAGACAATTTTTAATATTGTGCATCAGTTTTGGTAAAAAAGTTATAAAAGACTGAAAGGCTTTTGTGTGAATATGCTGTTTTGCCTTACTGGAGGGTGAGAAAAGCATAAGCCGGAAAAATGCGATGCTGTGGAAAAGTTTGTCTACTGAAAATCTCAGTGCTGTTGGAGGGAAGAGAAATGCATTGCTCAGCCTGTGCTGGACCTGCTGAGATAACTGCAGCTGATAATACAAGGACTGCAACGCACAAACCTGCCAGAGAGCAAGAGAAAATTGCGATGCCTCCCCTCCACACGTGGTCATTTAACCGAGGTGATGGTTAGGAAGGGTGAGCTGGGAAGGCTAGAGTGAGCCAGCCCAGTGTCCATGTTACATTGCACTAATCTCTTTAAATCCTGAAACAATATGCTTGTATTTAAATTGCAAGCTCCTTAGCAGAGGATTATGCTTTGTCACATTTTCCCTTCTTACTCTTGGGTTTTCACGTGACTACAAAAGCATCCCTCCCACCTGCAGCATACCATTACTGGTCTAAATTGCAGCAGGACAGGAGACCTTAGCTCTCTCTGCTCCTCAAGAAGCAGCATTAACAGGATTAAACGTGCCACCTTCAAGGGCCCCTGTCCCAAGAGTTCCTCGTTCTGAAGCTGCCACGCTTGGTGCCCATTACCACGCTGTTGGTCACGCAGGATGGCAGCAGCCCCTGACAGGGGCGCGCGTAGGGTGGCTGTCCCTGCTTCTCCTGGGAACAGGAGCAACAGTGAGGTTTCATCTAGCAGGGCAATAAGCCAGGCCAGGAGCTTGAAACCTCTCTGCCAGGCAGGGATTAGGCTGGAAATTAATATTTGAACTTTACACCTGCTTCCTCTTAAAAACAAACAAACAAAACCTCCCCAACCCACAGATATTTCTCAGCAGCCTGCCTTGTGAATGCTCACTGATAATAAGCCCTTGCTCCTTTCTTTATAGCACCTCACCAATAATTACAAAAAAACCCCTCAGCTTCCCTTCACTGTTACAACTGCTTATTACCAAGCCTGTCTAAGTCTGTAAGTTCTCCGAGGCAGGTGTTTCTCACTCTCTCTGCCTACTGAGATGAGGACAGTAGAGACTGGATATTAAATGTGTGTCGGTAACCTGGCTGTAGCTTAAAAAGCAACAATAAAAAGCAGCCCTTAACTTTAAGTAGGTATTGGCTTATTAACTGCTACAGCTAGTATTGTTATAAACAAAGGCAGGTTTGGTGGAACTGGTATTTACTATCCTATATGCTTGGCCCATTCTTTCCTCCTACTGAAGTCTGAGCAGGTACTTCATGTACCCTGCATCGTCTTACTCAGTAATTCACCAGAAATTCCTGAAGTCATGTAAGTACTGAAGCCTGGAGCAGGCTCTGAAATGGTGTAGTCATAATCTTTTAAATTCATCAATAACATTTAAAGAATGTCTAATAGTGTGCTAGAACTTGTAACACTGGATTCATAAATTGCAGAACAAATAAAGTTGGAGATGCTTGGAGATCACCTAGTTCAACCTGCTCAAAGCAGAGTCAGCTACAAGAGCAGGTGGCTCGGGGTCTTGTCTAAACAAGTTGTAAATACATCCAAGGATGGACACTGTTTCTAGTGTCTGTTAGAGATTTGCTAATCAGAATCACAATCACTGACCATTTTGATGAGAGGACATCCCCAAAGCGTTTTTACTCTGTCCCGTTTCCCAATACTAGGCTTCTCAGTAGAGAAAGAAAGGCTTTTTGATAAAGTTGGGTTAAATCTAAAGAGATTGTCTAGCTAAAAGTTGAGAAACTGACCAAGCTGTCTTGCATTCTTTAAATTGCTTGGGCCAAATCCAGAAGCTCTTCCTTGGGCCAGACTCCCACTGAAGTCAATTCAGTTTAAATATGTAGCTTATTTGCAGTTTCTGTTAGATTAACCCCTTACCCCAGCTCCTGATCTGGACTGGCTGTTGAGGTTCAGTCATTCTGACTCTTGTCGTTAGTTAGCAAAAGGATTTTTATGACATTTCTTCTCTCCTTCCTGACTATGTGGTGCCAAAGGTACAGATGAATGCATTTGTAAGTCAGGCTGACCTGAACACTCAGGAAGCATGGGGAAGTAATGAGTGAGGAGCTAGAACCGGATTGGCCTGGTTTTAAAGGACAGTTGTCCATCGGTGACCTTGCTAAGTGTCTGGTCACAGAGTTTCCTTGTTTGTGTCCCCATTTCTTAGTTTCACAACATGCGCTTCAGAGTGCCGCCTCTAGTGGCTGCTGCTTAGCTGCTCTAACAGCATCTTTCTTTGCTGGCTCCCTCAAAGAGGCTCAGGGCTCACTCATACCTGAGATGACAGCTCCTGGCCAAACTTTGGCCTCTGCTAAAGGCTATGGAAAAGGACAGTGGGAACTTGAGAGCTGGGGCGATGAGAAAAAGGGGGAGAGTGCTCTCCCATTAGCTTTAATTGCCTTAGGGCCTTGTAGGGGAAGAGTTGCAGCATTGCTGTGCAGCCTTTTTTCTTTCCTCTCCTCATCTATAGAAGGACATGGCTCAAAGAACCAGTGTGTGGAAGAAGCATGGATTCAGTGGAAAAAGGTCTAATCAGCAAGCAAGAAATTTGGCAGGGAGTGTATCTCTTAACAGAAGAACATAAAGGAAATGCTATAATCTGTGGTGTCTGAGGAGATCCAGGGAATGGCACAGAACAACACTAAACAGCACAAAGGTTTAAATGTGGATATGTGGCATCATAAAAGTGCCCATATGACATATAAATCCAGCATTTTTCAGCACAAATCCCACATAACATTCAGTCTTTAGAAATGCATGGGCCCTGAGCTTGCTTTCTTTACAGAGGGAAATAAATGCAGTGAAAAATTTCATTGATTGTGATACCAATATCTGGGAAGACTAAAGTCTCAAGACAGTCTGGCAAACTCCAGCCAAAAAAAATACTGTGGGCTACTTCTTAAAAATTATGTGGTTTAAAGGACAGAGACAGAAAACTGCCTGTGCAATTCATCCATAACACAGCCTAGCACCAACTAGATCCAGGTTCAGAAAACAGATGCCGTCACCAGTGCAGAGCAGGGAAAAGCTTTCTTACACAATGTGCTGTGGCTTGCAAAAACTTTTAGGAGCTGAAATAAGGTCACCTACTTTTTCTTTCTGGAAACTAATAAAAATGATGAAAAAATGCCAGCCAGGGTATTGGAGTTCTGATCTAAAACCTGCAGGGACTGGTTTTAAACCACACACTAACTTCTTTCCTTCATATTGGCCCAAGGCAATTAGTAACACACCTTTACCCACTCTCTGAGACCTTAATTGGCTCCCCTGCACTGTGAGCAAGGCTATGAGGAAGGCCTCACATCCTCCCTCCTCCACCTCATTGCATGGGTGTGCAAGGAGGAAAATACAGTATATCCCATGTAAAACAGCTGCAGTTGTTTGGGGGTTTTTTTTCAGCAACCTGGTATGCAGGCAGAACTTGTCACTAGAAAGAACAGAGGGGAAATTTCCTGGAGAGATGGGGCAGGGAGGAGAAATTATATGCCTTAGAAGTGAGCCTGTTAAAAACCAAAAGGCTGGGAGTTTCGAAGGCTCCTGAAGAAATTAAGCAGTAAATCCAGGTGAGTCAGAGGAGGCAAATATCAGTGGAGTTCTATGTAAGTTCTTCTTGGGAGTCTGGACTAGACTGAAAAAACAAAGAAAAATCTTCTTTAAAATCATTTCATATGTGGATTTGTCAGCAACATTTTGCATATTCTAGATATTTGAAATAAATGGTTTTGTTATAAGAAGCAACCTTCTAAATAGATATGGGATGAAAACCCTATCCCAAGCTTTGTGAAATTGAAATTGGATCCAAATTTGTGGTTTGGCGTTGTCTCAAATTGAATAGCTTGGACCGGAAAAGGCACCACTAGAATGTTCATTGCCAGGAGAATCAAAGAACAAGAGGTACGTGGTGTAGCCAGTGCACAACACCTACTGGCCCATGACAGCTTATGTTAATGGAAGGAAGGATAGGTCCCCAACCTGCAAATATCCTTTTTCCTCCAAAGAGCTTTCTGTCTGCTCCCCAGCACTGCCAGAACTTGTCATGGGCTCCCTAAATTCAGGGAATGATCACAATGTCCTGTTCTAGTTAGGGCCTACAGGAATTAAGAACGTTCTTTAGTTGAAACTCACACGTAAACTATATTTTTAGAAAGGTCAAAGCCAGCTGGGAGAAATTTAGAGTAAATATGCAAGAATGTTATTGCAATTTTTTTAATGACACCAGTTCGGCTGTGCATAAAAAAGAAACCGAGAAACCAGAATACAAGCAAACATCTGTGCTGAATTGACAAAGAGGCCATTCAGCAGTGGCAATATGAAGTTGCTACTGGCCTGATTAGACCTTTAGTCAAATACAGTCCCCTTTCCTTCGCCACACTTGATGCTGTCATCATAGGAACCCCCCATTAATAAAAGTAAAATCCTGAGCTTTCCCAAGTGAAGCTCACCAATGTATGATGCGATCAGCATGCGTTTACAAAACTCATCTTTACATGCAAAAAAGCCTACAGGAACACGGTGCTGGTGTTGATTGCTTGCTACTTCACTCTCTCTCTTCTCAATATCAAGGCCTGATCCCACCTTTGTGGCTCATTTTCCCTTCTGACTGCTTTATCAAAGCCCTGCTGCACTCTGCTGTGATGGAGTTATTGCTGCTGGAGGCTGACATGCTCCTGTACCAGCAAAAGCAACAGCATTCATGGTTGCCCTGAATATTAAGGCTGCAGCTGTGGGTCGCCTTGTTGCCAACACTGGCCCTGCTTTGCCTGCATGTCAGCCAGTGGGTAAGCCTGCATGCCACAAGGCAGGGTGTTGGACAACTGCTTTGGCTAAGTTGAGGGGACAGTGTGACTGATGTTTGGCATTCCCTGCTTTTCCTAGCATTCCCAGGCAAAGGAGATGCTCCGCAAGAAAGTATCTTCTGAGCTATCTCTGCACGAGTCAGCCTGTGTCTACTCGGTGGTCTGTCCAGGCTGACTTTGTTGGGTGCTGCAGCAGCAAACACACACCAATGTTTACAAAAGCAACATGTTGGCACGATCAGGGCAGATCAACAGATTCAATAGATTGAAGAATACGTTGCTGGCAGCACTCTAACTATATGCAGTCTTACTTTGGACTAGGTATAGTCTGGTGTCCTGAACCAAACATCCCTCAAGTGGATACAGCCACAGCAAAGTCCCGATTCAACCCGCTGAACTTCAGAGATTGAACAGAAATCCTTAACTGGTCTCCCTGGAGCCCCTCTCTCTTTACTGACTTACAGGGAACAGGCTGCAATCAAGCTCCATACTTTGGCATCTGAGTTTAAAGTTCAGTGGTGTGAATCTTGCTGCACTCCATGGACCTACTCTCACTCAGAAGTAGGTTCTGCCAACACTCTGGACATATCCCATGAACTTGCTGCTTGTTTTGATGCTTGACCTTCTCCTTATTTGTAACTAACATTCTTAATGTAAAAATAACAAACCAGACTAAAAATTATCTCCCTGCTACATTGGACACTGTTATATCTGAAGGGACTGTTGATAACAAAGGAAGCTTTCCAAACAGCAAAAAAGAAAAGTTTTCAGACTTCCTTTTTTGTTGCTTATTAAGACTTCCAACAGCCTTTTTTTTTTAATATCCTTTTTCCTTCCACTGTCTCGTATCTCACAGTCATTTTTAAATTTAAAGCATGTGTGTCCCGAATATGATCTTATGGCAATGCATCTTGTCCTAACCTGTGGGTTTGTTTGTTGTTTTTTTTTTCTTTTGTAGTCAAGTCAGTGGAATTTTCTTCCATATTTAGCGTTATTTAAATGACTATGTGGAAGCAGAGCATTTAATGAGACACATCTGACACTTCTTCCTGTCAAAGGGTAAGCCCAGCTGTGAAGCTTGAGCAGCTTGGGCTGTGCAGAGCTCATTAACCTCATACTTGAAAAGCTGTGTGCCACAATTATTGAACCAGCTGTGAGCAGAGGGGCTAAGAGGTGGCTTTGAGCTCCCTTTGCAACAGCAGGGCCATGGGCAGGCTCCACCAGAGGAGAAAGCACTCATTCCAGCCACTACGGAGGGTAAGGGTGCAGCACAGCCCTTTTCGTTCACAGATTTCTACTACCTATTCTTTTATTTGGTAGAGGAAAACTTTCCCCATCTTTCTTCTTTGCCCCTATGCCCTGACCCCACACATGCACATAGTGCTTCTCTCATCTTCTCTGCCTCACGATGCCTCTCACAGCAGAACTCCTGAGCAACAGCAGCCCGGTAATGCTCACGTCCAAATGTCTGTTTGAAAAGCATCACTTTTCCAAATGATATAAATAATCCAAGGATTAGCTCTACAGCATTTGATCTCTGACCAAGGCATTTGTTGCTATTGTCTAGTTTTCATCTTGTACTGCTCTTGGATAGGAAGTCTTGCTGGCTTGCTCTTTGCCAAGAATCACAGAGACTGAGGCCCTGGTGATACAAGTTTTGTTCTGAAAGTATTTCTGATTTTCTCCTTTTCCCTTCATTTTCCTTTCTGTCTCTTGATCAACCTGCATATTCTTTCCTTAAAAAGCTCACAGATTAGGATGGTATGAGTCAGCTGGACTCTGAAGATTTATTTTGGGTAAGAGTTAGCCTGCTGTAGAAGTCTGCCAGTCTGGCATTTTTCAGTAATAGATCTCCTGGTTGAGTTTATCTTCTCAATTTGAGAACTGCAAAGCCCATATAAGTTTTTAGATTAAAAAGTTTAACTTGTCTGTTGAGGGTTTTGGTCCTTCAGTGTTCAGGCTAGGGAATTCCTGTTGGATAGTGACCTCCTGAATATTCCCCCAAACGTGATAGCACCTGCCCTTCATTTTGCATAATGTTTGCAAAATGTATGTGAAGGCATGGTTTGATATTTTCCGCATTTTCCCACAAGATGGCACACTTCTCTTATGATAGCTGTACTGTGCATGCTAAACCACCTAAGAATAATGCTTTCTGTATGTGGCAGCAATAAAGCAATTTACTCGGTAGAAGTCTATTGCTTTATTTTGCTCATAATTAGTTGATATACCCTGGCTACTTGTCTTAGAGAATTTTGCCTTCTCTCTTAACTTCCTGTTCTTCTCCCATCACTTCCTTTCTCAGCCCTCAGAAGACCTGTGTCCATGCCTTCACAAGGTAGGCTTCCCACATACTTGAACTTTACTGTGTGATGCTTGAAGAACATACTTTGGGAACTGAGCCCTTTAGCTTCATGACCACTTTATCTTGTAGGTAAAGGACAAACCATTTTTGGTGTTCAACAAGGCGAATATTTTGATCTCCATGCTGAGCATAGGGAGAAGAAGAGAGACAAGGGTGTTTCTCATCAAAATATGTTCAGAAAATTTGGAGTATTTCTCATGGGTTTTTGTTTTGTTTATTTGGGGTGGGGGTGGTGCAAAATGTGCTACCAGTTATCCCTTATTTCCCACCTGTGTCAATATACTTGACGTACACCAGGCTTACTGACAAACTAGTTACAATATGCACAGGAAGAAGCTGTCATCAAACATTTTTACTAATGACCTATGCACAGTTTTGTTGACAGGACTGGAATTTTCTTTGTGGTGTGTGCTACTTTAAACAAAAATTGATTTCAAACGTCTTTTAGTTGCTGTTATGAAGCATCCATCAGAGTAATTTCTTTCTGGCTTAATACACTTTGAACCACCCCATGAACAAAACTTATGGTATATGGTCATAGATAAACCATGGACTGGGTGATAGACAACTTAGATGTCCTAGAGATTGTGCCCAAGGAAGGAACTTCGCAGCATGAAATGGCTTAGTTTTAAAAATTTCAAAAATAAGCATTGTGCTAGTGACATGAAAATGCCTACAGGAACTTTTAGAAACTATCTTTCCATTTGGAATAGGAGAAAAATAGTCTACATGTTTCACAGGGATAGTGAGCCTTTGACATTATGCTGGACAAGTTGTTAACCTCAGTCATGCACATTGTGAAGCCCCATTAAAGAAAATACTGAATCCTGCAATAGCGTCAAGTTTCAAGAGAGAACCATTACATCCCCCAAACCTCTACTTACACAAAGATTTTATACCATTTTTCCTCTCCTCTAGTCTCAAGAAAGACTTGATTTTCCCTGACAAAACCAGTCAATTACATTGAATAAGAAAGAGCTATTTTAGGTCTTAAAGTCTAGCTTAAGTCTTAAAAAGAAGTCTTAAGATGATTAGGTGGAGGGTTGGATTGGTTGCTTTCTTTAGTTTTTTTATGTAATGGAGGTGGCCAACCAGCATGCCTCAACCTTTTTCTCCTGCATAGCTCTGTCTCTGTATTAAGTAATTAAACATAATGCAAGGTATACTTCTACCGTACACACTCCTCATAAGCTGGGCATAGAATCATAGAATAATAGAATCAGTAAGGTTGGAGAAGACCTCCAAGATCATCAAGTCCAATTGTCAACCCAACACCACCATGTCCCAAAGTGCCACGTCTACATGTTTTTTGAACACCTCCAGGGATGGTGACTCCACCACCTCTCTGGGCGGCCTGTTCCAATGCTTGACTACTCTTTCAATAACGACATTTTTCCTAATATCCAATCCAAACCTCCCCTGGTGCAACATGAGGCCATTTCCTCTCATTCTATTGCTTCTGACTTGGAGAAGAGACCAACACCCACCTCACCATATTCTCCTTTCAGGTAGTTGCAGAGAGCAATAAGGTCTCCTCTCAGCCTTCTCTTCTCCAGGCTAAACAACCCCAGTTCCCTCAGCCACTCCTCATAAGACTTGTGCTCCAGACCCCTCACCAGCTTTGTTGCTCTTCTCTGGACACCCTTCAGTGCCTCAATGTCCTTCTTGAACTGAGGGGCCCAAAACTGAACACAGTATTCAAGGTATGGCCTCACCAGTGCTGAGTACAGGGGAAGGATGACTTCCCTGGTCCTGCTGGCCACACTATTCCTGATACAAGCCAGGATGCCGTTGACCCTGTTGGCCACCTGGGCACACTGCTGGCTCATATTCAGTCGTCTGTTGACCAGTACCCCCAGATCCCTCTCTGCCAAGCAGCTTTCCAGCCACTCTTCCCCAAGCCTGTAGCACTGCATGGGGTTGTTGTGACCCGAGTGCAGGACTTGGCACTTGGCCTTGTTGAACCTTATACAACTGACCTTGGCCCATCAATCCAGCCTGTCCAGGTCCCTTTGTAGAGCCTTCCTACCCTCAAAATAAAATAAAGACAGACCTCATTGATATCAATTTAGTAGAAATAATCATAAAATAAGCTGCTAGCCTACCTTAGTAACTTAGCTGAAGTATTTTCTATCATATGCTTGCAGCATCATAAATATGCTAATAAATCTATGCAATTGCTGCATAGGATTACAGTAACCAAATCAGAGGGAAGGAGAGAAAGAGGGAGTTAATGTTTCAGCACCCTACCTAGTGCATAAGTACACTGAATCAATATGTTCAGTAGCTGGAGAAGGACCTGGGAGAAGCAGCCTGCAGTTAACAGCAGTAACTCTCCTACTATCTGCAAGTCTTTTTTTCCCTCAGAACTGATAACAGACACTGAAAAGCAGGCTCACCATCAGTGCTATTTGTAGGATTGTTTTTCTTTTTTTTTTTTCTTGCACACCATGAACTTCTCTTTTCTTCCTTAAAGTTTGTTATGGATGCCTTCTGGAACAAAGTACATGCTGACCTGCTGCAACAAGTTTCACTGTTAGAGACTCAGCACTGCTCCTCTCTGGGCAGAAATGTCCCATTCCTTTGCCTCTGTCATGCTGGTGGTCTCTCAGACAGAATGATTATAGGGCATAATCATATATTCAGAAATAAGTTCTACTTGAACACTTCAAATCCTATTATGCCAGCTCTCACATAACTTTTTTCTCATGCTCCATTAGAGGCCAAGCTCTTTTATCCCACCCTGTATTTCCCTTAGGTCACTGCAGCTTCATCTCAAAGCAAGTGGCAAGCCAGGGACTTGCAGCACCATTGGCAGAGGTATGTTCATTTTGAATTGACTTCAAATAAAGTTTCAGCTGAGTTCAGCAAACCAAACATTCTAATTTGGGAACATCAGCACTATCCATTTCAGTCAAAAATGTTAAAACAAAACGCAACAACTTTCCAAGGTATTATTTCAAGAAAATGTTAAAATATCAGCAATTCCTCTGGAATGGAAATCGTGATTCACGATCTAGTTTATCTATAGGCAAAGGGAATCACTGTGTGAAGGAGATACAAAAAGACCTTCTGAGCAAAATCAAGTGAAGGAATATTAAAGAGCCCTGCTGTTCAAGCCCCCCACTGCTGAGGGTCAAATATGGAAGACAGTATCAAAGCCACCAACAAATTGTGCATAATGCTGCATAAGATGATGCCAGCAGTCCAGGTTTTAATAGTCTCTGGCACTTATATAGGCATGAGTCACTACCATACAATCCCCTGAATGTTTTTTTGAGGTGAATGATAAATGTTGAGCAGCCTAAGAGAGATGCAGCATTCCTCCCTCACCCTCACAAGTCTGCCAGCCAGGCAGAAGTCAATGGGACAGGGAAACATTGGCCTCTATTGATTGCTCCACAGAACAGTCTAACCCTTGGTCTTGCTAAATTGTCATCTTCTGACTCACTGCTTGTGGGTTTTTTGGGTTTTATAGATTTTCCTGTTGGTGTTTTTGTCTTAAGCCTTTGGGTGACTATACCTGACCAAATAATTCCATGTCTGTCTTTGTGCTAGCCTTTATTCTCTTGCAAGGCTTTGTCTTATGCATTCACTCACAGAACAACTACAGTTTAAAAAAAAAAAAGACATTAAGTAGATGCTTTTGACTCTTGCACATATACTTTTATCCTTCACCTACTGTTTCTATCCCACTCTCTTTCTAGACCCAGGAGAGAGAAGCATATCAATAAGCAGTGACATGTTATGGAAACCAGAGAAAAGAGCTATGGCCACACATTTTTTTTCTCTGAGTAATGAAATGGAAATAAATAGTAGGATAAAAATTTTAATACAGGCATCAGTGAAACAGTTTATGATCTCCTGCTGTGCATCTGTGGCAAAGTTATTTGGATCAGTAGTTCCCTTCCTGCTACTACATGATTTTTCCCAGCAAGCTCTGGAGAACGGTGGCTGTGAAGAATATAAGATGCCATTTTTAACTTTCCTTCAAAGTATCTGGATTTAAGAGAGGTTGTTGGTTTGGGTTTTCTTACGTCACCTTAAAAAATCTTGCCTTCCTGCTCTTCTTCATTCTAATCACTTGGGGTTTAAATGTATTCAAGTCATGGAGAGATAAAAGAATGAATGTGATTCTAATATCGTGTCTCCTGTCTCTCAAGCACAAGCAGCGAGCTCCCACCTGAGCAAGGTTATTGGTTTCAGGGTGGGGAAAGATTTCTTTTTCTTGCATGGGGGACCTGCCAGGCACACTGAAAGCCCCTGTGCTCCTGTCACCCCTGAACTCCAGCTCTGCAAACATTGCTAATCCTTGTCATTTCCCCATGCTGCTGCACCACAGTCTCCTTTTTTATTTCCTTCTGTACCTACCCAAGCCCAAGGAAAGGAAGACTCTGTAGAACACAGATCATACTGGAGGGCCAGCAGCAAGACTGGCCTTTGCAGTAGGCAGCAGTTACCGCTGTGAAGATACATTTTTCCATAGCACCTTTTGCCTGGTTACCAGCCTGCCTTTCCAGTGAACCCTTGGCCATCCAAGGTGACTGCAAGAGGCAGCCCCTCAACTCCACCTGAGAGGCTGCATAAGCTCATCAGGCTGTTTCTCACCAGGGCCAGGGAAGCAGAGCTGGGCTAGGGGCTTTCTCGAGGAATCACTGATGCCAGTCCACATGGGAGGAGGAAATGATCGGCTAAATGAGCCAGTGAATTCATGTGGAGGAGCAGGGTGAAAGGAGCAACTGTCTGCCTCAGGGATGCCAAACACAGAGTCATAGGGTTTCATCCAACATGCTGGGTAACAGGGGCTTCAATTCTTGCAGCCATCAACTGTATGTATGACATTAGACCTGGCAATTTCCCTGTAGCTGGGGGAAGCCAACCTCCAGACCACCTTTTTATACAATAAAATTTTAATAACATAAGAAGGAAATCTCTCTGTGATAGGATTTTGGAGGCAAAATGCTTAAACATAAAGAAGAGTGATCATCTTGACCTCAGGCCAGTTTGCAGAGTGGAAAGTTATGTCCACGGTGAGATCTAGTTTTGACCACTGAAACACACTTAGTGAAGCAGCTGGACTCTGCCAAGCTGAGGAAATAAGGCAGTCTCAAGTGAAGCTCATGGAGCAAGACTGATGCATTGCCATTGTCAACTTGGTAGAGCATCCAGACTACTAAATTAAATACTAACTTCCAAGGCAGAAAGGAATATGAAACCTGATTTCAGAGAATGCAAAATACCATCTAATGTGGTGGCTTCATTTTACGGCTGGGAAGACCTCACTGGATAACCTCATTTTACCTGAGTTTTCCAGTGCAGGCACCATTCACTCAGACAAATTATTTGTAGGCACATTTGGGCAATGCTGTAGCAAAAGATGAATGGATGTAGTGGATGGGTGGTCACCTGGCAGCACAAGAACTCCTGGCCCAAGGGAAGAGCTCCAGATGCACACTGTCATGGCAGCACCTCAGAAGCAAATCAAATGTCAGCGGAGCACTGAAATGTGGTTCCACATTTCGAGTGCTGTTACATAACTAATGGCTGCTAATTATTATTAATGTTCTGTTTATCTGGAAGGAAGATATGTTGGTAGGTATCTTCAAGAAACTTTTGCAAAAGCCAGTTGTGCTGAATTGTGTAAAGCTGACATTATATGAAGTTTATTATTTTGCATTTGGGAGCTGAGTGAAACAGAGCACACCCAAGTACCATTCTGATTTTTCCAGTGCGACTCCAACTTTGAGAGGAAGAAGACTAAAATTGTGTCAAATAATAACCATGTCATCATTTTTTGACATTGTCATGAACATTAATGTCTAAAAAACACTGTATTGGGCATACAAAACAGCACTTTCAGGCTTGCAGAGAGAAAAGATTGCCTGAAGATGGTAATTTAGTAAGATAAATTTGGATCTCAACTAAAGGGCACTGGAATAATGTAAATGCTAATTCTTCTCTCTGTGGATTTTACCTTTAAAGAGTACACATTTCTGATTTCTCTTT
>NW_009258299.1:954121-982606 GCF_000687185.1 Egretta garzetta | reverse complement strand
CATTGCCATATAGCTTCTTATTGTTCCCATCGGATGCTCAGTCTGAGAATTGCTCTAACTAGGATTATAGTGAAGTTAAATTAAGTTTTACATTTGAGAATATATTCCATCTATTTTTTTCAAGTTATCTTTCTAGAACCAAGCCATCCAAAGAGGGGAAAAAAAAAAGTAAAAGGTTTTGGTGTAGCAGCAAATACTTTGCACTGTAACGTCCCTAATGTAGTAATCTAGACCACAGCCCAAAGGCTAATCCAGTCTTTTACTGTCCCAGTGGGGAAAATTTGGCAATATTACAGAAACCATGGTGGAAATGTTGTGAAAGGGAGAATATCTCATGTGCTGAAGAAGGTGAAGTTGCTCTGGGCTTTGAAATTATTTCTCTTTATGCTTTTTTATATTAGAAATACCCAGGATAATGCAGCAATTTATATTTCTCTGCTGCTGTAAGTAAGTTAGGATATCAAAATATATCAATATCCTGCCTGCGACTTTCTCATTCCTGAAACTCAGGTCAGTTCTGTGCCTAAGAATAAGCCAGAAATGAACACCTTTATGTATCGTGACTAGCAATGGTGTAAAAATCCTCCATATTTCTGTTCCGTAGTAATGTTAAAATTTTGTGCATACAAAGCTACATATCAAAAGGAAATACATAGTTATGTTTCCTAAGGAAAAGTAAATTTCTTTTAAATTCCAGAGAAGTAATACATTTTTTTTTTGTTTTGAAATGGAATTGAAGTCAAACTCTGTGCTCTCTTGCAGAGCACACAGTAGAGCAAAGGGCCGAGCTACCGCAGTTTACCTCCGACACTCTTCTCGAACAGTCAAGGTTTGACCTCCAGGGCTGTATTTTTCCTGTTCTGTTTCCTTGATCAGAGTTTGTACCACTTGCTTTCCTCTGCCAATATGGTCAAAGATTAATAACGGTGCTGTTAGCAAGAGATAATTAATGGTGTCTGGGTTTGGGTTTTTTGGTTTGCCTTGGTGAGGGTTTTTGCTTCCGATAATTGTTTTAAATTTGATAACTGTGCATTTTCTCATTCACTTAAAGAAAATAAAAGCAGAGCCTGAAGTGTCTCCCATTTGACATGAATATGTAGCCCTAGAAACCGTCACTTAAAATCAGTATTCTGGAAGGAGGAGAAAGGCAGAAAAGGAAATAATGAAATAATCCAGAAAGAGAGATGAATGGCAAGGCATAGTGAAGGCCTTACATTATAAAGTCACATTTATTTTGGGCAGTTATGACTAGCCCTTTGCTGAGTAATAAGGTAGGAGGGAGAACAGGATTTCTCCTGGCTCTGTGGTCTTGACAGGCAGCAGTTACTCTTCTTGGAGATGTATAACCTGGAACTGAAAGCCAGAATTTTCAAGGATATACTTAAAACGGAGCAATTAGTCCCAAGGCAAATTCCTGACTCCTCATTACTTATTATATATTTGTTCAGTTCTCACCTTCCCTTGTGCAAAATCAGAGATTTGATTCTTTTCTATAATTCTAATAGACCCTTGATTTAATCAGCAACCACACAGATTATATAAGGAAAATTACAATATCAAAGGTGTTGAGTTTTTTGGCCTAATCATCAAGTGGAGCCATTACTTGCAGCATGGACACGGATTCCCTGAAGTAAACATGCTGCTCCTGCGTATAAAATGTTTGCTGTTTTGGAGTCAGCAGGCTTCAGGAAAGTGTGCCAGGCAAGCAAATACAAGGGCAAGAGAGAGGGAAGCAAGCACAGTGACTGGGAGCACTGCATAAAACAGCAGTCACTGGAATCAGGGAGGAATCAGGGAGACCATCTACAACCAACCAATGACTTGATCACTCTCTAGCACATACAACTTGCTGCATGATTTTAGAAAGCATGGAATTTTTTTGGCAGTCCCTGATCTGTTTCCCAGAAAGCTTATTGCAAATCTGGACACTGGGACTAGACATATGCTCTCGATACTCTAGAGTACTGGAGACATCCTCCCACGGGTGGCAGATATGACATCGGAGCACAAACAAACCTATGGCCTTATGGAGAGGTCGCTGGAGGCCAAGTGAGTCATCCTGTGGAGCCTCAAACGGCAATAAACACATATGTGTAGGCAACTGAATTACACCCCTTACTTACCATCACAGCAGCTAACGAAAGTGCACCGTATCCTGTTAGGTTCTCCTGGATGCTTGGTCAGTATACATATTTACTCATTAATGTTAATTTAGGTAACAAAACCTGCATTTGAAGAATTAAATGTTCACCAGCTTCACAGTGTGTAGGCTAGCAGGACACTTTGCTGAATGCCAGCAGATTACATTAAGATCTCTTTAAAGGAGGAGCTGCCGTTTTTGGTATGCTTTGAGCAAATCTGGTGGATACTCTGGAAGAAATCAAGAAGAATAACCTCTAACTTTGCTGTTGACCTACTGCATATCCTCAGACAACTCTTCTCAGGAGGAAAGAGAAGAAAACAAACCCCAAACAGCCTTCTTATCTGGACTGTGGGCAATAACATGAGATAAAAGTTGAGGTGAAGACAAGTCAATGTATAATTACTGCAGAAATTAATAGGCTGGTTTAAACTACATATTCCCCTATCAAGTATCAACATTCATTTACTAACTCAAATGGCACCTGCAGACAGAACTGTCTTTACAAAATGTGATTTTGTATCAGCTACCATGTTAAGTATTTCATAGGAAAAATATATCTTTTTGTCCCAGCTGAAAATTAAGTAAAAATGCATAAAATTTGTTGAGACTAGAAATATTCTTACAGGAAAATTTGCTAGGTAGACTACTTGCAGAAAGCAAGCACTAAAAATGTTCACATGACGTGAAATTATTTTTCATCATTTGACATGGTTTGAAATTATTTAAGAGTGCTGTGAAATGATTACTCAAAGCTCTTCAGCCTGGCCTGACTGTAAAGCACAGCTCTGTACTGGTGGAGACAAACCAGAGAACCGCCAACAAGGTACAAGCACAGGCAGAGGTTGGGCTAAGGACCTGCAGCAAACTAGCAGCGGGAAAAACAAATGGGAGTTATCTGAGGTGTTATTTTTCACAAAGATTAGGATTTCTGACTCTCTGAGAGTGATGTCTCCCTACAAAGCCACGAATGAGAATGAATAGCTTCAGTGAGGTCTCAGTGTAGCAGAAGAGGTTCCCGTGCCACAGAGCTGAGATTTTGTGGGTATCTATTTAGGTTATGAATCTGCAGGAAAGAATGAAAAAATCACACAAGTAGGGCTACAAAGGCAAAGGAAGACTTCTTCTGCCTGTTTCTAGGGGGTTTCACTGTATAACCTTTATGCTTCCCCTTCCAAAAGGAGACAGGATCCAATCTGGCTCTGTCAGTGAGCATTAAAAATAATTTGATTCTAACCTCTGCTACTGTCCTGCCTAAAAAATGAGTGACAGATTGACTGACAGAAGAGAAAAAGTGCATAGGACTTTGAACTGGAACAATCACTACTGCACCAATATTAACTAAAGATGAAACTAGCAGCACTGAGAAACCCAGAGAAAATTGTGAATAGGCTGACATAGGTATGAATTGCACCGCAGGTCTAGTGAGCCTCCTAAAAAAGGTACACTCAGCTGAGCCACAGACCCATGCATGGTTAGTTAAAGGCAGTAGAATTGAAAACAACTAGCAGACAGAACCCGGCATACCCAAGCCATTATGGTACTTTCACAAAATGGGCTCAAATCAGAAGGGAAGGATACACAATCACAACTCGCTCATTCTTACTTAGTTCTGGGAGGGTGAAAGAGTACTGCCTTATTGCACTTGCCATTTCCAAGCCTAGTTAAGGAAACACCCTCTTCTACAAAGAGTTAAGACCACAAATGTATTTTCACACCAGGGTGGTATCTCGCTGTTATGTACAATGCCTGCTCCTTGAAGAAGAATGGTCCAGATATGCCACACAAGCTAATTCCTATCTCAATCGCACATTTCAAGTCCAGCAATCTGTTCAGTCATCCTACCCTGAGGTAAACAAAACCAGAGCCTGCTGCAGAGAAATCCATAGACAGCCGTGTGTGTGCAGCGATACACCCTGCTACAGCCTGGGCTGCACTGCTCTGGGTTGCTTTGATGGGCTTGAGTGGATTTCTGCAGAACTTATCTTGTGAGATAGTTATACAACAAGAGGCCTTTGTATGTCAAACTGGTTTACAAAGGAGTTCAAAACTCTAATATTTTAATGCTTCTTTCATAGTTTTTCCTTATTACCTCAAGTCTGTAGCAGGTCCCAGTGTCCAACAAAAGGCATGTCAGAGGAACGGGACAGCAGAAAGGCAGGGAAAACCTATCTTACAAACATTGGCGCAGGGAAACCTGGAGGGAGACTCAGCCTCAGAGTTTACCTTTAAACAGGTTGGAAGTGTTTCATTAGGGGACTGGATGACTGGATCAATATGGTAAAGTCAGCAAGTAGACACATGAGATGTAAATCAAGGTGCATCCTGGGTATTGGAGAGCAGGAAGGCGAGAAGCTCCAGGAGACTTCCAACTTGCCTTTACCTTTACTCACTCTTTTCTCCACCCTGAAAGCTCCCAACTTCCCAGAAGCAAAATGCTTATGTAGGGCCAATGGGAAAAGGAAATAGGTAGGGAGAGCCAAATTCAAGTTGCTGGACATTCAGGGGGAGAAATGTGGGGACAGAAAACAGGATGAGAGAACATTTGCATTCACAGAGATGCAGGTTGCTGGGGCTGGGGACACAGGGGTTTGGAGGAAGCTACTGAGAAAGATGGGGTATGGCGTGGCCCAGAGTGTTACACAGAAGAGGACAGAAGAGAGACCAAGTGACCCTGAGAACCACGGCCATATTTGTTGAGACACAGTAGTTGCCGGCACTGTCCTGAGCCAACTGCAAACCAGCACCCGTGACCCAGAGCTGCTGGTCAGTCACCAATTGTCACAGCAGCGGTGGCAGTTGACTTTAAAGCCATGTATGGGTACCAGCACCTAATACTTGAGAAGGCCTTGGGTATAGCTGGGGTTTTTGTTCGTCTCACCCTTAAGAGGCTGCTTGTACCTGTCCCTGTTGCTTTTGTCCATTTAAGGGCCAGAGAGAGAAAGAAGGCACATTTCCCAGCTATTTTCTTCTGCCAGTAACTGGGTATATATAAGCTTTGCTTTGTAGCAGTGTTACATTAACACTTGAGGTTGCCAAGTCTAAGCAATCTGACCTTCTAAGGAAAGCAATATTTTTTATCATGGTTACTGGTGTCTCTCAGTCTTTGTTGCAGAGCACAGCAGTGTTTTTGACTAAAGGTAACAATTGCTGCTGGGGACTGAGAAATGATTAGAACTTGGGGACAGCTTAAAAGCTTTTACTCAAAGTCCATGTAGTTAAATTGAAAAATTTCCAGGTGATAGGCACCCACTCCAGGTGTTAGACATGCTGATGACTTATCTTCAGATATGTCCTGTCCTGTCCTCAGCTCTTGCAGAGGCTGAAGGTAAGACCACAACAAAATATTTAGCAGTGGATTGGTTGCTGATATGTTGATAAATTGAGATTTCTCCATAACAAAACTTCATTGTCCCTCTGCAGGGCATTACTCTGTTATATGGTGACCTTTGAGACCACATGAGTACACGCGTACTCATGTTTCCCCTCTGTCTTCTAGATGGAACAGAACCAGAAAGGCACCAAGAAAAAAGTGGGAGAGGAGCATTAACTTCTTAATTAACAGTTGGACTTGATGATCTTAAAGGTCTTTTCCAACCTAAACAATTCTATGATTCTTTGATGTATGTGTCTCCTAGGCCAGGACAGAGAGCTCTTAAGCACCTTTAATTGCTCTAAGCTAGGCACAGTGGAGGCTTGTTCTTTCCAAAGTTGCCCGTGACAAGTTGTTCTTTTTTCTCTAACAGAAAGCGTTGTTCATTGTCAGTGTTGTTCATTGTTAGTGGTACAGAAGCTCAACTCAGAGCTCTGGCAGCTTTTTCAACGTTACCACAAATCTTCATGTAACTGGTATTTGGTTGCATAAGGTAGAACTGCCAGAACTATGGTAGGAACAGTGGAGTTTTTAAAACACAGAGTTCTCTGGCATATGGGCTCTTTTGACCTCCTTTATATAGTGTAGCCTCACCTAATGGAGTTTTTCTGGGTCTAGACAGAATGGTTTAAGACATTACCAGGCTGGAGATTATGAGCTGCTGTGAAGGATCACGCAAGGACCCCTATTCCATTTCAGAGTAATAGCAGGTAGATTACTAGCAAGGGCAAGTCATAACCCAGGTGACTTTGCAGCGAATTGGATGAGAGCATTTGCAGACCTTCTTTGTAAAGGAGGAGGGAACTTCATGTTGAGAGGCTAAGGAGCACAGATGGGGTCACTTCTTATACCTCTGCAGCTACTCCTGAAATGACTGTGTTATCAGCCTTCCCCCTTCCCCCCCTCGCCCCCCCCCTTTTTCAGACAATAAAGCAACTGCAAATTACACAGCAGCTCCACCACTGGCTGCCTTGCACTCCCACATGAGGGGATACTGCTGTGAACTCACCTTTGCTGGCCACCATGTGCCATTGACTTTGTCCTACCCAGGGGCTTCTGCTCTTAGGAGGGAGTTTAAAACAAGATTTAGAAATCAACGTATTGGCAAATCCTTAGGAATACTGACAGGTGTCTGCCATATTTAAGACGTAAAATACATCTTGCAAGTCTTTTTGAAGGGCTCATGAACATTTATATTTAAAAAAGTAAAGGGAGAACATTTTATTTAGAACTGAATGTGTAGGCTAGTACCCAAAAGCTGGGAAATAAATCATTGTAATATTGTTGTAGTTCTCCTCAGACATAGGAAATTCAGAGTGTAAGCTGTATTTTAAAAGTTACCTTATACTTCTTTATGAAAATCTGTTAAGACATTTAAACAACTTTAACTCAAACAACTGTATAGAAGTATTATTCAAAGCATTATTCAGGGAAAGCATATCATTCCTCCAGAAATAGCTTCTTGGAATACATTTTTATTTTACCTCCTCTGGAAGCACAAACATTGAACCTCTTATCATAATCAGTGGTGTTTATCACCACTTTGGTGATGAACAATCACCTTAAATTCTGAATGATCCAGTTCTTGTGTCTATTTCTCCTATCAGCCTGACATAATTAAACCCACAGAGTGATGGAAACGTGGCATTGTGCAGGTATTGTCTCTAAAGTAATCCCTATTTACCCTGGGATATAAAATTTAAATCACATCCTTTCTGACGTATGCAACCTCACCCATAATAAGAGACTCTGCAGTCACAAGAGAGTAAACAAATCTGGTCATGATGGCTCAGCAGAGAAACCAAGCTTCCAACTTGAGCTCTGTGGCTCATCTCCATTTTCCAAACCATTCTAAATACAGAGAAAGATGTCAAGTTGCCAACATGGTGAAGAAAAGAAGCCCTCAAACCTCCAAGCCAAAAGAAGCTACAGAATAATTCAAGCAGCCTTGTGACTCCTCTTCCAGCCTAGCCTAGCCCAACACATTAATAGTTGAGTTTCCTAATACTCCAGGTTTTGCAACTACACTGGGACAATAGCACAAGGAAGACACAAGTTATAAAAACAAAGCAGTGTGCAGTAGTGGGAGACAACTTAATTCTCTTCATAATGTACTTAATAGGACTGGCTGAGTGACGGAATTACAACAGGCGCAACAGTTTCTTGCAAGTGTTTACTTTTGACAAGTCAAGTGTTTTCATGAAGTCAAATTGTGTCGAGCAGTATGTTCAGCCCACATACTTGTCTATTCCCTGAGGATATAAGGGCTGGCCTTGATATCCAAATGAGATCAGGGGAAAATTTCCTTCCCTTCACACTATCTTGCTACCTTTAAGAAAAAAGAAGCGAGAAAGAAGCAGATGGAATGTGAGACACAGCAGAGAGTTCCCAACAACCAGAGCCTGTGTGGCTTTGGCTTGGGCCAGCAAAGGGCAGACGCGTGGGCCCAAGGAGTCCTTTGTGTGCACCCTGGATTTTCTGGTTAGTGCTGCTGGAGCAGAGTTGGCAGCTAGCTAGCAACCTCCCTGCAAGCTGAGGAGCTCACAGAGAGAAACCCTAGATTGCCAGAACAGACTACAGAGTTTTCAGCAGTAACGTGACATTGCCAAGGACGTAGCTCTGGATGACACACCTAGGGTTGTTTTAGCAAACGAGTGTTTATAATACAACGTAGGTGTACACACAAAGCAGCCTCATGAAAAACAGCGTGCCTTATGTATAGCGTTATGCGTAAGACAGGCACTATCGCAATTGTGCTCTGTGTAGTTGCACAGGACACAATGCAAACTATCATATATTGCTTATAAAATAGCTCAAACTTCATAATCAATGAGAAATACTTTTCCTATTCTTATTCTAACATCATTTGCATCATAATAGAGAAGTGAGGCCTCAATCAGAAAAGTGACCCCACTGTACCAAGCACTGAACAATCCAGGGATAATAGCTCTTCCTTGAGTTCCATTTTATGTGCAGTGAAACGTTATAATTAGGACATAGAACCTATCAAATAAACCTGTGTTTAGAGAAAACAGTCTAAATGTATTTTCATCAAAGCAATAGACTACTCTTAAAACTTGCCTCACGAAAGGCAGGCACCAGCTAAATGAATCTATTGTCTGTGTAATGAAGCTGTCCAGCACATTCTTTGGGATAATAAACTAGCACTCCCCAGCACAAATCATAACACATTCTTATGTGTAATAAAACAGGGACAGCTGAACTAAAAAATGGCTCAGGCCCTAAAGTATTGGCCCTTCCCAGCCTCTTCCTTTTTTCTGGAAATCAGATTAGGGACTGCTTGATTTTCCTGGGTTCCAGGCAGGTTATAGGCAGAGACCTTTCCCACTGTTGCATTTTTGTTTGTTTTTTTTAATTACCTCTTTTTGCCTGCGCTTCCTCTTTCTTCAGCACCTCCAGGGCTGCTTGGCCAGACGGAGGGAAGCAGCATCCCGAGACATTTCTTAGCAAGAAGGGGCCATGTGCTGGAATTTGGGATGGATGGGCGCATGCAGAAGTTGCTCCTGTGTGTGTGGGGGGGGGTGGGGTTGGTTTTTTCTTTCTTTCTGATAGCCAGACTATTTTAATCTTTTCAATGGTAATGATGTGTGCAAGGAATGATTTTGTTGTTTATTGAAGCAGTTAAAACATAATTGCAAGGATAGGGTAAAGGAAATGGCTTTTTCATATACTTCTTGGTATCATTTCTATGCTAATAATACTCAGATTGCTATGTTTGAGAAAGCACATATATATATATATTTATATGGGGAAAAAAAACAAATTAGCAGGGCAGGGCAGGTGGCTGAGGAGAGTGACAAAAGAAAAATGCCTGTCTCAGTCCAAGAGGGTGAGAATAGGTAAGACAAAACAAATTGCAGGCCTGACTGATTTCTTCCCTTGATATCTGACATGAGAAGAAGAGCTGGCTACAGCCCAGATTACAGGACCATTTCATAGTTTGACCCCAAGCCAAAAGGGCCTGTTGGGTGTCTGTGCTCCATTTGGTTTGCTGTCACAAACAAAGAACACAGCACCCACTGAACATCCGGCAATGGTTGACTTCCTCCTCTGCAGCAACAGGAACCTCTTTTATGGCTGCATCAGCTGAGGGGGAGCTTTCTGGCATAAACATGAAGAGATACCTGAACTATGGAACAATATTTTCACTGTTTTGCCACACAAGCTTATTTGGGGGCATATGAGGATCATGATCTGGTTATTCCTATGTCTGTGATCTATTAATTTACATAACACCTGCTGAAATCATAGAATGGTTTGGGTTGGAAGGGACCCTTAGAGGTCATCTAGTCCAACCCCCCTGCAGTGAGCAGGGACACAGCTAACCAGATCAGGTTGCTCAGAGCCCTGTCCAACCTGGTCTTGAATGTTTCCAGGGTGGGATTAATTTTGTATAGGTCTAGATGCCTGCCACGTAGTCAGCCTGAACTCTTTTTATATTTGCTGGACAGAAATTGACTTTTTTAGTGGGCAAACAGTCTTGATCTGTTTAAATGTCCCTTTGAGTTTAAGTGAATTAGCCAGTGTCTTTTTCTCTCTCTCTTGACCTCACAGGGAGATTAGATAAAGAGCCCAGACATAAGTATCTGTGCTGTAAACAACTTAAATGAAATCTCACAAAAGCTGTCTGGACCTGACAGGAACATGATGCATCTATAAGGGTTACTCCTGCAGCTATTGGTGGCCTCATCTCTGTTGCTCCTGGGTGGAAGGGCTACAAATAGTACTTGTCAGGAGGACTTTTCCTGGATCCTGGCAACATCAGCTACCAAAACAGGTTGGAGTTTAATGGGCAATGCTCTCCAACTGCTGGAATAAAACAAACAAACAAAAAAACCTATCTTGGCTTGTTAAGCTTCTCAATTTTTTTTTTTTTTTTGCCTGCAACAAATCTTTATTTGGATTCGTTGCCACTATGAAGTCAGAATCTCGATGTTCTTGTTTACAAAGCTGAAGACACATTTAAAGGAGAAAACCACTCATATTCAGAACATGGATTAAACTCCTGACTCAGCCTGCTTTTATATATTTTGGGGAGAGGGAAGCAGGGGGAGAGCAGCTGTGCTGGACTCATATACAACTCCCATGCAAAAATACTATTTCTCCAGGTTACTACCTTAAAGAGTGAGATCTTATCCCAGCATCTTCACTTCCATCTTTGAGGAGCATTTAGCTTCCTCTTGAATGCAACGTACCTCAAAGTGTGTTTCAGCCCTCTCCCTCCCCTTGTTCACTCCCTAATTATGAGGTCTTGCTGTCTTTTAGGTAGCTGCCAGCCATCCAAGAGAAGGGTAATGAGATATCTTCATGTTTACTTGAGAGTGAATCTCCTAAGAACAAAGAAGGACCTCAGAATACCAGGTTTTATATGCTGTTCTAATTATTTTTTTTCAGAGAGTCAGACTAATTCCATTTATAAGCTTACATTATAACGTTTTGTGTCATATGAGTTTTCTTCTATCACCAGCAGTTCCTGGTTACAGGTCAGGAGGGCTTTATATCGCTAACATGTGACATGTTAGTGTGCACTGCTCTTCTGAAATCATCACATCACACATGACCAGGCCAAATTCTGTATTAGTTCATTTGTAAAAATGCACGCTTTCCATTTAGGCATGAAAAAGTGCCTGAGGAAGTAAAGTCCCATAATATCCAGAATGTAATTCTGTTCTGTATTCATGTGCCGAGTTATTTCCCCCTTTCCTTGAGGTGCAGGAAAAGATCTGCACAAGTGATCACTTTGTTTCTACTTCAGCATTTTGATTGCTGGGGTTTGTCCACCTCACAAATGGTGTCAATGGGGTCACCTGTGTTTTATCATTAGAGAGGGAATGCAAGCCCTTATCTGCATCCTACACTTTACTGGAAGGGTAGGCCTCTTCAAAAGGCTGGAAAGGATGAATTCAGCAAGACCATCCTTTTTCTGACATCAAGGAAAGAAAGGTCAGTGTCAGCAATTGCTGATTAAGTTTAGCAAAGTGAGGAAAGGAGATTAGCAAGATTGAGCTTTGTCACCCCTCACTTTTTGGTTCAAGTCTTCAGTGAATGAAAAATCATCTGTGCCTGATTAGAATTCATGTCTGTCAGAGGTATTTCAAAGAGACAGTAACCTCTGCCTGGCTCAGACTGAGGTAAGTGTTGAAAATCCACCTCTTCTTACAGCCAGTTCAGCAAAGACAAATGAACATTGATGAGATTGGAAACTTATTTGTTCTTGGAAAGTCAAGGAGAAACTTCTCCCTGGAATTTAATGACAGTCAAGGATTCTTAAGGAGGCTGTGGTTTTGGACTACCACTTCTCTGCTACCTTCGATGAATAGCACATGAAAATGGTACAAAGATTTCATGGAGGATGGCCAGATGGCCAGAAATCCAGGCTGTGTTCTATTTAATTTTTTTCTGCCATTACCAGGGGCAGAAGCTGTGGTTATCTCATTCAGGAAAGTGCCACACTTTTTTTGAGGAGTATGAAAAGTCAAACAGATCCCTTAAAGAAATAAGGTTTATAAAGAGGGGAGAAAAAAAAAATATCAGCAATATTAACTCTAAAAGCCAAGCTCATGTTGCATTTCCTATCACCAGTGGTATAACAGTAAATCTCAGAACAGCATTTCTAGGGCAAATATGATATACAGGAAGAGTGGGAATGCAAGCACAGCCTGAGATATTCTGCATGGTACTCCAGGGATTACATGATAAATTGCACAGCACAAAAGACTGTTTCTATTATGTTACCGTACCTTACTTCTAGGTACTGACTGATTGCAGAGCCATCTCATTGTCCCAGAAGAGGAGGAACGGGAAAAGAGAGGCAGCACTCTGGAGCTTTTTTGAAAACAAAACATTTCATTTTCTGTCTGTAGGTTCCAGAAATGAGAACAACCAAAGCAAAAAAGACATTTGAAAAGAGTGAGACAACCTCTTAGTTCAAGCTACTGTTATAGCCTATTAGTTATTTGTACATTTTTTACTTACAGCAATCGCTAAGTAGTCAGACCAAACCTCAGAGAATAAACTCTATTTCTTATGGACCTTTTACCTGGCTTAAAAGTAGTGCCACAATATCTCACCAGCCATTTGATATACGTGCATGTGAATACCACATACAAAATGTAAGTAAGAAACAGACATTTCAGTGACCTGAACTAGACTCTTCTTCCAAACAAGCCTGTGGCTCTGGTGACACTATGGTGGGTACGTTAATGTACCCACTGTATCTCCCACCTTAGAAGAGCTGCTGATGTGATTCCCTCTCACTGGGAGAGAAAAAAGTAGTAGTGTTCTCCAGGGCAGAAGAGGCAGTGGTGAAAGAAGGGAAGATATTGAGTGCTATTCACATTCATGAACTACTTGTTTTCATAAAAACCACCTGGAAGGTATGTCCTGGGACTATTGTTACTGTTGTCTTATTTCTGATTTTAGCCTGGAGCATTTCCCCATGTTCCTTGTAACCTGAAAACAGAGCAGAGATAGGAGCATCTGGCTACTTCTGCTGGCAGTCAGAGCCTGTTTGTGCAGCTCTAGGGACAAGTGACATGACCCAAAGAGGGATGACAGAACAACCTCTGAGAATTTCTGAAACCAGATCTTGACAAAAGATTCTGGGAACTAAAACTCTGGAAAATGAACTCCTTTTGTTTTTCTGATTTCTTTCTCCCATTTTGCTGCCTGTGGCTGTACCGTTGCACACAAAGAAGAGGAACTGGTATAAAGGACGCTATATTTCAAATGTACACAGATACATAATGCAGGTAAACAGCTAGAATCATTCACTATTTGTCATTTGCCATGTCCAAAGAGCTGAATCCATCCATTGTTAGACAATAGCTATGTAACAGGAGAGCTGCATGAACATTACCATAAGTAAACACATCTCCATAGGCTTTAAAGAGAGAAATTTTTTTATTTTTCCCCCCACAACACAAAAAAGAACAAACCTCACACTGCATTGTAGAAAACTCTGCCTTTGGAAACTCAGGAGGTCAAAGGTATATGCAGATTATGGAAAAAATGAGACAAATTCACAGAAGAATATCAGTCTTTTCTTGTTCCTTCTCTCTGCTCTCCACACTGGCAAGAACCTCAGCCTTCACTCTGAGAAGTCAGAGGGACTTCCTTCAAGAGAAAAAGAGCAATCAATTCCTATCCCGAATCTCTCTCTACACTCAGCTGTCTGTGAAAAAGGTGTGCAACCCTTCACTAGGTTGCAGTTACATTACCCTAGAACTTCTACTTTGAATTAGACATAGTATATTTAAATCTAAACCCAAACCTTTGAACAGTATCTTTGCAAGTAATGAGAAAAATTATTAGTGTGACAGTGTATGCCCTTTACTGCAGTTTTGTAATTCTTTGGAGTCTGTTGTTCCCAAATGACCTATTTATCTGCTTTGAGCTAGGAATGTGTACAAGATGTGGCAGGGTGGTAGCCTGATGGGAACGCTGATCTCTGAGAGCAGAACTTTTTTTTCCTGTGAGCTAAGAGGAGTATTTGTATCTGCCTGTCTCCATGACTCATGCAGTGACTGTAAGTTATTCCCCTCTGGGAACCAGAGGCTACCAGCTCATCTGTTTTACTGCATGCAGTAACTCACTTGCGCTCTCTGGAAAGCTTTTTTACATAAATAGCTCTGGTGACAAAGGTCCCATTTCAAGATTCTACATTGGTTTCAATGGGATATTTCATATTTAAAGTTCAATATTTGCTAAAGCACCTAGTAAAATAAGATTTAAAGAGAGAATGACTGTCCTCTGCATCATCATTTTGTTGCTGACTGTGCTCCTCCACTGGTCCTCGTGCCCCCAGAGATGCTATCTCAGCAATGCTATCAATATACTTCTCTGCTTTCTTTTGTGGGTGGTAGTAAAACAGTTAGTAGAATGCCAAAGTGAGAGGGAAGCAGAGCAGACAGAGACTTCAAAGCTCAATAATTTCCTCATTTTTCTATTCTAGCAAATGACTGGTTTCATGACTGTTTCTGTAAGGCAGAAAAGGAGCCGGCATGGAAATACAAGCACATCAGTCAATGTAACTCACTATACTTTTTCTGACTGAGTCTGGTAGCAGACATTTAGAGTAAAACCAAGACAAATACAGAGGACAGTCTTGTCTCTAAAGTCTTCCTGCTCTTGAAAATAGGCCCACTGGGACTGGAAGTTATACCTGCATTTTTAGTAAGCCTTTGATGTTTTCTCCTGGAATGAGCTTCTAGGAGATACTTTGACACTTTACCTGTGAACCAGTCAGGGTAGGGGTCATTTTGACTACCCCTTAGCTCTCCAAAACCTAGGTGGCGCTTCTCCACTTGACTGCTTTTGATCATAGTTCTTATTCATAGCAATTTCCTGACAAAGGCTTCATTCTGTGACAGCAGCCTGGGCAGATGAGGTACATCACTTCCAGATGCATTCCTAGTCCTCTGTGCACTACCTAGAGTCCCAGACTGACTGGGTTAGCTGTCTGAGTGTTAAACAGCAAGGGTAAAGGGAGATTAACCTCTCCTCCAGCAGAGTAAAGGGAGATTAACCTCTCAAGCAGTGGACACAAGGAGACCCTAAGTGACTACCAAAGAAAACATTTCCATTGACAGATTTCATGTGCCTGACAGTTCTTTAGCTTCCTAATCTTTTTCTGCAGTGGTGAAAAGCATTTGCTCTGCTACTTAGAGTAGACGTTTCATACATATGCAAAGTGAATAGGACATAAATCAGCCCAGGATGCAGTTCTTTCAGATGAACAGCCCTATGTAGATGTTAGGAACTAATATAATATTTGCTAACCCAGATTATTTATGTGGTAAATCATTTTGGACCCTACAATTTTATTTTAGAGACCAAAAAACCCCACCGCTTTTAAAAAGAATTTTCATTTGATTTCACTTCTTTCAGTAAAGAGTTCCATTTGAAAGAATTATGTGAAGAAATTCTAGTTTGAGCCCATCCAGCTGTAGATTCCTTGCCATGCAAAGTTTTATGTAATAGTAAAACCTAATTCTCCATTACTGGTACACTTGTACTTAGTTTGTCTTCCAGTACAAATTTTAAAGCAAATGCCAAGCAATTTGCTAGGATGACACAAACAATACAAATGAACCTTAAGTGAGATGTTCTTCATCAGCTGTTAACAGCTCCTATCCATTTTTCACCTCAGAAATTATGTAGTTAAGTATTCCACGTGCTTAAGAAGCTTTTAGTACACTTATCCGACATGTATAGGGAATACAAAGTCAGTCAAATTTTAAATGGCAGAAAAAAATAACATCCTATGAGAAAACCTGACTTACTTACCATTTTAACTATTTAAATGATTTCTTTTTTTCTTTCAAATGGTTTTAGACTCCACAGACTACGAAGCTTTTAAACAGGAAATGAACAGATTTTCCTGGGCTTTCTGGCAACTCCCTCAAAGTGAATTCAAAATATAAATTAAATCGCTGAAACACTTCTGTGTTGCCAGCCAGATAAATAAGCAGAGCAACTAGATGCAACACCTGCAGATGTATTCCCCCCAATTTGTGGTTCTCTTCCACAGAACAGACATATCACAAAATTGCTGCTACAAGTGTCCCACAAAATGCTTGCCTTCCCAGCTCCCTTGCCTGTTGTGGAGTCGTCACGGGTTTCCACTCCACACCGCAGCTCGGGCTCAGCCTGCTACTGGGGGCAGTTTTACACTAGTTTTGTCAGTGTAAAAGCAGTGTCAGCCACTATAGCTAGCAAGGCAGAAACAGCGGTCACCTCCCCACTGTCCCACTTGTTACGTGGATGCATAACAAGGCTTCAGACATATAGAACAGCACCAAGTACCTTGACCGTTAGTAGCATGGGTGACAAGCACAGCAGCCTTTTCTCTTAGGATGGCGCACAGTCATATAAAATTAGAGCTGTAAGGGACCTCAGTCTAAATAACTGGTTTATTCCTCTGCCCCAAGGCAGGATTTACTGTACTACTGCAACACTGACAGATGTTTATCTAACTCTAATGTATTATTAAAAGCTACTCGTAATGGGCACACCACAACAACCAGACAAATTATTCCTGTTTTATTATACTTTTAGCAACATTTTTTAGCAATAAATTTTGCCAGAAGCTTTCTCACCATTTTTCTCAGTTTTGTTAAGAAATCCCACTCATTTTCAGGAAACATAGTTTCATTTCCCTTTTATCACTTCTGGAAAATTTTAACTTTACTTCAGCAAGGCATGGAGATATCAGGAAGCTCTTCTGGGTTCCTCAATGGTCCTTTTTTCTTCTTTGGGAAATAATTTCCTTACAGAACACCAGAAGAGAGTGGCTGCCACTCTGAAGTATTAGTATCAGTCATTTTACTGATACACATAGTTCTTTTTCTGTTTTTAAGGTTTCCTTTGCAAAATATCTCAGCTATTGTCCAAACAAAATTATTAGGTTATATGCTTCTAGAGAAGAGAACAGAAGCTTTAGAGAGGGAGGGGCTGGTATCTCAAGCAGAAATCTACAACTGGTGTTAGCACAGATGTCCAACACCCTCAGTAGTAGAATACAGGCAAGAAACATATTCTTTGCAAAATCCTACCTGAGTAGCTGAATTTGTGCTCCTGGAAGCATCTCCTACAGTTCCACACACAGATATAGCGCTTATTAATTGGGTGAAAAACTGTCTGTCTTGCTGGGGGACTTGTAGGAAGGGCAATGCAAAATTGTGTCCTTGTTGCTTCTTAACTGGTTTCTTGATAGCTTCCACCTGGACCCCAGAGGGTAGCCACCCACTGCCTTGCTGGGAAGCATGTATTGGCTTGTTGGTACAAGATTTTTCTACACAGCAAGTAGAACTGGAGAGAAAATTAATGTGGTGTTTGGGCTAACCACACAGTGAAGTCTTGTTTAGTGCGAGCCCTGACATTACTATATTTCATCAGATCCGTTCAAGTGAATGAATGCCTTGAAATTATCATTGTGTTTTATATCTGTTTTGCACCATACACCTTCTGTAACTTGTGAACTTGTCCCTATAACAGGCCTATAATATTTGATTTTATAACTGCAGGAAAACAATGATTTAGGGACTTCCCGCTTTCCCTCATTAAATCTTAGTCTTCAGAATAACACATTTGCTGCAAAAGCCATGAGAAGGGAACAAAGAAAAGTCGGTTAGAGACCCAGGCTGTCAGAAACCACCTGCATGAAAACATGCACACTTCCTCATTTTTTAGTCAGTTAGTAAAAAAACATTCATGGCCACTGGAAGTACAGTGTGACGTCTTTTGATTCGTCTCCTGGGCCAAAAGGGTAAAGGAGGCAGCACATCCTTAACACTGAACCTATGGATTAAATCTTGCATTCTGACCAGGAAAACTTGGTTGAAACAATAACATATTAGGGATATAACCTTAATTAGAGTCAATCAAATGACACTGACTGGTGAAAAACCACGATTGTTTATAAAGAATCCTGGTAGGAACTTCGACCCTCTTTGCTTGAGCTAGGACCAAGCTAATATGTCAAGGTGGCGTTTGCTATGCTGTGTGCTGCCTTTCAGGAGTTGACTTAGCCCTAGAAGGCAAAATGCTGACCACTGTAAACATAAAATTAGTGGAAAAGGAAGCATTTAGTGGTATCAAACTCACTCACAGAACAAGTACAGAAGCAGTATCCTGTACATTCAAGTAAACCCTTATAGAGATCACTTTTCAGTATGAAACAAAGCTTTCCATGGAACTGCAAGAGTTGGGTGGGTTTGGAGATATCAAAGGTCAGGGTGCTAACCAGTTGTGATAGTTGGCAGTGTGAGGTGAGAACGTGCTTTTTACTAGGAACTGAACTGAAACTAGCATTTCCTTTAGTGAACCACGAACCTAGCCATAGGTTCAAAGTAACGACACAGAGGTAAAATTCTCTGAGCACGTTAAAAGCCCTAGAGCTGTTACTTGGACTTCAGCATCCCTGCCCACAACTGAAAGAGACCTGAAGAGGAAGAAAACACCTATAGCAAAGGTGTTCAGTCTGCTGGATGACGTTATTTCCACCTTAGGCTTCCCACTTATTCTTTTTGCTTTGCTACCCTTTCTACCAATCCTGTTAGACAGAAAAAATACCCAATACAATAAAAATCCAGTCCTTTCCACTGTGTGCTTAGGCGTACAACAGTTATCTCCAGAGATACATATGAGACGTGGAATATCTGAGCTCAGCACATGCTTAGTGAGAGGGAGAGGAATATGTATCTGTCCTTATCAGTGACTAATAGGAGGTGAAAGAAGAGGGGAGGCTGACTGTGACTTGAAAGTTGTGGATTTTTTCTGCCCTCCAGAAATAAAAGTCCAAAACTTTTGTTTACTTATTCTTTTACTATGCTAGTGAAGACATGAAGAACGATGATAAAAATGTAAACTGGTAAATAATTCAGAAGGAAAAGATTTCCAGTCCAAGAGATAAAATTCATAGAGTTTTAAGACCAAAAGAGAAAACTGAGGTAATATAATCTGATCCCTACCATTACTCTCTCCTGTAACAGTTTTTGTTGAGGCTGAAGCAAGTATATCCTTCCAAAAATCTCTGCAACATTGATTTGAATACTTTTAGTTTGCAGGGTATCCACTCCAATCAGCAGATAATTTGTTTCAGTGACCAATCATTCTCACCATTAAAATTAGTATGTTATCACTAGCCTGAACTTGCCTAGATTATTCCCAGATATTGATTCTTATTACATCTCAATCCATACAACTCAAGAATGCTATTCATAAGATTCTGATTTCCACAGCAAAATCTTAATGTATGGCTTGGCATCAAGTTTGGAAATATCTGTAATACTGCTACACTGATGTTGGCTGCTATTCATTATGTCCCTGACTGGAAGAAAACTAACAGATAAACAATTGAGTAGGCAGTTTCTGTAGGTCAATAGGAACCAAACCCAAAAAATATTTAAAGGAAAAAAAAGTAAAATGCAGGTAATCAGCTAACAAATCAAAGCAGCATTCCAGTTTAGCTTTATCGATACAGAATAACTAATGCTCTGAGGCTGCCTATGACTCTGGGTACTCACCATTAATCTAAGAAGAAAGTCAGGCGCCTATCAGCCTCAGGAGCAGCACCTCAAACCAAATGCTTCTAGGGTACGAGACTCTGCCCTGAGCCAGGTGCCTAGGGAACATGACCTACCTTCACTGGCATGCTGGATAGCTGGAGAGCTGAGCACTGACAGCATCTGGCTTAGGTTAGAGGTAGTAATGAAATAGTTCCTGTCCTGCATTCAGGACTGGGTAAAACAAGAGATTTCCTGTTAAAGCACAACAAGAAAAGGGCTTTGAGTTACAGAAAAAAAGGCTGAAAGGTAACAGAAGCTGGTAAATGTTCATCACTTTTCCATGTCATGTAGCCTCATTGTATATCTAAACAAGCATTTGGGGTCCAAATTTCAGAGACACTTTTAAAAAAAATTATTAAGTAGGTGATCTAATGGGCAGCACTTGAAAAAGATCATGATCTATCCCTTACAAACATTCCACAAAGTGAATTCATAATAAAAGAAGAGGTCACTATATTAAACTTCTATCTATACTGTGTTAGATATTTCAGGTCAGGAAAAAGCAGTATTGTTTTTCTAAAGATTAGTTTTGCAGTAGAATAAATGTAAGTTTGGCTTACCAGTTGAGAGTTAACTGCACAGAATAAAACGTAATGTATTTAAAATGAAGATCAATTAAATGTACTCTTACCCCAGGAAATCACTTTCAGCTTAAATAATAATAGCACCAGATCTGATTGCATATATAACTGTATTCTTTGTCCAGTACTGAGAATTTTTCAACTTTTACGGCAAGATGAATAACAATGAAGCTTTTCATTTATTCTCCAGTTATGGGAATCAGGTAAATATGGGAACACACAACCTTTACTCAAAATAATAGTAGATTGCTTATATTACTAATTGAGAAGCAACAGCGGAAAACATGATCTAAGTGCATTTCAAGACTCAAAACATAGAGGACAAAAAGAAGCCTTAACTTACTGTTAAAGAATAAATGAAAAAAAAAGAAGATGTAGTGGGCCTGACTCATGCCTGTCATGGGTGAGACAGAGCAAACAATAACCCATAGCGCATCTGGATATTGGTTTCTATTTAAGAACAAACGAGATTACATCTTCTATCCTACCCGATTATTTCACACGCTTGCTTGCTGTCCCACCAGCGCTATCTTCCCTAGGTCTTCACCTCCGCCCCCAGATGGGAGATCCCTCCCGGCCTGGGAAGGTCAGGCTGCAAGTCAGGCTGGTTCTTGCCGTGCGGCTGCTTGCAGTTGTAAGTCTCCAGTGTTACCAGCCAAGGTTCCTGGGCATCCCCTGGCATTTGCCTCTGTTGATCTCCCCCATTTCCAAGATCTTCCTCCAGATGGGATGTTCAGACATTCACACACACACACCAGAACATACACACAATTATTTGCTGCCTATCAGCATTCACAGGTTGGTTTTTTTTTTTTGCCTGATACAGTCACTATTTATTTAATGTTTGTGTTTGGACAGATTGCTAAGCTACAAAAGAACCTCAGAGATTTTTAGAAGTATCTAATGGCCCGAAAAGCATCCATGAATTTCCTACAATGGAGACATTCTTCACCAGAAAGAACTGCCTCAACTTAATGAATCAATACTGCATGACTTGGAACAAATTGAGAAACCGAACGGTGAAAAACTACCCAGAACAGATGATATTTATTCAAGAGTTTAAAACACCTCAGCTATGGAAGTGCCACGACGTGTGATCTGTGTGATCTATAGCTTTGCACGGACGAAGTGCTAGGGGGATGAAAGGTGGCAGTATGGCACCAATCTTTAACAAGGGCTCCCTGCCTCTGGTGAAAAACCACAGAAAAAATTCCTAATCTCCATCAGAGGCAGTGATAGAAACAAAAAAGAGAATGAATAGTAAGTATGAGATATATAGATATATATAGATATATATATATCTATATATCTCAACATGACTTTTATTAAGGGAAGTCATCCATCATACAGACAGAATCAACTCTCAGGTGGTCAGTTTGTCACCTTCCAAAAAAGGTGGCAACAGTGTTCTTATCGAAAGCCCTTCCACCCTCTCAGTTTGGAAGGAAAGATACCCTCAAGGACTGATAGCTGCTTAAAAAGTAGGAAGGAGAGCACTGAACTATATACAGTCAGTTTTCACAGAGGAAAGGCAGTTTTTGTCATGATCCTCCGGGGTTCAGTGCTGGGATGTGTATTCCTCAACATATAAATAAATAACATGAAAAAGGCTAAAAAGTGACATGACAAAGCTTTCGGATGACACAACAATTTCTGGATACTAAGACCTAGTGTGGCTTACATTGCATGTTGCTGAATGACCGAGCAATAAAATGGCCAATGAAACTCAAGGGCTATGAGTGTAAAATAATGCACATGTGGGAAAAAAACCCCAAACCCCCCAACACAATAAATTATAAATTAGTTATTTCCATTCAGGAAAAAGCTCTTCCACCCACTGTAAATGCTTCTCTGGGAAGATCAGCTGGATTTTCCAGTAGGTGTCAAACAGGCAAAAATAGATGGTTTAGCCAAATAAATATCTCACTGCTGACACAACGAGGAGGCCTCACTCCTGCTTATCCCCCCTTTCTTAGTTCTTTCCTTCATTTCTCCTCCTATCCCAGCTTTGCCTGCTCTTTCCTTCCACATCCACTGATCCGAAGTGTGTGACCCCTCCGTCTGGCTATGTGACCTCATGGATCATAAGGCAAGCCAGCTCAACTCACCAAAGACAAAAGCACTGTCTGTTATTATTTACATGAGTTTTCTGCTGTTTCAGTGAACTGGCTTACTGTGTGTCTGGACGAGCACCAGAAATGCACAGGCAAGCTGGGGTTTATGAATCCAGGAGCTGGGGGTGCAGAAGCTGAAAGAAAGAGCAGGAACTTTCCCTCTTGGCAGTAGCAACCTGTTATCTTGGCTCAAGCTGTATTATGGAACAATAAGCTGGTGCTCATTTCTAAGCATCTGCTACTGGCCCTGGACAGCAAATTACCTAAATTAATCTTTATTCTGATGATGCACTGACATTCTTATATTCAATGAATCAGACTTTAAAAGCAATATGGATAGTTACCTTCAAGCAGTGCAGATAATTCTGTGAACACTGTCCCAGAACTTCAGTAGTCTTCTCCCATTAAGTAATCATTAAGGTAATAGATCTTCCAGCTCTTCTCCCTGTTTAACAAATCATGAAGAAATTTAACTACAGAAGTCTATAATAAACTTTATATATACGCACAGATATTCTTGGATCTCACAATTCTTTCCTTGCTTTAAAGTGGAATACATCCATCTTTACTGGATTTTTTTTTCCTGAGCACAGAAATAAACTTTTTGCTATAGCCCCGGCAGAAATGTTACAGCTGAACTCGTTCTGCCATTTTGGAAATAGAATGATTTCACCACTATTGTGAAGTCCCATTTATTGCAAAACTTGTCAACGAATGAAATGCTTTAGAGATTAATTACATGGTTTGAGTCATACTTTTATAAGGCTACCACAAATAGGCATCCAAGGAGTACTCACAGATTAATCCATTTTAACTTCTGAAATCTTACAGCCTGAAAACTCTACCTGGAAACAGTCTTGATCTGGGCTATATCTCTGCCCTAAGTTGATGTGTCAGATCCAAATGTGGAAATACAGTGGCCAATCAGACAAAAAGCTCCTCAACTTGGGATGAAGACAAAGTCAGCAAAAGGATGTTGTCCACAGATGTTACCCAATTTTTCTTCAGGACATACAAACACAGTCAAAAACTGGACAAACTTGAATGTTTAAACTGAAGAAAGCCCAAGAAATGGAGAGTCTGCTGACACAAACTTGTGTTTCTAAGAATAAGCCATCCTGCATTACTGCTACTGTGATAGACTGTAAAACTCGCAGGATCCACACTCAGGGCACCTAAAAAAGCACAAGAAATGTGAACGTATCCAACACGGAGATTTTTGATTGTTTACTCTCTAAAGAAAAATGAAACACTTAGCAGATGTGCTAGCTTGTCTGTTGATAATTAACACATTTTAAAATTGATCAAATTCGGTCCATATTACAAATACTAGCTTTCGTAAGTTCATGCTTGTGAGTGATTTTTGTACCGTTTCTTTGCTCTGGAATAGCTATAACCATACAGACTGAAACAGCAAGAAGCTATATGCATATGCTTGCTGATATAGCTTGGCATAGCACTGGCCAAAAACATTTTAAGGTGTGTCACGCTTCTCTTCCAGCAGCCTAGCTGTATCTGGGTTAAGTGCAAATATAGCAAGGCCTATATACACCGATTGATTTTTGTGCAAAGAGGAGGTCAGCGAAGTCAGGATGCCAGCCTGTCTTAGAGGGGAAGCTGCTGGTATTTAAATGAACGCTACAATTCACTGTGGTAACCCTTAGAGGAAAATAACAGCCATAGCCAGCTAACAGGTTTGTTAAACATTCTTCATCTTCCTGGTCTAAGGGGAACTATGGAAGTGCATTAGTATAAATATTTGCATTCAATATATTACGTCAACCTCAAAAAATTTTCATGAATAAATACAAATTCAAGCACAAACTCTGGTCTTCTACCTTACCATGAGAAAACCACTCAGTCCTGTATTCTCCTTTTCAAATATCCTCACCCCACAAAAGCACAGGCAGCCAGCTTGCAAAGCCATAGTTAATCACTGTTAGTAATATGAGGGAGGGAGGCAGGTCACTACCAGCACCTGGTGCACACGGCTGGAGCCGAGATGGGGCAGGGCTGCCCTGGCTCCTACCTTCTGTTTGACCTTGGGTCTTTCTCCAGCCTCTGTTTTCTCCGCTCTTCTGTTTCTCTTCAGATAATCCTGAGATCAAAGGTGCGGAAGTTAAGCACAAAGATTTGTCTGAAAGTCCATTTGGGCATTTAGTTCCATGTAACTGAAAAGTAAGTTTTGGGTCAAGGATTTGCAGATTCACAACCAGGCACTGCTTAGAGTAAACCCAGCCTTAAAATGACTTGTCAAAGTCCTAGAAAACAGTTTGCATAGCAGTGTAGCATTGCTTAAGACAGAAAAGTGATTTAAATCTCAATTTGCCATTAATTCTTAATTTAATGAGACTTTGCAAATTAGAACTTTAAAAAAGGGCATCTGTGTGATCTGGCAGTTCAGCATATGGATGTCGGGGGAAGAAAGCTATTTTATATGTCTATAAAAACTGCTACCAGAAGTAGACAGTTATGAAATCTGTGTCTGAATTGTTGGTCTAAACAGAGCAGAAGCTGTTGGTCTGATGGTGGGTTGCGTGGGGGCCATATCCAGAAGCGAGTGGGAGGCTTCAGTGTCCGACTTCAGCACTGAGATATCACAACTGCTGTGAAGCAGGAGGGATTGGAGTGATCAAAGGACACCACTAGACAGCAGCTGGAGAGAAACTGTTGCCCACTGATACAGAAAACATTGCTTCTTCCCTCCCAAGATCTTAAGGGACATACAATAACCATTTCTCTGGCCTATGGAACCTGGAGGGAAAGAATGATCCTTTGTGTGTTTATTAATAGCAGTGATGTAGCTGTGATGGCCAGAGAAAGTGGGGCTTGGAACAGAGCTAACATCATTCACCAGAGCAAATATAAAGCATTTTCAAGCACAGTCGCCTGCAGGGTCTCAGAACCTGACAGCACAACAGATTTTTCCAAATGTATCAACAATGTTAGTAAAAGATGCTGCCTCTCCCTACAAATCTTGCTTTCCTGGAAATACTGTTCTGTAGTTATCTACCATAGGGAGTTACAACACAATTAAATCATTGAAAGAGTGAGGCCTGGGGAAGAAGCACAAGAGAAAGAAAATAACTACTGATGGACACACAAACTTTTCCCTTCTTAGCAGTGTTTAAGGAACACATCTTTTACAGTTTCACTCCCTCATTCACCACTGGATTCAGTGGATGTGGCCCAAGTTTGACAGAAAGCATAATTTTACTTAGTATAAAGCAGATGTGAACATCAGAAGGAAGAGAAATGTATTCTTAAATGAAATAAGAGCCCCCTGTCAGTGCTAAGCTAAGCAGCCCCTGTCTTTGGATGTTGCTAGAGTTATGGCAGTTTGTCACATGGATATTATTCCTCTCCTTTCTCTAGACAGTGCCCTACAAAACTAGTTCAAGAATACAGTGATTAATACTAACAGCAGTCATTATAATTCTTCTGTGAAAGCAGACACACAACATTTACGACATTGGCTGAATGAAATGACTTCCCACTGGGGCAGCAGGGAATAATGACTCAGATCAGACGGTAAACCTAGGACGAGCAAGCCAACAAGGGGAACAAAAAATGAGAAGAAAAAAAGACGTTAAAAAGCAAATAATTAGTATAAGCACAATTAAAGACATTTTGCCTGTTTTATTGCCTGCTGATCCCATTTCTTTCCAACCAATGCAAGAGGCCACAAGCTAGGCCAGTGCAGATGTATCATACTTGGGAGTAGTTTATTCCCTTGATCATGGCCCTTTCTTGCTGTTGAAATGCATGCTATGAAGTTGGCTCTGACAGACCTCTGAAAAAGCCAACCCTAAACAAGTGCAATGTGATAAGAAACTAAATTCAGTTGTCCTTTATGACTGATTTTCCTTCAACCTCTATCATCGTTGAAGGAGATACCGGAGTAGCTAAAGTTACTTGCTAATCTCAAGCACCTTCTGAAAGTAGACTCAAAAACTTGTCTTTCCAAAACAGTCCTAATCTCTGAAAATTGCTATCAAAAACTGCAATAAAACAGCCATCCATCCATTCTCAGCTCTTGTCACAGTAACTCAGAAAGATATATAGCCATGCTAACGTGTTGAAAGCAAGCCAGATTTCAAAGGCAGCCATCTGCATGCAAAACTTGCTCCGTTTTCATTGTCTGAAATAATGCCTACTTCTATTTTCTTAGTTGTTTTCTGTGTGTGCCTGTGTGTGGCTTATAATAGCACTTGCTTGCAATGGGCATAGAAGAAAGGATATCTCAAGCATAAGGCTGGAATAATGCCACTGAGCATACCCACCCCTTTTGCCCCAAAAGGCAAACTTCTTAACAATGTGGTCATGCCAGGAAAGTGTGTATTTTAGGACTTGGTATTTTTTGTACATTAAAGAGATGTATAAGCTCTTATATCCTGATTTCATCCCGTTACCGTTCCCTCTTTCCTGCTTCTATCTTGTCGCTCTTCTTGTGCCTCCACCTGCATCTCTTTTTTGTTCCATACAAGACTAGTTTTTCCTGACTATTATCTCTGGGTCTCTTGAGTTGAATCTGTTTCTAAGACAATCTGAAAAGAATTTATTCTGAAAATAATTTATCTAAAATTTTGAATTCTACCCTTGAACCTAGTTCTTGATGCTGGCGTAGAAAATCTCCAAATCCGTGTTTTAAAGAAATAGGGATAGGTGGAAGAGTTATCAAAAATAATGGCAAAACAGTGCCACTGTTCCCTGTCAGGAAGGGGGCTGATGCAGAGAAGCAGGAATTGCCATTTTAAGGGACAACTCGCATTGTATTTTTGGTAAGAAAAGGAACCACAGCTGTCATAGCATGACTTCACTAACTTCAAAGCAAGCCAAAAGCTGAATTATTGTAATTTAGTCCCATGAAAAATGCATCTGAGAATCACCCTCACTGTGCAACACCCAGATGTCCTATGTCCCTTCCCTGAAAAAAATACAAGTGCACTATTATTAGTAAAGGGAGGCAGCAGCAGCCTCTACCAGAGCTGGGAGGGGAGCGCTGGCAGGGCTAGAAAGGTAATGTCTGTAGCTGAACACATTTGCTAGCTCATCAGCGAGCCTGGCTAGGACTTGCACAGCTTTTGGGGCTAGCAGCCTGAAGGGACGAGCTCCATAAAGTTGCAACAACAAAGCTGTTCTGTGCTTATTTAAGCAAAACTCTTCCTCTGAGGCAGAGTCTGAGAGCTCCGCACGGAAAACTTATTTACATATTTGAGTGATACATCACTCAGTTATGTGAACATTCCTCAGGACTGTAAATCTGGTAGCTAGTCTAAATCTGTGATCCCACTGTGGGTTTTTAGCTTCTTCTCTGTTACAGGCAGAGAAAAATTTAAATAGATAAACCCTATTAAAAGTGACTATTTTTCTTACTGCTGAAGAAGAAGCAGTAGCAAGATGAGCTGTAATTTTTCATCCAGATGGTGAAGTTTGTGACTGTTTTTAGCTCTTGGACCACAGACCATAGGCTTTGAAGACTTGCAGTCCCACGCACCTCTCTCTCTGAAAAATGAAGAAAAAAAAATACTGTTCTGTCTTCTAGTCAATAAGGCTGGTTTTGGTCATTGAAACAGCACAAGTCTATGAGACAGCTCAAGTCCAGTTGATTAGCGATGTGGGGAATCAATGGAAAGACTTAATATCAATTGGTATGGAATGGAAGGCCAATGTTTCCATTAAAGCGTAGGAGTCAGATCTTATAGCAAAGGTCTCTGGACATCTGTACCATACATACCTCATACTGCATTGGAGTGGGGGACTCTGACGCATCTGTATGGGATTTATGGGAGAGGAATTGCATGGGTTAAGAGAACAGTCATGACGGTTTATCAGCAGCAGTATTCTGCAGAAATGCACTTCTAGCAAAAGGGTAGGAGCAGGCTCTTCCTGCCCCCGCGCCCTTTGCAGGAACAAAATTTTAAGAAAATTGTCTTTTTCTCGTGTGACTAAAATGGAAACCTGTACAGCTGTGCTTCAAATGCAGGCTCAGTGGTGTGGTTCACAAACACGAGTGCTGTGGTCCTCAGTGCTGCAAGAGCAAAGAGTGCCTGGCCACAGCAAGAGCAAGCACTAACACTGCACAACCCAACAAGGTTGCACCAGCTGCCTTCTTGTGCACGGAAATGCTTTTAGGCTGGAGTCCTTTTGGTGGAAACCCTCAATAGCTCCAAAATGCAAAGGAATT